>NC_060127.1:136228361-136535236 GCF_021461395.2 Schistocerca americana
GCAATATTATAACAAAATGGAAATGTAAGAAATGTTGAAACTGTTGTAAGATGTTAAAGTTGTAATTGTGCGCCTGGTCCATACGTAGGCAATGTATTAGGATATGTAGAATGCAAAACCTTTGGTGAATACCCTGTCTGTAGGGGAGCGGTAAAAGGTGGATGGCAGGCGAGCGCGGGAAAATGCACACGGGCGCGGCACGGCATAACGGGCTCAGCAGTAGTAGTCGGAGTTGGGCATCGGTCTAAGTAACACGTTCTGGATCGAGGAGGCTCTCCTGGAAGACGTAGTTTCATCGAGCCTCGGATGTGCCGTTTCCGACGACTATACAGCATGGCAAAATTACATAGGCACTAAATGGAAAAATACTGCGACGCTATGAAGAAGTAAAGTGCCGATACATCAAGAGCCATAGCTGTGATTGTATGTGTGCTCTGCGCCTCGCCATCTCGCCTCCCGCCAACCGCCGCATCGATACGAACAGGTTGAATCTTTTAGTACTGTATTCGTGTGGACCAGTGTTACTTTTGTTCCTTACTGTTCAATAACAACTTAACTTTTACCAGAACTGTCCTATCATTTAATTATCCTCATCACTAACCTAGACCGGATCCTTTCCACATGTTGTGCAATCCGAGTGTCCCGAAATGAAGATTTAAAGTTTATGTTAATAATACTTACCTGCAGACCTATCTATGTTAGAATGATGTTTAAAGAACTTTGTTGTTAATGAATATATAGGTCTGGCAAAGTTGGAAGATAATATTGAAATTGGTTTAGTAATGAAGTTTAATTATTTGAGGCAGATAAAATGGTAATTAAATGAGCAGGAAATAAACTAAAAAGAGTAGTAACTCACCTATTGGAAATCTTGAGTGCTTAATGAATCCTTTAATCAATATTTTCAATACAGTAAACATAACAGTTTCAGGGTCTCCCCCCCCCCCCTTTTTTCTTTTCTATTCATTTGAATTCTGAAGAGAACTGAACTGATTTGACCAGCAAAGTTAAAGTCAATATAAAACCTAAATTTATCAGTGTTTTACCCTTTTCAAAATTGACATTGTATGTGTGTTTCGAAAGTGCTATTGCTAGGGTAACCTATGCCCGAATTTAATCAGATCAATTGACAGTACGAAGTTTGTAGTAAACATTATAGTGTATTGTTGTGTATTTATGGCTCGTCCATATTAGTACAGAAAGTGAAATTATTAGTTCAGTAGATTTTCTGGTTCTTTAAGTTACCATATTATGCAGTGTTATTACGTGTTGTTTTGTATGAAAGTACAGCAACTTGTACAGGGAAGAAACTCAGTTAATGCCTAATTAGGCTGGCGACCATATTATTAACAATTTGGTAGCATCTGCTGTGTCGTTTCTTGTCCGTCCTAACGTGTAGTTGCACATCAGACCTGCTTGACGTATCATTGTTGTTACTGAGTGGGTGGAAGTCTGATTTTGCCTCCATTCAGGTACACGCCGTCAACATATATACCAAAATCCTTCCTTATAAGGTGAAGCCCGTCAACTTACCATAGTGCAGGCTTTAATAAGTATCATGCGCAGTAGCGTAGCGTTACAAAACCAACAACCTCCTTCCTAGCCTCCATGACCAACTATATCCTCACCCATAATTACTTCTCCTTTGAAGGCATTACCTACAAACAAACCCGTGGTACGACTATGGGCACCCGCATGGCGCCACCGTATGCTAACCTATTTGTGGGACATCTAGAAGAATCCTTCCTAAAAACCCAGAATCCTAAACCCCTCACCTGGTTCAGATTCATTGATGACATCTTTGCTATCTGGATTGAAGGTGAGGACACCTTATTCACATTCCTCCAAAACCTCAACAACTTCTCCCCCATTTGCTTCACCTGGTCGTACTCAACCCAACAAGCCACCTTCCTAGATGTTGACCTCTGCCTCAGAGATGGCTAAATCAGTACCTCCGTCCATATCCAACCTACTAACCCTGAAGCCTTCACTGACCGTAATTACCCTCCCATCCTTGTATAAAAACAAATCTCCCATGCCTTATCTTTCCAGTCTCCCACCACCTCCCAAAGTCCCACAGTCCAGCCACAGAGGAGCATTCCCCTCGTAACTCAGTACCATCCGGGACTGGAGCAACTGAATTACATTCTCCGCCAGGGTTTCGATTACCTCTCGTTGTGCCCTGAAATGAGAAATGTCCTACCCACTATCCTTCCCACCCCTCCTACCATGGTATTCCACCGTCCACCAAACCTACACAATATACTCGTCCATCCTTACACAACCCCTGCTCTCATACCACTGTAATAGACCCAGATGCAAGACCTAGCCCATACGTTCTCCTACCACCATCTACTCCAGTCCGGTCACTAACATTACCTATCACATCAGAGGCAGGGCTACCTGTGAAACCAGTCATGTGATCTAAAAGCTAAACTACAACCATTGTGCTGTATTCTATGCAGGCGTGACAACCAACAAGCTTTCTGTCCGCATGAACTGCCAACGACAAATTGTGGCTAAAAAACAAGTGGAGCACCTTGTAGCTGAACACACTGCCAAAGATGATACCCCTCATCTCAATGACTGCTTCACAGCCTGTGCCATATAATCCTACCCCACCGACACCAGCTTTTATGAATTGCGCAGGTGGGAACTTTCCCTGCAATACATCCTACGTTCCCGTAAACCCCCTGGCTTTAACCTTCGTTAGTCACTGTCCTCACCCATCCAGCCCCCTCCCTGTTTCCATTCCAGCACTACACAGCCGTCATTTCACCGCCACACCCAGTCTTTTAATTTCTTTTATTTTTATTTCTCTCCTTTCCGCTAATTACCCCACTTCCCCCTCCGCACCTTCTCTCCTATCCTCCGTCTAAACTGCAACACTTCACTGTCTGCCACTCCCACCATACTATCCCTCCCCCTCCCCGCCCCAGCCTCCTCCTTACCCCCACCCAGTAGCCACTCCCATCATGCACTGGTGTGTGTGTGTGTGTGTGTGTGTGTGTGTGTGTGTGTGTGTGTGTCTACTGCTGACAAAGGCTTTAATGGCCGAAAGCTATGATCGTGTGAATCTTTTTATTGTGCCTATTGCGGCTCAGCATCTCCGCAATATGTGAGTAGCAACTTTCCTTCTCTCATGTTGTTAACATTACATCCTGGATTTTCCATTGTTTGAAATATTGTTTCTGATGGCCCAAGTTGTGAATCAAGATATGGCCATCATGTACGTTTTAAGAGCATATGCTTCATTCCACAAAATAATAAGCACCTTTGTTAACATTCCACTTAAATTAGATATTTTTGCAATGTCTGCTTCTACTCTGGAAAAAAGTTTAGTGCATCTTCTGCAGACGCATACAGCAATAATCAAAGAACTTCTGGAAGCTGCTCTCCAAATCCTCACAAAGATGATAGGCTTCTCCCATCAATTTCCTTTAGCTACTACGTCCATTTTCTTTTATCAATTTACACGAGACACTTCATCAGATACGGAGTGTCAAAAAAGTAACCTATACCCACAGCATCCACTCGCTGTAATGTTACAATCACCTGCCTACAGATACTGGTCACAAACTGACAGCTGTGCGAAACTGCTTACAGTGGAAAATCCCAGATTCTTATAGTGTCCAATGGACAAGCAGCCTTAAGCATAAGGGAAGTCCTGAAAAGAACACATTGTAAGAGTCTATTACACATCAACTTACCTACGAATAGGTGGCGGAGGTGGTTTGGCGACAGTGGGGGAAGTCGACCTGCGAGGCGTCTGTGAACCACCAGCTGTGGCCGGCACTGCAGTACTGTTAGCTACTGGTGGCTGGTTGTTGATGACAGGATGGCCTTGCGGTAACTGTTGTTGCTGACCATTGTTTTTAGAGCCATCAGTCGCACTGAAGCCGCCCACCTGGTGGCGGCCCGACGGTGGGGGAGATCGATCACTGCTCGAGCTGCGGTGAGTTCGCCTCGATCTGAAAAGGGAGACCGAGGTGAACAACAATGAAGACAATGTTTAATGATACCATCTTTGATAGGTTATGCTCAATTGCAATTAACATATATTTTACAGTGATATATCTGTAACAAAGTGTGATTACTGCTTAAGAATAGGTCATAATTCTAAGAAGTTATAATTTTGTTAGAGAGCATGTAACAAATGTTATTACATTCTCAAGATATTAATGTAAAATCATTTTGTCAGGATATAAAGCTGTTGTTCTAATAAAGGATTACCATTCTGCTAAACATGAACCCATATGGTCAACATAACTTTCAATTATTGACTTTCAATTTCACAACCACCTCAATGATAAACTCAAAAGAGCACAATAAATAATTCACGAGCAAAGCAGAAGCACTGAGTCATCGACAGAGACACGCAAAAAAGAAAGAAAACTTGCTAGCTTTCGGAATAAATCATTTCTCTAGTTATAGCACACACACACACACACACACACACACACACCTACAGTGCATATTGGACGCACAACGCTCCTTTACATTCTATCAGAACTTTTCCTACTACAATTACACAGTTCAATAATGAGTTTCAAAAAACCTTTCAGTGTAATATTTTGGGAATGCCCACTGAAAAAACTTTTTATATAAAGAACAAAATACGTCTTAAATGTAAAACATTTCAACATGAGGAAGACGTTTGTTTCTTGGTGGCTCATTGATTACATGCCGGACTATGGATACAGAGATCTGGTCTTTGAACCCCGTTCATTCTAGCATCTGTCACTTATCAATTCTTTCACGGCTTGCTATGTTCATAAATATAAAATGCCGAGCTGCAACACAGTTCAGTGTCCACATTAAACAGTTGGTCCTCCTACAACTGCACATGTAAATCATTTCATAGGTCAAAAGAAAGCAAGGGCACTCCACCTCCAATAAGAATGAGTTTAATAAGTCATTGTGGTGTTCAAACCAGTCTTTAGGCCGATGGCAGCTTTTCATTAGGTGAACATACAATTTATCCAAATGTTGCACAAAAAGAGGTAGTGAGGCAAACCGTGTTTATTACTTGATCAGGAAGGTAAGTATTTCTTGGCTGATGGTAGGGAGGGAGGATGGTTACAGTGCAGTAATGCATTAATGAAAGGAAGAGAGAGAAACTTCACTCTCCTTAAAAGATCAGATGCAGTGCCAACCACAATGCATTTCCTCTGCAGCACATAGTGCAGCGAGTCAAGAATTTCCATGTAAATTCTGGAACCACTCGACCTTCTGCCACCTCAAACACGCGATGTTTTAAAGATAAGTGTGAGAGAGAGCCTATTTACTGCGCAACACATGTATGTGTATGTAGGATGGACGTTAGTCGTGGGAGGACAGGATTTGCGTCAGACTAGCGACGCCGACAAGAGTTGGCTGCTCGTGCCATAGAACCTGTAAGGAGGGTGCAAGGAGTAAATACGTAATATTCCATGGTCGTTGAATAATTGTAATTGTTATAGGCAATTGAAACATGATGTGTCTAGAGACTCTGACTTAATCTTCGTGTTACACTTGCTAGAAGCAAGACCTGTTTTTGAATTTCTGGTGGTTATTAAACCCACCACTTGTATGCTTATTTCGAGAGAGAGAGAGAGAGAGAGAGAGAGAGAGAGAGAGAGAGAGAGAGAGAGAGAGAGAGAGAGAGCATTTTTTAGTTCCTCTAACCAGCATTATTTCTTCGGAGAAGAAGTTGTGGATATTGACACAGCCACATATCCAGAGAAGGGATCGGCTAAAAAGGGATCGGCTAAACGTTTCAACTAAGTCAACTGTAGTAAGAGAAGTGTGAAGTTCACAATCCAGTTTTGCACTGCTACTCTTGTCGCCGAAACTGTTAGAATAGATCTGTAATATATCAGTCCTATGTGACCAATAGAAGGAGAGTTTTAAGTCGCCACTGAAAAGTGAGGAAGAAAAAGCAACAAATTTTGAGTAGCAAAATTAAAATAATTTGATGTTCGTTGCCCAAGGTTTCCTTAAACTTACTCTGTCACAATTGCATTTTCTCAGTAATAACTTAACAAGACAATGACTAAATTTTTTTAGGAACTAGTTTAGAAAGATTGTGGTGACTGAGCTGCGGCGAGCTGGCACCAGTGTTATTTTGTTCATGTATCATTGAGATCGATTGTGGTTGAGCTAAGCTATCATTGCTTTTCACGTGTCTTTATCTTCCGGGTTGGTGGGCGAAACAATTGGATTGTTAGCCTTCGATGGGTAACCCTCGAGATCTCGTGAGATTCGCTGGGAGACGAGTGTCAACGGCTGCCGAACGAGCATGATGGCCGTCATTTGTGATGGTGCGAAATTGGTCGGGCGTTTTGGCGATATGGGCAGCTTAGAGATACAAATTGTGCGACTTACCTGGGAACAAAATTTTAAGTGAAGCGGAGAAGCTGTGGAACCCGCTCCCTTCGTAATGTGTACGTGATATGAAGTAAGTGGTTGTAATTGTGTTTTGTTGACCGACACACTCAGAGGCAGTTAAATTTTATTACTATGGTGAGACTTTCATAGTCAAACTTTAAGATGGTGTGGAAGAGTTCAGTTGGCCTAGTTAAATGGTGGCCATTATTTGAAAGTTTTCTCATAAGTTTTACTAGTGCTCTGTGTTCCTTGTAAACATATTATTTTATGTTGGCATTTTCAAAGCCTGCACTCTATTAATACAGTTGTCAATGTGTAAAATGCTTAAGGTCAAAGTTGCAAATTTGTCAGTAGTGTAATGTGTTCCTTTACACACTTACCCATATATCAAGTCAAATGTTCTGCCGAGTGTTTCTATGTTTCAGAGTTAATGGAATGTCTTTGTGATTCGCGCAAAAACCTTTGATTGTGTCAGCGCCTTGCCGCTGTAGTTTTTTATGTAAGTGATTCTATCATGTTATGTAACTGGATCTGAGCTTGAAGTGTCATTAAGTCACCCTTATTGGGCAACTGTTTTCATTAGATGTATTTTGAGGGAAATCCCATATGGGAGTTTGAATTTTTGAAGTTTGTCAGTAATTCTGTTTTCTTAATATGGGAAAATAAAGCAAGGGGTATTAGTGCCCGACAACATAAGTTTGTAATTGACCAGAATCCACCATATATTCCGCAAACATGGCGTAAAGACGATTTTCAAACCAACAAGGAAGATCAAAGAGTGTCTTAGATCGACAAAGGAGAAAAGGGAGCCACTTGCAATGTCGGGAATATACCATATACCATGCACACGCCGAAAAGTTTATGTCGGAATGAATGGACGATCCATCAACACCAGGATCAAAGAACATAAGCGACATTGCAGGTTGGGGCAGATGGAGAAATCGGCTGTGGCAGAGCACGCACTCAATGAGACCGACCACGTAATAAAATTCGCCCACACGGAAGTTCTGGCTGTAGAGAGGCACTATCACACGTGCTTGTTCAGAGAAGCTGTAGAAATACAAAAACACGTTAACAGTTTCAACAAGAAAGAGGAAAGCCTTAAGGTAAACAGATCCTGCCTTCCCATACTGCAGCGAACGACCATCACAGGTAGCAAGAGGAGAACTGCACCGGAAATGACCGAGGAGAAGCCCTCGGACATTGGCGCGCCAGGTGCATATAGCCTGCCGCCGCGAGCTCGGCTCCAGTTCACCACCGGCAATGGAGGGTGAAGCTTTGACAATGCCAGCCACTCGTGCTGGCGAAACGTCAGTAAAATCATTAGATGAACATTGGCCAAAGAACCCGATACAGAAGCCAATAGGCAGTTTGTCATGAAATCCAAGTTTTCTCACCTCCCACCTAACTGTCATATTACTTACAGTGGATCCTGATGCAATTTGGAATTCCTGTGTGATGGTCTGGATAGACGTCTGCCTATTACACATTACAACCCTCTTCAACTGTCTGCAGTCTCTATCAGTCAACAGACGAGGTCGGCCGGTACGCTTTTGTGCTGTACGTGTTCCTTCACGTTTCAATTTCACTATCACATCAGACATAGTGGATCTATGGGTGTTACGGAGTGTGGAAATGTCATGTAGCATACAGGCATGTGACGCAAGTGACGCCCAATCACCTGACCACGATCAAAGTCCTTGAGTTCCACAGAGCACCCCATTCTGCTCTCTCACGATGTCTTAATGACTACTGAGGTCGCTGATATGGAGTACCTGGCAGCAGATGGCAGCACAATGTAACTAATATGAAAACTGTATATTTTTTTAGAGTTTCCAGCTACTTTTGATCACATAGTGTATATGTGAGGGTATTCATATGATTTTCTCTGTAAGAGCTCCTGATCTCCAATATTACTACTTTTGTAATGGCTGTCTTCCCTACTGTAGTATTCATTATGAATGACATTAAAGGAAACAAAAAAGATAATAGAAAGCTACTCTGAGAACTCTAAGAACAAACCTGGAATGTCGGTCACTGCCGTAGGGTGAACGTCCCCTCCTGCCGCGATCTCGTTCCCGAGAATGAGATCTATAAAATAAATGAACCACAATAATGTACATATGCCGCTCTTTCATAAACTGTATTTAAAGCCTTAAAACGTTAACTTTTCCACCACTTGAGAGATGTAAACAATAAATGAGACTACAAATGAAATCAGAATATCAAGTATACTGGGTATTTATGAATTACTTATACAAAAGTAATCCTGAATTGTGAAAACAACAAGTAACTTATAGAAAGGTTTGATATAACGATGAATGCAGTGTATCTTCAAGTTTTATTCCCGCCTGACACATTTCATTTCTGAAATTACCATTAGATGGCACGCACACATGAGTTATTTCAACAGTCATCACGGTGACACATAACAGTGCAGAGCATGCACAGTGTTGTTTATGGTTTCACGAATCCAAATCTGCTACTACAGTTCAGAGACAATTCAGGACAAAATATTGCACCCACCACCTAAAGACAAACTGTTAATAATTGGTGCAACTGTTTCATCAAAACTTGCTATGTATCTCATAGGATATGGCAGTATATTGATTACAGATGAGACATTTGTGTGTTATAAAAAAAGTAGCCACACTGAAAATTTGTAAATAAAACTTGAAGATATATTGCATTCACTGCTGTCTCAAACATTTCTGTAAGTTTTTTTTATCATTTTCACAGTTAAAGGTTATTTTTGTATGACTAATTTATAAAAACCCTGCACATTAGAACAGGACTCAGATCTTCATAGCATTCACAAATACCTTCAAAAACAGCTTTTTTTAAAGTAAAAGAGAAGGAATTTAACATAATGGGAATGAAGTAAAAAATTTAGCTTTGATGTTCACAGTTTTTGAAGTTTTAATTTTCTCTTGAGCACTAGTGCAAAGTTACAACAATAAATTTATTTGCTGTTGCAACAGTAGGTGATCTGTTCAAATTTATAGCAACAGATTAAAATTACTTTTCTACATCCTTTTATGTTTTTAATTTACACACAAACTCAGACAAAATATTAGTCACTCCTTTAAAACAGTACAATTGACTGTCACACAGTAACACTGTAAGTGGTTCTACCAAGTGGTCATTTGACCCTCGACTGCTGATCTAGTATATAACATTACATCTAATTTCCCTTAAAGAGTAGTAGATCTATATATTATCTGCATTTATCATAAATTAACTCTGTTTTCGAGTTTGCTAATAACTACGATTAATATCAAAACGTTTTAGGGCACTAGTAATTTTTACCATAGATTTTTGTGATGCATTAATAGAAATCTCATTCTGTGTACTTGCTTCAGTTCTTATACGGAATTAGCAACTTTTTAGCTCATCAGCTTAAAAGATTATCAGCAAGCTTAATTAAGAGTTATTTGTTCAATGCCTTGTAATACATTGCACCAGCCAAAATGCAGCTGCACTGTGACTGCTGTTCTCTAACGCGCGATGAGTTGGTTGACATTCGTAAGCAGATGGAAATCGCCCTGACTATTGTCAAATGACTGGCAGTTGAACTGGTGTGTTGGAAGAGCTCCCAAATGTTGTCCACCTTTGATAACTGTACCAGAGGTACCTTAAGTATTATCCTCTCCTGTGGATCAGGTCTCCTCTGCAGGAAATACAGGATCTTCATTACCCATCCATTACACTGTGAGCGGCGTGTCAATGGTAGATCTAGGTGTCCTGCACAAGGTGGAAGTGGACCAGAGAGGACTCTTGTTATTGTACTGATCCCCCTAAGCAACAAGTTTGAGGTACTGCCTTTTGCTGAAACTGAGCAATTGGGAGTCGGGTCACCTGTTTTGGAGAAAACCATTTTGTCCAGTCTCCGGAGAATGCAATCGCAAAAGGGTAGGGGTCTATTAATCATCGGCAGTTCAAACGTACAACAAATGAGGGTACCTCTTAGAGAAATGGCAGCAAGGGACAGGAAAGACACAAGGTGCACCCGGTGTGTGCCTGGGGCCCTCATTTAACATGAAGAAGAGGCTATTCCAGCAGCCATTGATTCAGTATCAGGGGTGGGCATAAAATGATAATTGGGTCCTTCTATCACCCACCAGACTCATCTCCTAATGTAACCAAAAGCTTTAGGGAAAACCACATTTTACTCGTACATAAGTTCCTAAATTATACAGTAATCATTGGTGGAGACTTTAATAATCCAACAATTAATTGGGAAAATTACAGTTTTGTTAGTAGTGGGCATGATAAGACATCCTGTGAAACTCTACTAAAAGCCTTCTCTGAAAACTACCAAGAAAAGGTAGTCAGGAAGTCCACTCATGATGGAAATATATTGGATCTACTGGCAACAATTAGATCTGATATCTTTTAGCATGTCCACATCAAAACTGGAACCAGTGACCATGACGCTGTCATGGCAACAATGATTATTGAAGTACAAAAGACAACTCAAACGAACAAAGATATATATGTTCACTAAACTAGATAAAAAATCAAGAGTGTCATATCTCAATGAGGAACTTGAAACTACCAACACAGGTCAGGTGCATGTAGAGGAACTCTGGCTCAAGTATAAAAGAATAGTTTACCAAGCACTGGATAGATATGTGCCCAAGAGAACAGTTCATACAGCGAGGGAAACTCCATGGCAGTCAGGCACCGTAAACAAACTTTTAAAGAAACAGAGATTACTGCATACCAGGTGTTAAACAAAGCATTGAGCTACATATAGAGAGATGCTGAATGAAATGCATGTGGCTGTCAAGAGAGCAATGATAGACGCCTTCAATAACTACCATAGCAGAATATTGTCAAGTGATCATTCACAGAACAAAGTTAGTGTCTAGCGAAAGAAACTGAAATTGAGGATAGCAAAGCATAAGCTGAAATGATTAACTCCATTTTCAAAAGTTCCTCTACAAAGGTAACGCCAGGTGAATTGTCCCAATTTAATCCTCATACCACTGAAAAGATGAATGAAATAAGTATTAGTGTCAGTGGTATTGAGAAACAGCCAAAATCATTAAAACTAAACAAATCTCGAGGGCCTGATGGAATCTGTATCAGATTCTGCACTGAATTTATGGCTGAGTTGGCCTCTCTTATAACTATACTCTACTGTAGACCCCTCGAACAAAAACCGTGCCCAGTTCTTCAAGAAGCGTAGCAGAAGTAATCCACAAAACCACTGTCCAATACCGTTGACACTGATTTGTCGTAGAATCTTAGAACATATTTGAGTTCAAAGGTAATGATGTATCTTGAACAGAATGACTTCCTCAATGTCAACCAGCATGGATTTCTATAACATCTATCACGTGAAACACAACTCACACTTTCCTCTCATGAAACCTTTGGATCAATACAAACAGGTAGATGCAGTGCTTCTCGGTTCCCGAAAAGCATTTGACTACAACGTACAATCATGTGGAGTATAAAGTGAAATTTGTGACTGGACTGAGGACTTTTTGGTAGGGAGGACACAGCAGGATAATAAAAGCTTGTTCCCAAGAAATAAGTGGGATTCTTAGCCACATATGTAACAGCTCTCTGAAGCAGGGTACTTTCCCAGATAGACTGAAGTATGCCATTGTTAAACCACTGCATAAAAAGGGGATACATCTGATGTCAACACAGGGTGTATACGGGGACAAGGAAAAAAAATTCCCGGATAATTCCCGGATTTCTCCCGGATATCTCGTTTAAATAATATGCTTTTTCCCGGGCGAAAATGCACTTTTTCTGTGCTAAGTGACAGTAGGTTTTCCGTAGACTTTCCCTCGGAACTGTAAAACTTATCAATCCTTTGAATGGTTAACGTTTTATGCAATCGCATAGAACTTCCCGGAAAAAAAAGAAAAGACGGGGCAAAGAAGTTTTGGAGGGACTTTTAATAAAAAAATTTAAAAAAAAAAAAAAAAAAATGAGAGAAGTTTTGGAAAGACCTTTGATTTGCAGCAACATATACGTTGTATATTTTCGTATTACGAAAGTATAAATTCGAATTGCACCAAACACAGCGGGTTAGTTTCCGGAGCGTTGAAACCGAGGTTGCGATGTCCTTTTGTAAGCAAGTCATATCTCAAGCCACGAGATCTCGTCAGCTGATGACAGCAGCTATTCAGAGCATAAGAGACGTGTTATAGTCAGCCAATAGCAAGATCACTGGTTACATAGCCGGAACACCCAAGAGGAAAAGTTAACGGTTTACATTAATATACACAATACCGTATATCTACAAGAAAAGCTAAGCTTTCACATATAATGTTAGTCTCTAAGATTAACACGCTACAACATAAGCTAAGCTTTCACATGTAATATTGATCTTTTTTTGCATGTGTTATACCTTCAGACACATCACACAAATGTGCCAGTAAATTTAAAATTATGACAAATGCCTCGGCTCGAAATTCTTGTAAGTGGCTGGTCCTCAAACTGTTCAGTTTCGAACGCTCTGTGATTTAGATATCCATCCCACTTTCTCACACGTAACATAATTCATCTTGCGTAAAAAGAAATTTACTTTGAAAGTAACGCTTTTCTAACTACCGTTCGCAATACTATTCGGAGACTGTTAGAAATAGGTTCGATTTACCAGTTGCCAGAGAGCGCCAGAAAACAGGCATTATTGTGCGTGTGCAACTGCGGTGGTGTAGGAAACCTGCATGTTTGTGTGTATAAAGCACTAAGAGAGCTTACATTACACCATAAAAGAAACAGTGCATCAGAGGATACTCCAAAGAGCATCGGAATTTCGTAAACCATTCTAAAATGCATAATTCGGCTTGAAGTGCAAATTGGCTTTTTCCAGATTCACAATGAAGTAGGTCCCATCTGATATTAAGCTTTTCAGTGTGGTTTTTGGGATGCAAATTTTCTTGGAGTACCAGTACTCTACAATTTCATTTTTGGTTCTTTATTATGGCATAATGCCATATATGGCAGAAGATGATAACGTGCACTTGAAATTGCACTTGAAATTCAGCGAACAGTTCGAACTAGCCAATACTGTAGAATGAAACACTTCGTTTCAAATAAAATGACTGCCTCGGCGGAAAGATTAATAAAGCCAAATTTCTTTAGCAAACTTGCAAAAATAACTTCACTGTCCTGCAAGGCGATTAATGCTTGACTGCTACTAACTTGGAAATAAAGTAAAATCAGAAAACTGAAATTAATGATATATTTTTGCCCTCCGTAATTATGTGAATGTATTTTAGTTCACTTGATAGCTCCCGGCCACAGAAATCCGTTTTGTTTTCATTTGACGTGGGAGCTGTACACGAAAAGAAGCAGCGAAATCACTTAACGTAAACACGAGTCACGTGGAGGTTAACCCCCTCCCCACTACAATTCAGACAACTCTGTGCAAGCGTGAATCTGGCAGCTAGGGCGCGCGAGAAAAAATTTTCTCGTTTGCATCTGGCTGCTTGCTGCTGCTACTACCGATACAGCTAACAGCCAAACCTCAAGTAGCGGGAGAAGGTACAGCTTAATACGCGAGTCAAATGCGCATGCGCAACAGACCACTGGCAATTGGTCAAACGAACCTAATGTGAACAGTTGTGACGTCATGCTCATAGCAAGCAGTTTATTGTTACGAAGAATTACAGTCTGCGCCCTACGGCCTTTGGCATATTTTTGCTATTTGCAGAGGCTTGTGTGTGGACTGTTTTTTGTTGTTGTAAATTGCACACTTCCTTTGCCACTAAAGTTTTATTTTTATCCCTCTCGTTTATATTTTATTGCTGCAGTATCATTCTCCAGTAGCAGGATACAATAACATTCTTTGCTAGAGAATCAAAATTACAAAAATTTAACTGATAGCTAAAACAATGAAAAATTCCAGGAATTCCGAAAAATTCCCCGGTTTTCTCCAGGATGAAAAAATTCCCGGGTTTTTCCCGGTTGTCCCGGGTCGTATACACCCTGCAACAACTAACGCCCAATCTCTCTTCTGACTGCCTTATCTAAAATTCTTGAAAAAGTAATGTATTGTAGAGTAGCTTCACACCTTTGCAAAAATAAAGTTTTAACAAAATGTCAGTTTGGTTTCCAGAAGGGTTTTTCAGCAAAAAATGCTATATATACTTTCACTAATGAAATATTAAATGCTCTGAGCAACCAGAAGTCACCCGTTTGGATTTTTTGAGATCTATCAATGGCTTTTGATTGTGTAAATCATGGAATACTTCTAGACAAGCTCAACTACTGTGGTATGAATGGGACAGTGCTCAAGTGGTTTAAATCATACCTAACTGGAAGAGTGCAGAAAGTGGAAATAAGCACTTCACATAATATGCAAAAAACTGGTAATTTCTCAAACTGGGGAACAATCAAGAATGGGGTGCCACAAGGTTCGGTCTTGGGTCCTCTCCTGTTCTTAATATATATTAATGACTTGCCATTCTATATTCACGAAGATGCAAAGCTGGTATTTTTTGCCGATGATACAAGGTTAGCTATCACACCCAACAGGCAAGAATTAACTGGTGAAATTGTAAACGATGTTTTCCAGAAAATCATTAAGTGGTTCTCTGCAAATGGGCTCTCATTAAACTTTGACAAAACACAGTATATACAGTTCCACACAGTAAATGGAATGACACCATTAATAAATATAGACTTCGATCAGAAATCGGTAGCTAAGGTAGAATATTCAAAATTTCTAGGTGTATGCATTGATGAGGGGTTGAACTGGAAAGAACACACTGAGGATCTGCTGAAACGTTTGAGTTCAGCTACTTAAGCTATTAGGGTCATTGCAAATTTTGGCGATATACATCTGAGTAAATTAGCTTACCACACCTATATTCATTCTCTGCTTTCGTATGGCATCATATTCTGGGTTAACTCGTCATTGAGTAAAAGAGTGTTCATTGCACAAAAGCATGTAATCAGAATAATTGCTGGAGCTCATCCAAGATCATCCTGCAGACACTTATTTAAAGAGCTAGAGATCTCCACTGTAGCCTCACAATATATATATTCACTTATGAGATTTGTTAATCACAATCTGAACGAATTCAAAAGTAATAGCAGTGTACATGGCTACAACACTAGGAGAAAGGATGATCTTCACCACTCAAAGTTAAAACTAACTTTGGCTCAGAAGGGGGTAAATTATGCTGCCACAAAATTCTTTGGTCACTTACCTAATAGCATCAAAAGTCTGACAGATAGTCATATAGCATTTAAAAGGAAATCAAAAGCATTTCTGAATGGCAACTCCTTCTACTCATTAGATGATTTTTTGGGTATAGTAAATGGGTAATTTCCCCACCAAAAAAAAGAATAAAAAAAAAAAAATTAAGTGTCATGTAATATTTTGTGTAATGTAATATCTTGTATAGACACCTTTTATTAACGTGACACATTCCACATCATTGTGAAGTGTCGTGTTCATGATCTATGGAACAAGTACTAATCTAATCTAATTTTATTTCGTATGGAGAGTTACTGTGAGATGTAGGAGCAACTTTGGGTGTTCCCCACGAAAGTGTGTTTGGGCCCTTGCTGTTCATGTTGTACATTAATGATGTTGCAGATAATATTAATAGCAAAATCATGCTTTTTGCAGATGATGCAGTTATCTGTAAAGAAGTACTATCTGAAAGAAGTTGTATACATATTCAGTCAGATTTTGATAAGATTTCAATGTGGTGCAGAGATTGGAAACTTGCTCTAAATGTAACAGCAGCCTTGCTAATAGAGTTTCATGTGTACATTCCACATTTTATGAACACTCAACTAGTCTGCTAGGTCACACATTTTCATACCACAGATTGTCTGGGACAATTTGGGACAGCATCTGGAATGCAGCAACCAAAAATCCCATGATTTGATAGTTCTGCGTGATCTAATTGTCATTTAGCGTCTTCAGCAAATTACAACGTACATCATAAAACTTGACAACTCTTGCCACCTAAATGAGCCCACTATTAAGTTATACAACATTAACCCTTTAGCTGTTGTGGATGTCCACACACATTCTGCCATGCCATTCTCCACCTACTGCAGATGTGAATATGCACGTTGATTGGGTTTCCTACAGTGCTTTGAACATCTTTATGAGTGCTGAGCAGCTCAACTCTCACTGCTGCAAACGAGTTACTACGATCTCTCGGTGAATAAAAAGTTTAATAAAAGCATTTATCATACTACATATGTGCCTCATTGCATGCCATCATCTGCAAAAAACCTTGTTTTGATATCTTGAATCGTTTATGAGATACGATGAGTGTTACGACCACATGATTCGCAATGCCCAAGGATGCGAATAACTGCATCACGTCTGACCGTCCGTCGGACATAAAGCCCAATAACTCGGGAACGAAATATTGTTCTGCTCACAGTTTTAAATAAAATTCTGATATCTTATCTAAATTTCATAATTGCAACGTATGAGCTGAAATCAACTATTCGGAAGGTTTATGTGTACATTCCTCATTTTATGAACACGCAACCGGTCTGTTTTTACCTCAGCAAACTTTTTAAAATTTCGTGCAATTTTTTACTTAATTTGATGGTGCACAGGGAAGTATGATGACTAACAAAAAGAAATTAACTTCTTTATCGAATGACGATATCAGACTAAGTAGAGAAAAAATCAAATTTTTTCAGCCAATAGATTTCGAAAAATCGGATGATAAGTATTTCATATTGACCAGAACACCATCCCTCAGAACAGGCACCAGAATTTGGTAAGCAGTACAGTCATAACAAAAGCTGTATTCAGCACAGAACGCAGAGAGCACATCTGAAGCAGCACAAGGGTTAACGTAATATCCCTGGGTAGTGACAAAATTTCTGTTCAATGAGTTTACTGATGAGTACATCCAAACTAATCATAATCAAATACCTGTTCCTATAACCAGGTGGTGACATTCCAGATCGCCTGCGCTGGCTGCTTCGGCTGCTCGACGAAGGAGAACGGTCTCTCCGTCTCCGCCAGCCAGATGAACGTGGTGAACGAGATCTGTAGAAAAGTCACTGCTTAATCAAATTACTTTTTGTATTAGCATTTTGATAAAAATAATCACAAATCTATCACAAAGTTATTTAAGCAAATACCTACTTCAGTGTATGATAAAAAAGAGAGAGAAATGAAACCTCAATGACGGCAAGATAAAAATAAATGCAAAAAGTTACGAAAGATACATGTTCTGCACAAGAACTGAGTAATGAATATCAGCAATCCTAATAACAGTTCCCTATTTAAATATGAGCAGTTGAGGAATTGGTCTGCATATTCGCACTGAACGCACAATGAAGAATTACTTTTGAATTACCATTTTAAAATCAGAGACAAAAAGATGCAGTAATCCAATCTAAAAGTAAGTATCAACGGAAAACAAAAAGTAAAATTCGAGAGAGGGTAGGGTAGGGTAGGGTAGGGTAGGGTAGGGTAGGGTAGGGTAGGGTAGGGGGAGAGAGAGAGTGGGGGGAGGGGGAGAGAGGGGGGAGAGAGGGGAGGGGAGAGAGAGAGAGAGAGAGAGAGAGAGAGAGAGAGAGAGAGAGAGAGAGTTAAGGAAAAAATATTTTCAAAGCATTTCCCAAAAATATACAAATGTAATGATTTGGTGACACACAATATTCTACTCATCAAAAAGCAACTTCAGAAAAACAAAAATCACCAAGTAACTCAAATGGTGCTTATTAAGTACCAGTTATTTACAACGATATTCAACAGTTTGTAAACGTAACACAATTTCCTTTATTTATTGTGTCACTTGAGTAGAGTCTAATTTATTAACTTGCAGTTCGCCACAAGTGGAAAGTTTTTTATTTGCTGACATTCAGAATGTGTGACACGCCTAAGGCATCAAAATTATATAAACGACCTGCAACAGTTCAGTTAAAATTTAACATGATACATTCTAAGTGCTTAAAAATGCGAATAAATCTTGACTTATTCAAATTAACAGTACGGAAACTGTGGAGCAACTAAACTCCACTTTCTTTCCTTCAGTAAATAATTATTATCAAACATTTACTTGTCCAACAGGAAATGAACATTTATTTTAAAATTTCATTTGCTTCCAATCTGGTAATAAATAATGTGTGAGACCAGAATGTTGTTTAATAGTTTTCTATACGTGATGTTGCCAGTAAAGAGAATGGCTGTCTGTGCAAGTTCATTTTACCATGTGTTGAAAATGCTAGTTTCATTGCATGCTCTGAGCAACATCTGATGAACACTGATAGTATATTCTCATAGAGAGGCCGATCTTAGCTTAAAAGTTCAACAGTAATTGCAATGAACAATTCTACTCCATCAATCTTTACACGCCACAAACATATTGGCCGAGGCCCTCCTTAACTAAAATCCAAAGCAATCAGTAATTCTTGCATATTACACAATCATGTCATTTTCTGAAACAACAAATATTTCATTTAGATTTGACTGAAATTTAGTACATTTACAAGAACTCAAAATGAATAAAAAAAACTGTTTACAACATCTGATGCTCTGTATATTGATCTAATTACATTCCAGAGAATGCCTCAACTGTTCTTGCAAACTTTCCACACCGTGTTCTCTTTTCATTACGCTTTTTGCTTCCTCCTGCAACGCTACAAAAAAATATACTCAAAGAGTTTTACAAAACTCTCAGTGCTCCCAAATCGAGCCTCTCGATTACATACAGAATTTTTCTAGCTTCACGTGAGGTAGGAAGATTTCTTTGGTTAAAGAGGGAGATAGAGAATGACAAAAAGAAAGAAAGAAACCAATATAAAGTTTCAGATTAGTATTGGGGTTATTAAATGTGTACTGCAATACGGGGTTATTCGTGAGAATGACCTATATTCCACCGAAGAAGCTCACACTGGTGAAAGATGGTCATGTCTCTTACAAACATTTTATGTAGTGCGAAAAATACACAGTGCACATCCTGATCTGTGCAGATGGTGCATATACAGTGACATAACACAGCAAAGCATCATGACTGTCGCTACACTTGCTGGACATAGATATTTATTCCTCGATTGTACCCCTTCAAGGTGTCACGAACACCTCAGAGAAAGCAGACGTACTACAACTTAAACGTTCAAGACAAATGAAAACTGTAAATCTTACATCTTAAGTTGAATTTGGTGTGGTCAGACATATTGGATGATACATTTGAAATTATGGGTCATTGATAATTGGCTCTCTCTTCACAATTAATGTATACATTTGAAACAATACAGAATATCATGGTCAAAGATGTGTTCGTCATTCAGTAGCTGGAAGTAGTACAGTGCCACTGACAGGAAACGAAGTCGAGAAGAATAAGTTTGCATACAGCCACGGTGCGTGCACGCACATGCGAGAAAGGGGAACACCACAAATGGTCGACTTAGGGTTAATTACATATGACTGTTACAGCAATGTGAAGCAAATGGATTGACAACAGAGGATAAGCCAAAGTCTTTCATTGACCGCATTCCCAGTGGTGCTAATTTCACGTATCCTGTGAGTGTACGTCTAGCAGTGGTGTTTGGAAATCTTAAGTGGAAGCACTAGTGACAATTAAAGTTTGAGTCAATCTTGGTGGCATGCGAATACAGCCCAACGGTTACGGCAACTGTTCGTGATAAGCAGGAAGTACGAGTCCAAATCTCTGTGTGGCACAAATTTTCAACTGCCGCTTGTAATATATCACACTGCCGCTTGTAATATATCACACCTCCCCTGGCTGCAACATATTTCTTTCCACTTAAGTTCCGTGGTTTTATGTAGAGTGTAAAGTTTTCTTCTTTATTTTTTTCGATAACTGTCACATTACACATCAGGTGTTTACTTGAGCAATTTTGTATCTGCTGCTGTTTTATTTTCAGCTGCCACAAAATAAATGAAAAGTGAGAGGTATACACGACTTTTGTTTTCCAGGAGGATGTCAAATTGAATAGATGCAAAGAGAGGCATGGACAAGTTGTTCTAACAGATTAATTCAATAGCTGGGGGGAGTCTGAAAAAACAGTGTGGAACACATTAATTAATAACCTTTTCAATAATTTTACATATATTTTATCAGGTCACTGGTAGACAGCATATCCAAAAAAGTGACAAAAAGATATCTTCCACCAGTCCCATTGAAGATAATACGAAACACTACATATTCACTGGCTTTAAATCAAAACACAACACATTAAACAGGTATATTAACACAAAAATATGGAAACATTTTCTTCTTGTCTTTTTAAATGATACATACCTTCCTCTTTGATGAAGACAATAGGTTTCATTAGCACATAACTGCACTCCATTCAATTATAGCATCCTAAAAAGATTGCTTGACACAAACAGGAAAGCCATTCACATGTTTTTATTCATTAAATTTTAAGGTTCTGCAACTCCATCAGTAAACACTGAACACTGAACCCTTATAAGACACTTTGTTTTCTGATCTGTTTGACTGTTCAAAGCGTAAGGGGTAGACCTATCAAGTTAAATGTGCCCCCCCCCCCCCCCCCCCCCATGGTGATGTAAAAAAGTGAAGCTCCTAAGTCAATTCAATCAAAAGATATGGTCATTTATGTCAGATATTTTGATACTAAGTATACTCTAAGACGTCGGAATCCATGGGGCCGATATCTTACCAATGTCTCTGTCGATAACAGACAAAAATCATAGAGGTCCTTGATTTCCAGAATGGATGAACTGTCTATACACATAATTAACCCCTTAACATAAACTCCCGAGTTCCCTTGATTTTATTATTTTGGCAGAAACTTAAAATCCAGTGTATATTCAGGTAACTAAGAGGAGATCTTGGAAAAAATAAAACCCTGTATATATTTTTTCAGTAGTGATAGTTACATCTTCGGTTGTTAGAGAGCATCTAGTACTACATTTGTAGCCTGCCTTTGATGTTTTGGTTGAGTTTGTTGCCGCTTCTGATACTTGACAACGTAACACATGCTTTCAGACTCTCTCCCACACTGTTGTTTAGGCAGTGGATTACTATAGTGATCCTGAGTTTGGCAATGAATTTAGCAGCTCAGAAAGTGAAGAATATGATGTTATTACATCATTAGAAACTGAAAGTGACGATAGTTGAGCGACAAGTGCTCGCCAGTTGTACAAGATAAATACATCAACTGTGCTCCAGCCAACTCCTTTAAGATTTATGTTCATAGGAAACAGCTGTGAAATATATGGTAAGACTTCACAGCAACATGGAAATTAAAAAATGACTTCAAGTTTCAGGATATTTTAGTCAAAGTGCAGCGCACAAATATAGTTTGGTTTTCATTCTGATGATTTTCAAAAAATTTTAACGTATTATTTTGAGCTTTAAAAGCATTCTTTACATGTCTCTATGTAATGTCATTCGTAATAGGATGTTTTTCATTAACATAAAAAAATTATTTTTTGGAACATAATCTCTTTTTAAAAATAGTTGTTAAGTTAAGGGGTTAAGTTTGTATGGAACCCTCCTAAGTTGTACAGGGTGCTGCAGTCAAACCTGCATTTATTATTAGTGCGCGGAGCACTGGAAGTAGTGGGGGGCGAGTAACCAAGGTCACCACTGCGTTCCCCAACACAAAGCATTTCAATAGCCATGAGGCAGTGGACTGAGTAACGATGATCATTTGCAGTGAAAAGAGTTCTACCAAAGCGGTAGCTATGTAGCCACTCGTTTCCGGGCATATTTTCAGTGTCGTTTCCGGGCGCATTTTCAAATTAATTGTAACTGGCTGGTGCCTTCGGTTAACTCAATAAAAACTTGGGTTGAAAACTGAAAAAATTGGTGAAACAACAAGGAAAAGATGTGGTGGAGCGAAGACACTGCACACTCCCGAGAATGTGGAATGTGGAAGAACTGCTGTGGGAAGAAGCCCCCGGAGATCAGCGTGTAGACAGAGTGTTGCACTTGGAATTTCTGACAGGACTGTCCGAAATATTTTGAGGTTAAGACCTACACCACAACCCATACAAAATCAAAGTGGTTAACACTTTGAATAATAATGACTTCATGGTTCGACAGCATTTCTGTGAAAGTCTTTTGCAAATGATTGAAGAAAACGAGGAGCTTGTTCACAATCTCTGGACGAGTGACAAGGCAGATTTTCATCTCAATGGATATGTGAACAAACAGAACTTTAGATATTGGAGTGATCAGTCCCTCACTAACTGCATGAAAAACCCCTGCACTCAACGAAGGTAACGTTTGGTGAGCAATGTCCTCATTGGGAATAATAGGTTCTTAGTAAAATGAGAACTTAAGAGTGCAATATGTTACCGTGGATGCTGAGCGCTATTCAACAATGTTAAGGACATTCTTCATACATCAGTTTTGTCGATCTGCAGTAAATGATGAAACATTATTACAACAAGATGGAGCAAGAAGTCACAAAGGCTGCATGAGCATTAATGTTCTCAATTAAGTTGTTCCAAGTGGGCGATTTCCAAGAATGGAGCGATTGCTTGGCCCCCCCTTCACCCAACCTTACAGCTTGTGATTTTTTCTTACTGGGCTACCTTAACAGCAAAGTGTACGAAGAAAGATCTCATAATGCTGGTGATCTCAAAGCAAGAATCTGATCTGGCTGGAAATCGAGAGAATTCCTCAGGGTATGCTCCGTCATGTGATGGACAGCTTCGTAAATTGCCTCCGAGAATGCCTTGATCGAGAAGGATGCCATCTTGCTGATGTTATTTTCAAGCAATGAAAAAAAATGTGTTGAATGTTTCTTAAATGCTTTTTAACGTAGAATAAGATTGTATGGCTAAAATTTTGATATATGCATTCATGTTTATTTTACACTCATTTAAAAAATGCAGGTTTGACTGCTGCACCCTGTATTAGGCCAATTTTTTATAAACTAGAATAGGTAATTCTCTCAAAATTTGCTATTCCTAATTTTCTCGCACTGATGATGTCAGAAGGGTTAAATTTACATCTATTACTGTAAAATAGATATATTATTGTAATATGCTGCAGCAATGCGCCACAGTTAAGTCAAGACTCAAGAGACTGGTACCCACTTTCCTCGTCAAACAAGAACTGGGTGGACATGTCACGACTTCGACACTACTACTAAAAATGCTGTTTGGCTCCCAGATGGGTGCACCCTCTACCCTGGGCACCACTTTGGCAGTTCGCATGTCGATTCCACTGCTTATTTTATCAACCAGCTTCTTATCTGCTTCACAAAGCTAAGTGGATTATATTCCAGCCTTACTCCACAGAAAAATCAGGAATCAAACCTGGGATTTCTGTGTTAGGAGCCAGGAAGGCCACGGAGGTGGTCTAAACCACTCCTAAGCACTTAAGAGGAGACTTTACACAGTGGCCCTCTCCAAATTTCATCAAGTTTATATTATCTGGTGTTAAAAGTACAAAATATTTGCAATTTATTTCACACTGTTGACAGTAGCTAAGAGAATAGTATAGTGGACTCGTTATCATAAAGCGGCCGTTTCTAATCTCGCTAGCAGTAATTTTTTTTAGTTTTATTTAAATTCCTTATTTATTAACAAACAGAAATTTTAATTGAGAAAGAGTGATTCATAATCTCTTAACAAATAATAAAAATGACATCTTTTTATTTTTAATTATTAGTCACATGAATATGATAGTGCGGTATTCACTCTAAAATCAAATTTGGTACGAAATTCAAAATGTCATACAGAAAACAAAATACTTTCATTATCGAAGTAGTTTTCTTCCATTTAACAATAAGGCATTTAGAACGACAGTATTAAATTTTAATCTATTATTGCAGAATCAGTAATGGCCTGAACCACAATTTATTAATTAACATTTCTATATATTAAAAAATGTTACTACCTGTGAGATTCGAATTGATGATTTTACATTTACAATAGTTTCATGCTATGCACTCAGCTACTACCAACTACGGAAGCTCATTGCAAATGTTTTATACTCAACAGTACTTTGTATATGTTTTGTACTAACAGCAATAGGAAATCTTCTAATCTCCCCAGGCAATTTTTTTATCAAGTTTTTCTGAGAATTGCGTCACAATGTTTTAGGCTACTGTTGCGTAAGCAATGCCCTCAGTATCCAATAAGCATGAACAAAATCAGAGGGAGAGAGTTTGTAAGGTCCCCTTGCAACACAATTTTGAACTCTGAAATGGAATTATGCACGCACAGTAAAGAACTTCATACTAACAGTGAGACTATTGCCGTAACCGAAAGAACTGATGCCGAACTCGTCCAGTGTGATAAGCATACCGACCGGTTTCGTCGACTGCTGCTGCTCTGACTGCCGGCAGACGACCCCGCCGTGGCGGAACACACTGAGGCATTGCTGCTGTGGTGGTAAGATGAGTCGGCACCTCCATAGGACCTCACGTTCATGGGTCCGGGGGCCGCTGTAGGGTGTGTCTGCTCCTCTTCCTCTTCCCCTCCGAAACTGGTGATGTAGGTTATCTGACCTGTATTTACCGGTGAGCGCGAGCGAGAGCGCGACTTTGAAGTAGACACGCGGTAAGGGTCGTAAGTCGGGCTCGTGCGAGCTGCGTAGCTGTAAAAAGAAATTTCGACAACTATTCAATGGAGGTGAGAAATTATACGTGCTGAAGAAGTACAAAACTTTAAAGATTCTATCAGCTGTAGCAAAAACCTTAAAAAAGCAGTAATGTTCCTCAAGGTTTTGTTTCTATAATTTCTTAAATTAGCTTTGCTAAAACTCGTGCATACAGTGCATGCAAACATATACACAAGCAGATAGTGAAACTGTATCATTGGTCAACAACATCCATTAAAAACAGAAACAAATTTCGTTGTAACGTTACTATTTAATATAGGGTGAAACCAAGCCCCAACAATATTTCAGACATTATTCATGGGTATTTTCAGAGTATTTTGGTATAGGAAACGTGGGGTCAGCAGTAGCTTGTTACAGTATAATAACGTAGGTTATTCACCTTATTACCTTCGTTTCTGTTAAAATCTCTTCAAAACAGCGATTATCTATAAATATACGTACAACAAAAAAACACACAATAATTCATAAGCACTGTGATGCGGTTGCCATCACTGTAGGGACAGCACCACCACGCTGCTCCTCCATCGCATTCAGTGAACTTGCACACGATATGAGTATCGACCGACCCAACTGATACAGCTATCCGTACTGTGGATTATTGTTAATGTACACTACTATTAAACCAAACTCGAGATACAACAAAGCAGTACAGGATGCAGCCCTGAAGGCAAAGAATAAAGAGGGCATTACTGTTGCCAAGAACAAACACCGTGAGTCAATGAAACAAATTTGTTTCCAGATAACATACACCGTATAATGACCTGCTGGGCAGACTTTTCAGTGCAATACAGACAGAAAAATAAATCAGGTTAAGAACTCAAAGAAAATGCAATTATTCTGTAAAAAGCCACTGGAGGCCACAGGTCGGTCATAAAAAAAACACTCATTTTAGAAGTGTTATACAGATAACGCAGATTCTTTAAATCTCTTTTTACAGAGGTACAGTACAAAGACAGTCTTAATTTCACTTATGCACAGTCCACATGCATTACTTCTCTTTCAATATCTGAACCACCACCAGTTATTTAGGTCCCGGATTGTAGTGGAGCGGCACAACAGCACAGAGCGGAGCTGTGTGTTGGGCACCTGCTGCAGCACTGCTTTGTGCTCAGGTACAGCGGGGCAGGGAGAGGCACGGCAGCCAGAAGGCTCACTCGACTGCACAGACAGTGAATGCGCGAGCCAACCGATCTGTAGTCTTTCTCAAACGATTTTAAAGAAATCACTAGGTAGAAAAATTTGATTCTCGCACATCTCGTAGCCTTATTCGTCAGCTTCACGGTGAACTGCCTGTCATTTCATTAATGGTAACAGCTATTGTACTATTTCAAAAGTAAGTAACCTACTGCAAGAATTTTGAAAAGTTTGTATCAAAAAATAGAAGCTGCTATGAATTTGTGTTTGGTGCATGTTAGGTCGTATGTTTCTGCGTATGAAATGTAGCTAACACATTGAATTATTCTTTAACCTTGGAATAACATTGCTAGCTATCACCAATCTCGAGAAAATGGATCGTCCCAAACTCGTGTGCCAGCGAAAAAGCCAAAATGACGCGTTCGTAACATTCCTCATATCTCATAAATGGTTTTGGCAAATGATAGTACACAAAGAGGAAAATATTTTGCCGTATAATTAAAATACAATATTTCCGTATTTAACAAGTATTCAGGCAACTACAGATTTTTCCGATGAAACAACGTCATTTTAAAGTCCATCGATAGCTGATCATTTGAGAATTGTTACAAGTTCCTAGAAACCTGAATAAGTTTTTGAGACATGGCTCTGACATTTACAATAGGATTCACAACAATTGTAAGTACTGTCGAGTCAATTACCAAAGTGTAGAGGGGTTGGCTCCAGGTATTCTACAAGTGAATGCCTTTTCCTAAATACTGTAAATGATTTATATAAATTTATAACTGCATTCGGTGATATTGACAGAAAATGCCCAGAAAATTGTGGTGCAATGTTTTATAGTAATAAAAATTTTCATTGAATTGTACTACAAGCTTTTGCAGATCTTCAGGAGAAATTCATTATCATCAATGTTCAGAGATATGGGTAGGAAAGTGAAGGTAATAGATTTATTCTTCTAGTGTATTTCACTAGAAGGGGAGCTTAACGTATCACCAGACTTTCTGCTACTAAATACATCAGTTGGATTGACATTTGTATTCATTGGAGATTTCAAATGAGGCTGTGTAAATGAGATGATTTTAAAAACTTTCTCACGTAATAAAACATGATTTTCATCCTTTTCTCAGTTGTGCTACTTCAGCATTTTTATCAACTCTAATTTTCAGACAGTGAAGGAAGTAAGAGATTAATGAAATGTATTCTGAATTTATTGTAGTAATTCTGTGAGGGCCTCATCACATAACTTGTCCAAAATGAATCGGACGTGACAGTAGTTGTTTCGCTGGTCCCGTAAAGAACAGAGTAAAAGCAACTGCTTTCAAAGCTTCTGCTGATACCATTTTCTCTACGGCACAACAAAATAAACAAGTGTCAGCATCAGCACTGAGCCTTCTGCCCACAGCAACAGCCAAATGCTGTTAGCATTGCCCGAACGCAGCCAGAGTCATTCGAACACACTGGTCACTGCTCTGTGAAATAAACACATCTGAATCGCTCTGCTCTGCACTAATATAATCACGCGCACAACAGCGGTTTGATTTGCCAGCACTGCTGTGCTCACCGCACAGCTCTGATCATGCCACGCCGCTCCACTACAAACGCAGCCTAAAAACCAACATTTCTACTCTTTTTTGATTTCTAAGTTTCAGCCATAGCTTTCCAGACCATATAACAATATTCCAAACATAAATCAAAATGACTACACATTTATGAAACTGCAGAAAATGTATGTTAAATGTATCTCACATTGATAACTCAAAAAAATACAGCTGTTTTCTTGTCCGTGACTCCCACAACAGCGATTCAAATAGATTACTGCTATAAAAGTATACAGTATGTCAAATTACTGCACCACTGTCTTATAAATCACATGCAATCTGCATTGTTCAAACCATATAATTCCCAATGCTCCAGTTTTCCTTCTCAGATACCTACGGATTCCGTGGGCTCCTTATATTCAACATGTGAATCATCTGCAAATGTTTCCTCAATGCAAATGAAACGGGATTACAAAGGAAATATTTTCTGAGCAGTAATAAGAGTTTGGAGCATAAACAAAAGTGTGTAAATGTCAGATGTGCAGAAGCAACGCAAAGTGTATCACACGACTTTCAGCCAACCACTCGTCCGCCACTTTCTTGTCCATTCCGTGCAGATCGTGCCGTGTTCTTAATACTGAATGTTCATGAATATTGTTCACTGCTGAGCTCGTGATTTCGGTATACGGACTGTGCAAAGAATATTCGGTGAAGCTATCATATTTGAGACTGTGGTTCAGCTGTTTTCAAGTTGTCATGGGAGTAACAACAACAACAGAAAGAAGTACAAGATCTACAGAATTTCATGAAAAATATTTTTGAGAACAACGCAAGAAATCAATCATGCTGGCTCATCTCAAATTTATTACAAACATGAAACTTACGTCAAACAAAACCATGCAAGGCGAATGTGATCAAAAATGAATGATGGGGACAGTGGACTAAAAGTTCCAGTTGGCAAAGATAGTCAACCTTTAGTGCTCCATGTTGGATCAGCAGTGACTGGGTTCAGTCCCCGAGAGCAAACAGCTTTTTAAGGTACAAAAGGCCAAGAACTTTAAGATTACTATTCTGAAATGGCATAGTATCTTTAAATGGCAGTTTAAAGAACAATTGTTGCTTTATCTCATTTTACATTTGGTTACTGTCATGTATAATGTGAGCATTCACATTGTACAAGTGGACTAAACTACATCCACGAATACCAAACCCAAAGAGACTTCTGTTTGACTGACCTCTAACAGAATACCTCAAAGTTCATCAAAGACAGTATGTCATGTCCACAAGCCTGTGTATTGAGTTTAAGAGATATATGAAACTGCAAAGCAGCATGGACATCATGTTGTTGTATTAAAAAAGAAAATCATCATATGCGATTATTGGCAGAGAGACCCTATCTGGGGTTTTTCGACCCCCAATTGCAAGTCTTTTTTTATCTGACACCATTTTGGCAACTTGTGTATCAATGGTGACGAGATGATGATGATGATGATGATGATGATGACACCACACCTACACCCTGAGAGGATAAAATCTAAATTCATTACAGATAACCAAGCAGAAAAATTCACTTTGGTTTCTGTCGTGTAATACAGGTTAGTTATCATACACCTCTTGCTACTTGAGAGGGTCCCACGAAAAACAAAGTTATCCTTGGAGAGTGAAACTTTGTGCAAACATTTGTAAGGGCATGGAGAAGAGAAATAACAAATAAACCACTTCAAGAAACCCATCTTAATTTCCAAATGAGAGGGTTCAAATCTGGTAATATTGTCAGTGACACACTTTGGAATGATCGTCCAATGGTTCAGTTTGCTTTGGGAGAAGCCGGCAGCCAATTGTGCCTCACACTGTTTGTTGAAGTTACTGTTGCCATGTCTGAGAATCCTGGATGCAATGTCAATCCTCAAGCAATGCTACAACAGCTGAACATTCCACAGTCAACTGTTCTGCAAGTGCTGAGAATAAGTGCGAAATGGTAACCGTACAAACTTCACATTACTCACGCTTGACCCACGTGACTCGCATTAGAATAGACTTTGAACTTGTGTTACTTGCAAGGGTTAAAATTGACGACACGGTGGCCTACGAAGAAAACTTTATGCTCACTGGGGCAGTGAAAACTCACAGTTGTTGCATCATTTGGGGATCGTCACCACCAGCAAATGTTCAAGAAATGCCCCTTCATAGTGAACGTGTCACTGTGTGGTGTGGCTTTACAGCACTGTTTACAGTTGGTCCACTTTTCTTTGAGGAACTCTGATCCCGAGGACCAAAGATACACAGTTGTATGGCACATATTACTGTAATCTGCTTTGCCAACATGTTATCTCTGTTATACAAGAGAGAGGTGCTTTGGACTCAATTGTTCTGATGCACAATGGTGCTGCACCTCACAATGCTCGTGAGGTCACTCAGTTACACCATAACACATTTGGAGAAAACCAAATCATTGGCCAATTGTTCCAAACTGAGTAACCACCAGAATTACAATATCTGAATCCTCCCTTTCGTGTGGAAATTAAAATGCGTTTCTTTCAATGGTTCACTCATTACTTCTCTCTCACGTGTCCATACAAAAGCCTCCAAAACGTTTCACTGTCTTACAATCACTCATTTTTCATGGGGGACCTCATAAGTAGCGAAAGTTTAATTATAGCCACCAGGTGCATTAGGCAAAGTGTGAGCAACACTTTTGATGGTATAATTTCAGACACCATTTTTCTGGTTTGAAACTCCCCCTTCCAAAAACCGCACATAAATATGCAATGACACATATGTTTATCCCACATTTATCTTACGTTTTAACAATCAGGATGCCACCCAAATACTATTGTTTCACACCATTGATACTTAACTAACACATATCCCCTTGAAACCTATGGAGTGTGATATGCCTTCTATGGTGTAACCAATTTCCTTATGGTTATAAATCCATCCTTTCCATCTTCATCCTCATATTTTGAAGGTTATCTACATTATGTGTATTTTCCTTCCAAGATGAATCCCGCTCATTACCACTAAAGCTTAATTTTTTTACTAGTATTCATTTCTGTAAATTAATATTATATTTGCAGAAACATTTCCCAACCTGAATCAGTACAATCTGAGAAAAGACACAGCATTTCTGGCATTATATATTTTTGTCTAATCTGTATAAAATTACTGTTCACCAGCCACAATATCTATTAAGCAAATATCCCAAAATGTATACCGTATTTACTCGAATCTAAGCCGCACTTTTTTTCCGGTTTTTGTAATCCAAAAAACCGCCTGCGGCTTAGAATCGAGTGCAAAGCAAGCGGAAGTTCTGAAAAATGTTGGTAGGTGCCACCACAACTAACTTCTGCCGTCGAATATATGTAGCGCTACACAGGCATGCTTTGTAGGCACAAAGATAAATACCGGCACCAAAACCTCTGTGTCAGCAAATAAATTAAAAAAAAAAGGCGGAAGACGAGGTTTTTTCCTCCGCCCTGAGTTAAGACCACTGCATTTTCATACATTATCCAACGAAGTAAATACAAATTCCGCATTGTTCATCTTCGAATGTAGCAGAATTTCAATGTACTACGAAAATCCGACTGGCAAAATTGTTTGAGATGTTTGTCAATATGGCCAACTCTACGTTCTGAATTTTTTCCTACCTGTGAGAAGAGATGGTTGCTAATAGGAACCTGATGAAATGTGAATCACAAGCAGTATTCTCTTCACCATAAGAATAATACAAATATAAACATTTTGCCATGTGTTCTTTCGTGTTTGCTGCTATCTCATTTAAATCCTGTCTGCCTAATAAACTACGAAACTAGAGTGAGACAACAGCAAACGCGGAAGAATATACGTATCGTGTCATGTTTATATTCGTATTATTCTCATGCCTAATAGTGACACAGTCAGAAATGAAGCAAGGCAACTGACTAAATTTTTAAATCTAAGATGACACTAATTTCTGCGCAGAATTTGATGTACTAAAGAAGCGGCCACAAAGATTTTCAAATGGAGAAAAATTTTCACCTAACTCTCGTTCAGAACATGTTCTATCATACGCAGTCTATTATTTGTTCTTGTTGATCATTATCAAAGAAAGCAGCACTGTAAGTAACAACAAATAGCAGTCTCTTGCCATTGTTTCTCTAATGAGACGATTCCTCTCTTTTTCTTTTTTTATTGTAAGCGGCGGTAGCGCGCACAAAAGCAAGCCATGACACGAGCGGCGACAGGCCGTAAACACGCACTATCAGAATGCGACAAACAATGCATGAAACAGTACAGTAATGCATTTTCAGCTTAGAGTGACGTAAACACCTATAACAAAGAAAACGGCACTTATCAGATCAAAGCAAAATAAGCAATAGATTCAAACCAGACGAAGCACGTGAAAAAGGAAGGGTACCCGTATAAATACGGACGGAGCACCTGACACATAGCAATGGCTACCTGGTAAAGCTTAACTGCTAAGCTTAAGATTCGAACCAAACTACTGTAGCTGTATCACCATTCATTCGACCTAAATTGTGTCTCATATTACAATGGACCAACTTTGTTTCGATTTGGAGGTGCGGCCTAAAACTTTTCTCTCCATTTGAATTTCGAGTCTCAAATTTCAGGTGCGGCTTAGATTAGGGAATTTTTTTTTTTCTTGATTTCGAGTCTCATTTTTCAGGTGCGGCTTAGATTCGAGTAAATACGGTAGTCCTGCTTCATAAACTCTGGAAGGCACATAGGAAAGTGAACAAATCTTACATCCAAAGTAGTCTGTCTCTACAGTCTGCATAAATAATTTCACTGAACAGCCAGTGAGACAAAAGACTATGTAAGATCAAATGTAGCAATTGGCTATAGCGTGAAACTTCTTACAGAAGTCCACATCAGCAAAGGAAGAGACAATGTAACGGTCTGAGTGTATATTTGGATATTACATGTCGACAGTTTTAATGCATAGATTTCTGAATCTCACTAGCAGCATTTTAAGAGTTAACTGTACAGGTGAACTTATGTTTCACCTACCAGTAGTATTACTTATGTCCTCCATCTCGGGCTTTGTACACCCAATAATGTAACCTTAGTAAAGCGAAGAGTTGTCTGTGTACCAAAATTTACAATATACACAAATCTGTTTGGATGAATATGCAAAATGTATTGATTACACTTGACTGCTTCTATGTTTTCTCCTGTGCCTTTGCCACAGCTAATATTTCAAGTTGTTACCTTGGGGGGCTGATTTTCCTGCCCTGTAGACGTCTTTCTCTGAATGCCCTCCTTTCACGCCGAGATTTTCTTCCCTGTAACAGAGTGAAGTCTTCTAACAACCAAAACACACATGAAAATAAATCTTGTCCGTAGGCGAAAAATTATTGCTATGCCAAATCAAATAACACATTCAGGCTTATGTTCAACCTGCAAAGAGTTTGGTCTTTTCCTAAGGGGAAGGAGGCAGAGGGAGGGGGGGAAGAACACAATGATTGAATGGGAAAGACAGCAAAAGACTTTCACTATATAAATGAACAAATTAGAGGACAGTGCAAGACCAAGCAAAAAATAAATTAAAAACACTGCATTTCTTTGCAAATCAACAATAATAACTAGAACATTATTGGAATTTATTAAAACATTTGTTCCACAACAACATTGTGTGTTGACTGTGTAGCGTCTTAACTGCCTTCTACTTCCATATAATGCAAATTAATCAAAATTAGGTAAGAGCAACTCCTTGCCTCTACAACAGACACAGATGCAAGATATGTCCCATAATCATCCCATCACCTGTTCAGTCACAGGCATCTCCCATCACAGACACTGGACTCGCATTCGGGAGGACGACGGTTCAATCCCGCGTCCGGCCATCCTGATTTGGGTTTTCCGTGATTTCCCTAAATCACTCCAGGCAAATGCCGGGATGGTTCCTCTGAAAGGGCACGGCCGCCTTCCTTCCCCATCTTTCCCTAATCTGATGAGACCGATGACCACGCTGTCTGGTCTCCTTCCCCAAACACCCAACCAACCAATCTCCCATCACATAAAACCGATAGAGATACCCAAGGTACCCTCCACCACACACCGTCAGGTGGCTTGCGGAGTATGGATGTAGCCGTCACGTGATTTACAACCTATGCTGCAACTACTTTCTAGCTTTATACACAAGCACGACAACCGAGAATCTTTCTGTCCACACAAATAGCCACTGACAAACTGCGGCCATGAGACAGCTGGACAACCCACCTGCTGAACATGCCACCAAGCGCAGTATGCCTCACTTCAATCACTGCTCCATAGCCTGTCATCTGGATCCTTCCTACCATAATCAGTTTTTCTGAAACGTGCAGGAGGGAACTCTTCCTGCAATATATCCTATGTTCCCATAACCCCTCCCCCTTATCTATCTGCCCCCTTTCCTGCTGCCACTCCAGCACTACATAGCCTCTTATTCCACCTCTCCCCTACCTCTCTCCTTCCCGACCCCTCCCAACTACAAGTAGCTGTCCTATCTTGTCCTCACCAAGTCCCTACATGCTTTCACAAGCAGCGCTACACATTCCCCCACCACGACCCTCCATATAACGATTACCAATAAAACCATAAACCAAGGCACAGTGATAATTTTATATGGCCCTGTCTGATTTCCTATATGTACTATGATAATTACCCCTCATTACAACAATGAGGTAAATTTAGCAACACACTGTTATAACGAAGACAAAATTTCAAGGAGTTTACTATTTCGTACTTCCAAGCAGCTCACTATAGCGGTAGGTATTGTTCATTTAGCTACTAGACTTTAGGCAGTTTATTTCCAGAAGCTTCGCTACATACAACAGTAGCGCATTTATTCTAGCGGTAAAGAGAATAGCGTACAGCCACGGGTGAGCTGTGCTGAGCAGCAAACGTCAAAGAGCTCCTTTGAACGAGTGTTTAACTTGTCCGTTAATTATTGAGCTTCAGTAGCAGACACAAGCGTTTTGTTGGGCTCGTACACAGCTTCTCTCCGTGATTTTTGCAATCTGTGAATGTTTTTAGTTAATGTAAATGCTTTGGACCTTGCTAGGATTTGGGCAATGGCTGGAACTCGGAAACAAATAAGGTTGGAGACAAAAATGGAGGTTTTCAAAGACACTGATAACGGACTGAAAGAAGTTGGATGTGGCGAGGAAGTATGGATTTGCACAATGAATGTTAGCTACATTCCTTAAAAAACGAAAAGAAATTGAAAAAAGTTTTCTACGTGGCAAATTTAATCCATCAAGAAAAAGAACAAAGATGGCTGCTGCTGACGATGTGGACAGTGGTTACACAGGAGCGATTTAATGAGATGTGTGCGCAGAATGTACCAATTAATGGTCTGTCAATACTGTTAGAAAAATACCGTCCTGAAAATTTGTACAACGCAGATGAGACGGGATTGTTTTATTCTAGCCAGAGAAGATGATGAGGAGAATGTGATTGTGAAATGCTGGCAAAATGCAAGAACTTCCGAAAGCGAAGATGTTGGTGAGACTGTTGTGGTGGATGAAATAACGCAGGATGATATTCAAAGCAATCTGGAGATTTATTCAGCAGTTATTGGTAAAACCATAGATGCTTCAGTAGTTGAATACTTGCCAGTGGATGATGAGGTGTTGGTGTTTGAAACATATACCGACGAATCTCTCACCGAGGAGTTTAAGGGTAATTCGTCTACTGAGATTCTGACAATGACAATGATGTGATAAAGTGTGAATCCCTCACCTCTGCTGGAGCTAATAGGTCATTTGGAAACCATCCAGCAGCAAGAAGCATCTTCAATCCCTAGTATTTTAGTGCAGCAGTTGATTGCATTAGAGGTGAGATAGACAATATTCACAAGAGAATTTTTAAGAAAAAAGAAACAAAGGAAAAATAAGTGAATTTTTCTGTACACAAAAGTAAGATATACTAAAGGTACAGTATTAATAAATGAAGGAACAAAATGAGTTTCATTATTTGTGTTTTAATGTTATTTTTCATCACATAAGTGCTACAGTAACTTACTTCTCAGCCACAAAAGCATGGCTCCTTGCTCCGAGTTGCGATAACAAAACCTCATTATAACAATAACCCTTGTACAACAATTTAATTTTCATGTTCTCGTGAAATTTGTTTTCCATTGTTTGACTGTTATGAAACATCATTACCACACCAAATCTCAATACTTGTAGCAGTAACCTCTCTAAGACTCTTTTCTCCTGTAACTACCTAATAAATCTCCACAATATTAGCACAGCTCTCATTTCTAAAAATGTTAGAAGCCACCCTCTGAATGTTCTGGATCGTTGTCAACTTCATTCAGCAATTCTTGAACTATGTCTATGCAATTGTCAAAATCCAATAATTTCGGAACAAACTTTGCTGCTACACATTTCATGCCCAAAACATTCTAAAAAATTGCTTGGCACACGCCAATGGATATGCTGACATCATCAGCCACCTCTCTGTGAGTCTGCAACTTTTCAGAACCATTTCCTTTGCTTCTTCCACAATGTCTTCAGTAATTTATTTGCTAAGGCATGAAGGGTGGTCGTAATCTTAAACACCATCTTGACCCTCTTTGAAACATTTATACCACTTGTAAACTCTTGTCTTACTGACAGTAGATTCGCCAAGAGGCACAGTCAACATTTCAAACATGATCCTGTACTTTACTCCATTTTTAAAGTAAAATTTAATGTAAATTCTTTAAACCATCTTTTTAGAAAATAAAAATTCGCCAAGCACTCAAAAACACATATAACCTTCTAGACTCGACAATAAACTAACTTTTCAAAGCATATGATAATGCAAACATATACTCCACTCTCAGTCACTTGCACAGTGTTAATCACAACATTCACGTATCTATGCGAAGAAACTTAAAGTTGAAAAATCAAATAAGTCTAATTGTGAAGATGACAGATCAACATTTACTGTACAAATGGTGAGAAGACATAATTTACCCACACAGAAGGCCACCTACAAAACTCTCGTTGGACCAATACTCAAGTAAAGTTAGTCAGTCCAGCACACCTACCAAGCTGAAATATCTTTACAAACAGAAGATGATTCAATGGTGAGTTGCAATCTTTGTCACAATTTGTGCAGTCAGCATGTGATCATCATAGAAATGCTCAAAAAACTTCAATGAGACATACTAGAAGGAAGACACTGTCCAATGTGGACAGCCATACTCTCAAAATTCCAAGAGGATGTTTCAATTGGGGCAAGAAACCCATTACTTCTTCCAACTTGCATCTCATAAATTCAAGCCCATTGTCCAAGAATGGAACAAGGAAAAAAGGTATCCACCACACACAGTGTTCAACAACAGGACAATTACTTATGTGAAGATACAAATGTACAAGTCACACTAAATTTGGTCAATATAGTGAGGATAAACATAGTGTGTGTCTATATTCTGTGAGATGTTATAGGTGTAAAATCATTAGATCTAAGTATCATGAAACATCCTAAGAACAGTAGCCCATTATGTGTAACAATCTGGTGTATGTTTGAAAAATAGTATTTTTTACATAAAATGGGACAGCAGGAAAGAATTTGAATGACATGGTAGGAGGTATGTTTTTAAACAGGGTTTTACATACTTCATCTGCTTCAGTAACATGACGTAAATAATAAAGTACTAAGAATAATAATTTTACTGTGGAAGTATCACCTGCCAAAATGAAATCAGTTTCAATGCTTAATTTTAACATAAATTCTAATTTGCTTCACAATTGTTTAATCAATTACTTTTCTAAATTATGTTACTATTACTAAAAACACTGCTGAAAACTCAAAGCAAAGTAATGCAATGTTAATTTAAAGTCATACCACAACACTCTCACATTGGAGGGACTGTTACCACACACATGTCCTTTTTAATAAAATTTGCTGGCTACGATTATATCAATTCTATAGCGAGAGTATTTCTAACATTAAAAGATGTGTGCTTCAGTCATTTGCTGGGGAAAGAAGTGAGCTTTTGCACATCTATTAGTGGCTTTAAACTAAAAAGCTGAACATAATTCCACCGAACATAGTGGCATGTAATCATATAAAAAAAGAAAAATCAAGCAGCCAAATAGTATCCTCCTTATCATTAATATTACACAACCAATTAATACTTACACTGAAGAATGTTCTGCATACTGTGTTCTACATATTCTTTGAACGACAATGTTTTCGAGTGTCTGGAATCACATACATCTTCTTCTGAGACAAAGTTCTTGAGCTTAAATTCTGGCCAAATTTATTAACAAGGATCTTTTAAAATCCTTCCGGAAAAGAACAATCAGTGCCACTGACACTTAATATTAATTAACAGCAGTTTGTATAAAGGAGTAGTCGCTAGTTCATTACTTCGTACATGTCTATTTTCCAAGAGTATGAAATATATGACACCAAAGAGTTGCTGTTTACCTTCCATCAACACTTGCAAATAAATCCTACATTACAAAACACACGTCTCTCCTGGTACCAACGCCAACCAAACTGCAGGATTCCATTTCCTTCTCGTCTCACACTACAGGCCAAGTTTCTGAAATAATGCTGAAATGGCAACTGATTCAGGACAGAGTTCCTACAGTGGTCCACAAAATAAGGGAGAAAATCCTTAGGGACAGAAGAGCACGACAGTGCTTCGGCCATGCAGATATACTTATGCTCTGATTCACCCGCAGCACAGCAAGAGTGCATTTGCAATCTCGATGGCGCAGCGGCACACCAGTACACCCGACAGAGGCAGCGTATAGCTCAACGGGAGCAACACGACCGAAGCCGTCGCTTACCGAGTACATGGCCTTTTCCTCCTCTTGCTCACGTGCCAGTCTCAGAGACTCCTTTTCTTCAATGTCCTGGTTGAGAAAAGAGAAGAAATCGTTCCCATTCATACCGTATGCGGCACCGCACACGTTGAGCTCGTGTGCCTGCTGCGGGCCAATTTGACTGACGTCCACACACAGATCTGGAATAAATGCCCCCTGCTCCTTTAGTAAAAATAATAGTTTGAACATATTTTTGAATTGAAAGCATTGTACACAGAAATATATGAAGTCAGATTTAGTCAGCTATACATACAGCATATTACTGATAGAAAATATTACAAACATTTTGATACATGACCAAAACAAGTATTCAGATACAAATGACAGAAGTAGTAGCAGTCAATAGGTATGTGAACAAGATTTAAAGAGTTTGTAAAATTCTCAGGTGTCTCCCAAAATTGTGTCATAAGTTTGGAGGAGCAGCAGTCATCAGGAACCACCTGAAGACAACATAGAGTCTCTTTGCCTGAATATCACGAAGAACTTACGATGTGACCTGGACCGAAACTGGAGAATTCTACAAGTAAGAAATATCCCAGGAAAACATCAGAGCACATTGAAAGTGTTCCTCACCTTCAGGGCAATGTCCTTCTTCATAGCTATAGTTCAACTAAAATAGCTTTGTGACTGACATTTCAGAGTGTCAAGTAGTTGGGAACGGGTGTCAGCCACTCACAGCAGTTCCTTCGGATCCACTTGCTCATATGCTGCCTGCTCTGTGGTCATAAAGAGCAGAGCCTTCCCAGGCACCAATAAGAGGTAGTGCCTCGCCAGGCAGTGCAAGCTGCAGAGGAGGAAGGGGAAGTATTGTGTGTATCGTCATCTTTACAGCTGCTGGATCCTTAACCACTGCCCCCCACTACTATTTTTTTTTATTTTTGTGTGCTCACCACTATCAATCACATTAGCATGGGCCACGTAGTGTATGAGCTGGCAAAAGTTATTTTTATCACAAAGTTATTTTTATTGAATTATAACTTACTAAATACAGTGTGGTGTGTGTGTGTGTGTGTGTGTGTGTGTAATTTTTTGTTAGCTCTTGAGGACTCTACTCCCACTATTATCTGTATTCTACTCACATCTTTATATTATCATATTGTGTACAAACGGATGTGATATAAACCAGACACACAAAATACTGCACACTTTCCAAAAATTTTGATGTGACTTGCAAAACAACATTATGAGCTGAAGTTACAATTTTGTTAGAACATTCCCTCCTTTTGGAACAGGTGTAATAAAATAAACAAAACAGACGATTTGAGGAAATTGATGCGGGTGAGGTGAGGTGATAAGATCTGTCAGATTAAGTAGAAGCAAAGGCAGACACAAAGGCAGTGGTGACAGTCGCAGAATTTTTACTTGTGCTAATAGGGTGGACGAGGGAAGTTGAATAGATCTATATACATACTTAAAATGTAAATTAGAGTGCACAGTGGAGGGTACCCTGTACAGGGTGACACAGAATAATGAGAATGTTTGAAACAAGTAGTGGCAGCCATGGACAGGTGGCAGCACTGCGGGTTTGTGACAGTTAGCAAGTAAACAGTCTGCCATTTCAATAATCACGGATCAGTGGAACGGACAACAGCGTGCATTACCCATAAAAATGTTTTATAAAAACAATAATAGTTTGGTAGTGGTGCAGAGGTAGTTTTGGCGTTTTTATGATGTAGGACGTCACAATGCCATTCCATCGAAATGCAATAAAATCTTGGATTAATAACTTTGAAGAGACTGGATCTGCCCCCAAGAAGAAACCAACAGGACAACCAGAAAGTGTGCGTTCTGCAGTGAACATTGATGATGTACACGAATTTGTCTTACGGAGCCCACGGCATTCAATTTGTAAGCAAGCAGCAGTGGTTGGAATGTCCTGGGACAGTGTTTGCAGAATTCTTCATCTTGATTTAAAATTTTATCCATACAAACTACAGGTGGCAATCAATGGCATATGTGCAAGAATTGTTTGGTAATCGTGTCGTCTCAGGATTTGGCAACAATCCCTGGCCCCCTAGATGGCCAGATTTATCCGTTTGTGATTTTTTTTTCTTGTGGAGCTACCTCAAGAGCAAAGTCTAAGTGACTTGACCAATAACCCTGGAAGAGTTAAAACAGAGAATTCGGGACGCAATTCACAGTCTCCCAGCTAAGATGTTGCAGTGGTCAATGAGGAATCTCAACAGCAAATTTCACGATATATTTGTATAGGACACCACCATCTAAGGGACCTAATTTTTAAAAAATGATAAATGCCATCAATGTTTCGTAAATGGAAAAGTTATAAGGTTTCGATTACTATGAATGCAATTTCTTTCCTTCATCACTTCTACTTGGATTGTGGAAATGTTCCTGTTTTTCTGTGTCACCATGTATTACTGCTAGTCATTCCCTTTCCTTGTCCAGTAGGAAATGGAGTGAGGGAGAAACAACAGAGCAAATGCTTCCATACAAGCGCTGATTTCTATTATCTTGTCTTCGCAGTCCTTAGGAGAGATATACATTCATGGCAGTAGCATCAAACTGCAATCTGTCACAAACATCAGTGCTCTAAACTATCTCCATTGTGTTTTGTGAACAGAACATCTAGTCCACACAGGGAATCTGATTAGAGTTCCCACACGGAGCATTTCCGTAAATCTCACTTGTTGCTTGTTGACTGAACCTACTAGTAACATATCTAGCAGGATGCGTCTGAATTGGTCGATGTCTTCTTTCAATCTGAACTTGTGGAGATCCCAAACACTAGCAAAGTACTTAAGAATGGGTTGCAAAAGTGTTCGTTATGTGGTCTCCTTTATGGATGAGTAACACTTTCCTAGAATTCTCCCAATAAACCACAGTCACCCTTATGTGTTCATTCCATTTTATATAGCTACACGATGTTAAGGAAGCAAATACAAAAGGGTAGGAGTTTATTAATCGTCAGCAGTTCAAACATATGGCGAATGATGGTATCCATGGGGAAAAGGCAGCAAGAGACACAAAAGGACACCAGGTGCATGCCTGGAGGCCTCATCAAACATGCTGAAGAGGCTATTCCAGCAGCCATTGAGGGAACAAGACACAATCAACTGCAGATTGTGGCACACGTTGGGAGCAAATAATGCCTGTCGTCTGGGGACTCCAAGATCATACTTGGGTCATTCCAATGACAGGTACAGAAGGTTGAGAAGACCAGCCTTGTGTACAGAGTTTCAACAAAGCTCACAATTTGCAGCATTTTCCCCAGAACTTTTTTCCCTTTGGTTCTGAGGCATGCACACAAGTTTTTTACTTTTTTTTTTTTTTCTTTTTTTCTATCTATCCAGTCCAGATATCGATAGTTGTAGGAAACCCAGAAGTATCAGTGTAAGATTGCAAGAAATGCCTCCCACAGGTGGAGGTATTACAATACTAATGGTAAACTGGTGAAGCATTCACAACAAAATGGCAGAATTTGAAGTGCTCCTGAAAAGCAGTGAAGCTCGCATAATACTAGATACAGAAAGCTAGTTGATACATGACACTGACAGCAGTGAGATTTTTGGGCAAAATTTGACTGCATATCAAAAGGATAGGCAAATGGGAAATGGAATTGGTGTATTTGTCGCAGTAGACAAAAAACTCAAATTCACCGAGATAGAAATTGATGCTGCATGTGAGAGTGTTTGGGCAAAACTCAGTATCTGGGACGTGCATAAAACCGATAATTTGATCCTTGTATCACCCAACAGACTCACCTCCTGATGCAACCGAAAACTTTAGACAAAACATCAGTTCATTTGCTCATAAATTCTCCAATTATACTGTAATCATCGGTGAAGACTTTAATCACTCAACAATTAATTGAGAAAATTACAGTTCTGTTAGTGGTGGTCGTGATAAGACAACCTGTGAAACCTTAGTAAATGTCTTCTCTGAAAACTATCTAAAAAAGACAGTTAGGAAATCCACTTATGATGGAAATTTATTGGATCTACTGGCAATAGCTAGACCTGATGTCTTTGAGTGTGTCCACATCGAAACTGGTCCCAGTAACACAGTTGTGGCAACAATGATTACCAAAGTACAAAGGACAACTAAAACAAACAGAAAGATATGTATGTTCAGAAAACTTGATTAAAACATCAGTAGTGACATATCTCAATGAGGAACTTGAACCTTTCAGCACATGCCAGGAGCACATAGAGGAACTCTGGCTCAAGTTTAAAAGAATGGTTGACCATGCCCTGGATAGATACCTACCCAGAACAACAACTCCTGACAGGCGAGATACTCCATGGTATACAGGCACTGTAAAGAAACTTCAAAGGAAACAGACTGCTGTGTAATAAGTGTAAAAGAAAGTATAGGCCTATATGTAGAAATTTTGAATGTAACACATTCGGCTATCATAAAAGCAATCCATGAAGCCTTCAACTACCATAGAAGAACATTGTCAAATATCTTATAGAAAACCCAAAGTAATTCTGGTCATATGTTAACGCTGCTAGTGGCACCCAAGTTAGTGGCTCGTCCCTACCGAATGAGAAAGAAATTGAAATCGAGGGTAGCAGAGATAAACTGAATAACTTAACTCCATTTTCAAATGACTCTTTACGTAGGAAAACACAGGGGAATTGCCCCAATTTAATCCTCGTACCACCGTTAAGATCAATGAAAGAATTATTAGTGTCAGTGGTGTTGAGGAACAAGCGAAACCATTAAAACTGAACGAAGCTCCAGGGCCTGATGGAACCAGTATCAGATTCTACACTGAATTTGCGGCCAACTTAGCCCCTCTTCTAACTACAAGGTATTACAGATTCCTTGAACAAAAAACGGTGCCCAGTTCTTGGTAAGAAGCATAGGTCAGACACATCTACAAGAAGGGTTGTAGAAATACTCCACAAAACTATCGTCTAATATCCTTGACATTGATTTGTTGTAGAATCTTGGAACATATTCTGAGCTCAAACACAATGAGATATCTCGAACATAATGACCTCAATGCCAACCAGCACAGATTTCAAAAATGTTTATCATGTGAAACCCAACTCTCATTTTGCTCACATGACATAGTGAAAGCTTTGGATCGAAGCAACCAGGTAGATGTAGTGTTACTTGATTTTTGAAAAGCTTTTGACGCAGTACTACACCTACTCTTATTTTCAAAAATACGGTCATATGGGTACAGAGTTAAATTGGCGACTGGATTGAGGACTTTTTGGTAGGGGGTAACCAGCAAATTATCTTGAATGGAGGGGCATTATCAGATGTAAAAGTAACTTCAACAAAGTGTGTGCCAGAGAAGTGTGCTGGGACTCTTGTTGCTCATGTTTTAAATTAATGACCTCACAGATAATATTAATAGTAACCTCAGACTTCTTGCAGATGAAGCAGTTATCTGTAATGAAAAACGGTCTGAAAGAAGCTGCATAAGTATTGAGTCAGGTGTAGGTAAAATTTTTTGAAGTGGTGCATAGATTGGCAACTTGCTTTAAATGTTCAGAAACGTAAAATTGTGCACTTCACAAAATGAAAAAAATGTGGTATCTTATGACTATAACATTAACGAGTTACTGGTGGAATCGATCAACTTACACATATACCTGGGTGTAACACTTCGTAGAGATACGAAACGGAAGGATAACATTGGCTCAATTGTCGGTAAAGCAGGCGATAGACTTCGGTTTATTAGTAGAATAATGAGGAAATGCAATATGTCTACAAAGGAGATTGCTTACAACTCACTCGTGCAACCAGTTCTAGAATACTGTTCCGAGTGTCTGGGACCCGTCCCAAAAAGTACTAACAGGGGATACTGAACATGTACAGAGAAAGACAGCACGAATGGTCACAGGTTTCTTTGATTCATGAGATACTGTTACAGAGATATTGAAGGAACTGAACTGGAAGACTATTGAACACAGAAATAAACTATCCCAAGAAAGTGTAATAATAAAGTTTCAAGAACCAACTTTAAATGATGACTCTTGGAATATACTACAACCCCCTAGGTATCGCTCACATAGAAATCATGAGGATAAGATTAGAATAATTACTGCGCGTGCGCACACACACACACACACACACACACACACACACACACACACACACACAGGTATTCGTATATTCATTCTTCCTGCACTTCATATGTGAATGGAACAGAAAGAAATCCTAATAACTGGTATAATCACATGGTGATTGCAGTTGAAGTTTTGACACTTAACAGGGGCCCTACAAAAAATTAGTGATCACAGGACAATGAAACTTTGTGGAAACATTTGTAAGGACATGTGGAAGAAAAATAACAAATAAACTATTGAAAGAAATACATTTTAATTTCTGCATGAGAGTGTTACATGGAACAGAAAGAAACCCTAATAACTGGTATAATTGGGTGTACCTTCTGTCACGCACCTTACAGTGGTTTGCAGAGTGCAGATGTAGATGCAGACACGACTGTGTCAAGCAGCACGCCACTAATATAGGATTGTTTTCCCCACTCCTTGGTTTTAATTTACACTTTTCTACATTTAGAGCAAGTTGCCATTCATCACACCAATTATAAATTCTCTCCAAGTTACCCTGGATCCTCAACAGTCATTCGACAATGACACTTTTCTGTACACAACAGCATCATCAGTAAATAGTCAAAGATTGCTTCTCACACTGTCTATCAGATTGACGTCTACAGAGAATGGGAGTGGTTTTATCACACGTCCCCGGGGCGCTCCTGACAGTACACTCGTCTCCGACGAACTTTCTTTTTTTTTGTCCCCACAAAAGGTCTTTGAGCCAGTCACATATCTAAGAACCTACTCCATAAGCTCGGATTGTTGCTAAGAGTCTTCAGTATGACACTGTGTCAAAAACTTACCCGGAAATCTAGGAATAACCTGCACTGGCTAAATTATGCAAAACAAAGCAGGACATACATGGTGCTTGCAGTTGAAGTTTTGACACTTAATAGCGGCCCTACAAAAAATGAGTGATCACAGGACAATGAAACTTTGTGGAAACATTTGTAAGGACATGTGGAAGAAAAATAACAAATAAACTACTGAAAGAAATACATTTTAATTTCTGCGTGAGAGGGTAACATTTGTTAACTGTGTGGTATGTTTATGTTTCAGGTTACAAATGTTGGTCAATGTGATAATCATCTGCATCCAAGACAGGCTGGAACCGCACTAGAGATTTCATTTCACAATGGTACACAGCACTTTTCAAATGGCGAACACGGAAAGTTCGACTGTTGTGACACAACACAAACATTGTACGTCACATCCAGCATTCTCAGCCATGACAACAGGAACTTCAACAATTTGAGGCACAATTGGCCATCTGCCTCTTCCAGTAGTAGTTCTCAAATCACCAGTTAATTAGAATTTCCAAATTACGTTCTTGTCTCAACCCTAAGTGACGACACCAGCACCTGTGCCTAACAGCTAGTGATGACATTAACGGTACTAATGACACAATCCGGGACTGCATAGTCTTAACACCACTCCTATTAAGTCACATACCTGTACAGTAGATATTTTTCCATCTACACTGGCTCAAGCAGCAAAAGTTTAATTGTAACTACCCTGTAGCACGAGAAAAACAAACGACCATTATAGACAACAGTCACTAGATCAGTAAAACTACAGGCTACTAATAGAAACAAAAGAAATAATAACAACAGTGTAAAACAAAGTGAGTAAATGCTGTAACAAGCAAGCACAACAATCGGCACTCTAATGGATAGGAAAAAGGGATAAAGTAAGCTCAGGGCCAAATGAACATCAGGATACAAGATAACAGATAAGAAAGAGGATAGTGATGAAAAGGAGACAGTGTGTCCGGATAGCACACACTGCAAAGGAACCACACGATCTCCCCTGGGTCCATAGTGGAGTGTGTGTGGTGGGGTTTATGGACACTCAACATCGAGGTCATCAGCGCCCTGACACACATTAAAAGGAACGAATGTGGACAGACCTAAGAAAACTGAAGCACACACGCAAAGAAAGCAGGAAAAGAAAGAAAATGCTATATAAGAAAGTAAAACCGAAGGAAAGGGAAAACATAGCAACAAGAATGCCACTGAAATTGTCACTGGCTGGCTACTTACATAAAATATGGGCGAGCTTGTCACACAGTGAGCAAATTAAAAGCCTCTCCCTAAAATCTTTGTAAAAACATTTGACATGGCACAGAACTTTAAAACTTTAACCACATTCGTCCGAGTGTTGCCTAAAAGAGTTGGCAGGTCCACTGGCAAGTCAGCCGCGGCCCGCTGGTCAGAAAATAAAACGCAATCCAATAAAATGTGGCGCACAGTAACCTGGACGCCGCAAGCACCACACATTGGACGGTCTTCACTCCGGAGCAGGAAGCCATGCGTCATAGGGCTGTGGCCTATTCGAAGCCGAGTGAGGAGAACCTCGTCCCGTCGATGGGGCTGAAAGGAAGTACACCACACACGCGTTGTGGGCTTGACTAGACGGAGCTTATTGTCAGTCACTTCCAGCCACTCACCTCCCACCGACACATGACTCGTGAGCTCAGCAGCGAGGTGAGTGCGTGCAAGGGGATAGCACACTGAGATACGTGTGGATCGAGACACGCCTCCTTGGCTGCGAGATCTGCCCTTTCATTCCCAGCAATGCCGACATGCCCCGGAACCCAGCAGAAAGCTACAACCTTCCCCAGTCGCTGTAGTCGGAGGAGGGCATCCTGGATGGTCTGGACTATTTTATCTGCCGGATACAAATGGTGCAATGATTGAAGGGCACTGAGTGAATCAGAACAGACAAGAAATTTAGGAGAAGAAGAATGTCTCATCTGCTCCAGCGCCCGCAAGATCGCAGACAATTCTGCATCAAAGACAGTAAAAGTCTGAGGCAGTCGGACCTTGAGGACACGATCCATAGTGGAGCCAACATCACCCACTTGTTAAGTTCAGTAAGGTTATCTCTACACAAACAAATGTCTAGTGTTTGGACGAACTTCTGTCATCGGAAATTTAACTGTCACTGATGTATAAAGGTCACCTCAACACTTCTGCATCCATTACCAATTTCAGGTATACGTGTGCATGATGTTCCTACAAATTTTCTTTTATCGTTAGATCCCACATCAGTCTTTGATATTTGCTAGAATCTGACACAAAATTCCTGCATTCATTTACTGTACATTCTCCTGGCTACAAGCCCCTTTTCCACTTCATTTTCACTATTTTCATAACTGTATCTTCCACTCATTTCCGTATCCCTCCCAGAAATTCCCAAAACACACACACACACACACACACACACACACACACACACACCTCCACTGCTTTCTGAATCAGCCTCTACTTATCAATGTCTTTTTCTCGCTTTAACTCAATACTGATAACACACTCGTCAACGATAAACCACTCAACTCTAATGTAAACGAAATCTAGTTTTGAAATTCCTATTCAGTTCACTGAAAGAACTCCAGCCTATTTTTAATTTTCTGTTCATTTCTTTTCGAGTCTATCCATTAGTGTTTTCAAATAACCTAGTTACAAAAATTTCTTCAAAGGGCTTTGTAAGTTCACAGTTACTCTGTACTGTTTTCTTTTCAATATGATGGTCACACATTACTTGAGTTTTATCACACTTGATTTTTCTGGCCCACTTTATGACTTTAGGTAGATCCGCACTTGCCAGAATGGAACGTCAAAAATTCTGCAGCCTTTCACAGAGGCCATGAACAGGAACTGAGTGTCAACGTTTATCAAGAAGAAAGTTTTGACTTTGATATTGGTAGGGAGGAGGATGGGGAATCTCGTCACCAGCTAACATCAGAAGTCAAACTATTTGCTCACTCATGTTGCAGTAGTGAATTTCATGCTTTTGCTGCTTCTTAGCTTTTAGTTTATTTCTTAAAAGACATCATAGTCACCGTTGACTGTATAAAATATTTATTGTTACTATTGCAATTTCGGCCTTATGGGCCATTTTCAAGTAACACTGCAAAGTCACATTCTGTCAGATAGTTTTATATTCTGACAGAATGTGACTTTGCACTGTTACTTGAAAATGGCCATAAGGCCGAAATTGCAATGGTGACAATAAATATTTTATACAGTCAATGGCGACTATGATGTCTTTTAACAAATATTATATGACTGTGAATCCCAACCATGAGAAGTTAATCACATGAGAAGTTTTTAGTTTATTATTTACATTTGGGTCCATGACAAAATGGCGATGTTCCATGATGATTTCGATATCTGTTTCCACTGAGTGTTCTTCCAGAAGAGGGTCCAGATATACGAAACAGATATATGGACAGAGAAACAGCCTACACTGTGTATACATAAGGACATAAATTGATGAAGCGATTTCTGCTAAATAACCTTTTTTAACAGCAAAAAGTCAACTCTAATAAACACACAGTTCTTTCTGAAGTTATGTGGCACTAAAAAAAATTGTTTGGACAGCATTTTTCTTGCTGTTCCGCTTGTTAGCAGTTTGCCATACAAAGTTTATCAAGAAAATCCATTATGAATTTGCTTTGGCCTTTAATAAACTATCACTGCTAGTTCTTTACTTCTGATGCTATACTCCAACTTTCTGCATCCCACGTGATATCTCGTAACTTCACTTTCACAGTTTAGTAGTTGGCTAACCAAAGTGATATTGAATAGACATTCCATCTATTCTGGAGAAACCACAATTTGATGGTGATGTCACCTGCTGGACTGATCCATTCTGTTGACGTCTACTGTTAATCGGCCTTCATTCTGTTAAGTTCCTCTATTACTTTTTAAAGTTTGTCTCCATTAAAGATAATCAGCATGTTCCTTTTTTCCCCATTTTAGGAATATCAGACTTTCTTCTAGGGTTACTGGATTAGTTCTGTTGGTATCTGATTTATCATTACCTGCTTCCTCTCTCAATTCGTACTCCGCACTACCCCAATGAACTATAAGGGAAGCTGTATTGTTGAACATTAGCATATGATCTACTTATTAAGGGGAGGTACTGGTGAAATTTCAATCCAGTCATAAACAAATTGCAGGAGCTGAAAATTTGTTTCATATCTTGGCATGCAACGTTCACTGGGTAAATCGAATTTGCTAAACAATTTTTCTTCATGCTTCTGTATTTTTTACTTTTGAAAAAAAAAAAAAAAATAAAAAATAAAAAAAAAATCAGATTTTTTTCAACCCATATGTGGAGTTGTTGGTTATAATAGAATGTATTCACAAAAAGGTTTGAGGTAAAACGTTTTATATTGGATGGAGGTGCAGCATTTTTTTATTGTGGCCATTTTCTTTTTTCTTCTTTTTTCCAAAAAATCTGAAGTATAGTTAGTTTTCTGTCACTAGGTAAATACAGACAGTGCGGAAATTTAATTGAAACATTAATTTTACATGACTATGTCCATAATATATGCATAATCTGCACACACATCCATAACCATGTTTTTTATGTGCTTAATCTATATGTATATCCAGAATCAATGTAAGAGTAACTACAATTTACAGTTTCTTTTCTTTTATTTTTGTTCCAGACGGATTTACGTTTGCACTGGACTCAACTGTGAAATGGAAAGTAAAAATCTATTAAGTTTTCTGGTCCTAGATGGGTGGTGGCAGGGTGTGAGGTTCTTAGTGTGAGGAGGTTATCAAGATTCACACACAGTTCAATTACTTTACAAAACTTTAGTCATAAAACGATACATACATATAGTCTTGTGGTAATGCCCTACCAGTCTACCAACTCTAATGTGAAGCGGAAGCCCGGCGATTGCTAGCAGCACATCATCTGGTGGCCAGAAAAGACACACTTTTATTCCTTGTGGCCAGCTATACCTATGGGCGACAACCCGCCCATGCTGACGTAGCGGAGACAGAAATGTGCTTTCTGTGTTGGAGGGTGAATGTTCATGTGCACTACTTCAGCACTCTCTTACACATTCTTTGATTTCACAAAATATCAGTAACTAATGGTATCAAACATACCTCAATGTAAGGGACAATCAGTAAATTGTTGTGCTTGTGAAGAAAAGATGGAAAAATGCGACAGTGAAGATAACGAAACTTTCAGATGAGTCGCCGAAAATACATCGTATGAGAAAACCACACATAAACAAATGATATTTGACACTACTTCTAGGAATAGAGTTGAAAACACACAATGTTGCTAGTACGAGCAATGAAAAAACACAAAAGCATTGGAGGAAAGACAGACAAATTTAAGTACATGCTACTTGATTTTTCAATGTTTCATCATTATTATAAAAAATGAATTGTACTGATTGCGACCAAAGTACCTTGAATTTTGGGTTAGACCCGATGATGTGCTGAGGGGTTTTGTGTAGAATCACAATAAAGTGTTCTTATCGAGAAATGAGTGGAAATTAATCTTCAAAATCACATATTAATATTTTGGGATGATGTTTCAAACAAAATACAAGCAGAGCTCCTTTTGATGTCTAAATATGAATCTGACATTTATATATGCAGAAAGAGGATACTCTAGCGTTCAGCAGTTCACAAAGATTATGAATGTACGACCTTTCTCCTGTGATATTTTTCAAGAACATGTACAACATACAGAAACTACTGTTGATGAAATCTATGAAAGTCATTTTTGATTAATGATGGTTAATAGTAAAACATTATCGAACAAAAGCGCTGGCAGGTCGATAGACACACAATTTTTCCCACGTGGAATGTTTCCTTCCATTATATTAATAGTAAAACATGTATATAAAAGGTCAGAACTGGATAGTGATTGTGAGCTTACTGAAAGTGACTCTGATGAAGATTCAAATTTTTAGAATGAGCTCATTCATAATGATCTTGATGCAAATGCAAAATTGGATACTGATAACAAGCTTGTTAATAAATTGTTGTGAGGACAATTCGCAAGTGGATTCCGATTGTGAGCTTAGTAATGGTAATATTGGCAACAATGATATAATAACGCAAACTTCACATGACAAAATAGATTTAGGTGTGAATTACAATTGTTTATGGCCAACAGAGGTTTCTGATCAAAAGTTGGTTTTGGCAGCGTTATTGTTTTGATCACAGGATACAATGCCGATTTTGATATTGTTACAAAATTCTGTCAAACATGTGTGGTTACAGCAACTCAGTTAGGTGAAGATTCACCAGAATTTCATTTCAGGTTGGAAGGGCAGGCCAAAAAATGTTTCATGAATCATTCAGTATACTCTGGTGCAGCAGAACCTACGATTGCTGAAAATATATGGAAACAATCTAAAAGCTGTGGATTTCGATAGACCAAAGTGGTTTAAGACGGTGATTCAAAAGCTATCAATCATGTCACATCATTGAATATTTACGGAGATAATCATGAAAAACAAAAGGAAGAATGCAAAAATGTATTGTATTGGAGTAAGTCTACACAAAATCTCTTGTTTATATCTTCTACTTCATATCCATTTTGTTTTCAATATTTATATTGCAAAATTCACATGGATACATTCACAACTCATACTTTTTTCAGGGTTTATGCAGGTAGAACACAAATTGTGAAAGAAGAAAGAACCACAAAAGTTACACTGGCTGGCCAAGGGTCATGAACAACTAAAGGACACTACAATAAAAAAAAAAAAAAACTTGCAGAATATTTAAAAAACAATGTATAGAAATAAAGGTGATATGAAGGTATGTAAAAACATACTTTTCGATATGATTGACATTTTACAGCAACAATTATGTCAAAGAATTTATTATTTGCATAATATGAAAGATACAATATAAGCATCAATATATCATTGTGCTTCTAATGATAAAAATCTTCAACATTCTCACAGGCCGAAAGGAGACTCATGATAGTGGTTTTATCATCAGCATTGGGGAAAGAAATTGAGCTTGGGTCTCATGCTCCTCATATAAAGACACAATTAAATCAACTTTTAGATAAAATACTGCCTCTTGACAGATACTCACTTGACTAATGAATTGCTACTAACACAATGTGCTTGATGTTAACACAAAATGCCTATGAGAGTTTAAACAGCATTATACAGAATAGGTGTCCCTAAGAGAGCTGGGTTTCTGCGAAGAGAGTACAAGTAACAACTCCTATCATCATTTGTGGATATAATATTGTCTCTCAGAGTTATTTCAGAAATACTAACAAAAAGTTAAGACTAAAATGTTAAAATGTGCACATTGAGCAGCACAAGCAACTGCAAAAATGGGCTAAGTAGCAATGCGGAAAGTTGAAGCAGAGGAAAAAAAAAAAAAAAAAGTTTGTCAAAAAATTGATTTTGGCATGTATCAAACAGAAGAAGCAATACTCTGAGATGATGGTGTAAGCTACTGTGATGGGTTATTTTGCTGTAACTGCATATTATTATAACACAGTGTGCGTGTGCTGCAATATGTAAATTGAAAATAAAGAATATATTTTTCAAATGTATCAAGTCATCTTTTATTTAATTTTCCTTCATACTGGGCCAAATATTGTATAATGTTGCAGTAAATCTATTTTACAATAAATTCTTGTCACGTATCATAAAAAGAATTTTTATAATATATCTATACTTAGTATTAAAAAGGTCTCCATACTTCAATTTCTTTGACAAAAAAATCAAAATGGCCAAAATGAAAAAAATCCTACTACTCTGTTTATTTTAAATTTTTTTGGCACAAAACATTTTTGTGAATGCATTTCGTGATAACCAACAAATGAATTCACTCACTGAATTCAGCATGTGAAGATACATTATGAAACAAATTTTCATCTCTATGCAATTTTTATCGAATTTTAATGCACTGTTTCTCGAGCACTAGCAGTACAGATTTTGTCAATAGTGAAAGCTTTTTCAGAATCTACAAACTCCATGCAAAACTGTTCCACTGCACAATTTTGTTCACAACTTGTATATGATTGACTGTGGCCTATCAATCTGTACAGCAAGCTTGTTCTAATTAAAATCCAATGGTTCCCACACCTTTTATACATAATTTTTCTCTCTTTATGGCAGAAACACTCAGCAGCAAAAGTGCAGGTCGAAAAAGGCAATTATGAGACGAACTTTCCAGAAACGACTCTTCTTGTGTTAGTTACCAAATTAAGGACTTCATCTAGAAGATTTGTTATCTGTTCTTACCAATATGTGTCACATTGCTAGACAAGGCTAGTGGACGTTGTTTTAGCTTTAGAATGTGTCATGCTGCTTAATTCTTCATCCTTTCAGTGAGTAGTGATCTATCCTCGAAGATACTTACTGTCCACCCTGGATTTCCCAGCACTATACAGGGCATAGGCAAAACAATGTGAACAGTGTTGGTAATGGGATGGTTGTGTTTGACGGTCAACAACACAGGTAAGGCATGTGTCACACTGGACTGTGTGTGTTCAGTACAAACTAGGCATCCGTGCAGGTTGTTTATGAGTAGTGCACATTTCGTATTTGTATTCAAAGGCCAAAGTCCATGTGCAATGAAAGACCCAACAAGAGTTCCAAAGTCGGCAGATTGTGGGGGCCCCAATTAGCTGCAGCATTAGTAACCAAGACAGTCAACTTATTGGACATTTCAAGAGCAACTGTTTCAACAGTCATGACAGCTTACACAAAACATGGAAAGACATCATTGTGTAATCGTAATAGTGGGCGTAAATCAAAACTAAATGACAGAGAGCATCATACGCTAACACACATTGTGTCAAAACAACACAAAACTACGGTGGCTAAAGTGACTGCAGAGCTCAATATCCATCTTCAAGACTCTGTATCTATTGACACTGTCTGCCGAGGACTCCATAAAGTGAATACTCATGGACAAGCTGTTATACCAAGACCATTAGTGATGACAACCAATACAAAGAATTGTAAAACATGGTGTCGGGAGCATAAATCCTGGACATCTGATTAGAGAAAACACTCTTATGGTCTGATGAGTCAACACTTTCGTTATTGCCAACATTGGGCTGGATTTTCGTCTGGAGAACATCAAAAGAAGCCTACAATCCTGATTGCTTGAGTCCATCAGTAAAGCATGGAGGTTGGAAGTGTGATTGTATGGAGAGCCATGTCGTGGTATTCTGCTGGTCCCATCATTACTCTCAAAGGTCATATTACAGCCAACGATTATGCGAACATTTTAGTTGATCAGGTGCACCCCATGATCCAAATATCGTTCCCCAACAATGACGCCACACTTCAGCATGTTAATGCACCCATTCACACAGCCTGGAAAGCGCAGTTGTGGTATGAGGAGCATGCACCTGAACTGCAGCATCTTCCCTGGCCAGCACAGTCCCTGGACTTGAACATTATCGAACCCTTGTGGGCGGTATTGGAGCACAGACTCGAGAGCAGATTTCTGCCTCCCTTGTCACTACAGGAGTTAGAAGAGGTTCTGATTGAAGAGTGGTAGAACATTCCACTAGAGACTATACAATCGTTATATGCCAGTATTCCAAGAAGAATCGCAGCTGTATTACGAGCAAATGGGGGTCCAACACCTCATTAATAAACCATTCCCAAGTAAATACAGGTGATCACTTTATTTTCCCTATCCCCTGAATGTATCACTTTCACAGGTGGACCTCTACCCATTTCAACAGATTATGTCAGAATCTGAAACAACTGATGGTACACTGTGTGTGTGTGTGTGTGTGTGTGTGTGTGTGTGTGTGCACAGAAAGTTTTGTAGAGTGTTTATTTAAATGTGCAGAAGCTACAAGATATAGGTATGGGTTACATCAATAGAAAAAATCTGACTTCCTTCCAGAACTACTTAATAGCAGGCAGTACAGATTGATGAGGGTAAGAGTACATGGCTGCATCACTGGCAATCTGCTGACATGGATAAATGTTTAAAAAAGAACGTTTCTGTACGAGATGACTGGGCAATTGTACGATATCAAGATGTTATAAATACCACGGGGGTATTTTAAAGTTTCATATGAAAGTGAAAACTATAACCAATAATGTGCAAGTCTTATGTTTACTAACATGTTTAATAAATTTTAAAAGTTCATACTAAATTCAAACCGTCACAAAATTGTTACGCAAACTTGCCATTGTAGTTGTTTTCGTCTTCAGTGCAAAGAAGGGTTTGATGTAGCACCCCACGCTAGTCTATCTCGTGCAGGCCACTTCATTTCTTCGTAACCGCTGCAATCATCATCCGAGTGAATCTGCTTACTGTTTTACAGCCTTGGTCTCCCTCTACAATTTTAGCCCCCCTTTTCGCTCCATTGCCAAACTGACAATTTTTTGAGGTCTCAAGAAGTGTTATCAACCAATCCCGTCTTTTGGTCAGGTTACTTCATAAATTTCTTTTTTCGCGCATCTTCATTAGCTATTCAATCTACACATCTAATCTTCAGCATTCTTCTGTAGCACCACACTCCAACAACTTCTATTCTCCTCTTGGCTGACAGCCAAAATTGGGAGCAGGTCCATTCCACTCTCCTGCCTCTGCACTTCCTGATTTCTCTGCTTTTACGTCCGTGCTCTAACTGTCCACATCAGTGTTTGTCCAAAGCATGTGATTTTTGTAAATTACAGCACAGTCAAGCAGAGATATACTGCAAAAGCACTGGCCGAACATTCTACATTTTCCACTTTGATCACAGGAATTGACCATTCGCTGGTTTCACTATCCCATAGTAATGTATGTTGTACCATGGTAAACGCGCGCGCTCTCTCTCTCTCTCTCTCTCTCTCTCTCTCTCTCTCTCTCTCACTCAGTAAACTAATACTGAAAAATGCCTCATATATCTGATGATAAGATCTTATCACTGTGAGACTTACAACTGATAACATTTTGCTGTTATATGTACAACAGGCTGCTCAAGACAAGTCTTTATAATCAGTACAATGACACACTGTCCACCTATACAGTTTGAAAAACTGCCAATATTTTGAAGGATTCCAAGTGTTGCCAAATCTGACTTCCTCAGGCATTTGTCTTGACTGATTATGGATCTGGCAGTGAATTAACAATATTGTCAACACAACTACTAGTTTCAGGGAGATGAAAAATTGCTTATATTAACCGATTGTTAATAGTGTTAATGGATTTATAAAATGACTGGACTCATTCGTAGTAGCCAAAGGATAAAGAGATGCGGGTTACAGATCACACAAATAGTAAAAAACGCATTACCTCTAAGAAAAAAATTTTACAATATTCTAGCCAAAAGCAGTAAAGAGTGATGAGAGTAACAGTTCTTATGTGTGTCAATGGAAATCTGTTGACACATTACGGATGGGTCTCAAATTTACTCATTTTTCGCACACCATTTGTTACAGGTCAATTTCAGGATACCATATTTACTCGAATCTAAGCCGCACTCGAATCTAAGCTGCACATGAAAAATGAGACTCGAAATCAAGAAAAAAAAATTTCCCGAATCTAAGCCGCACCTGAAATTTGAGACTCGAAATCCAAGGGGAGAGAAAAGTTATAGGCCGCATCTCCAAATTGAAAAAAAGTTGGTCCATTGTAATATGAGACACAATTTAGGTCGAATGAATGACGATACAGCTACAGTAGTTTGGTTCGAGTCGTAAGCTAAGCACTTAAGCTTTACCAGGTAGCCACTGCTATGCGTCAGACGTTCCGTCCGTATTTATACGGGTACCCTTCCTTTTCCACGTGCTTCGTCTGGTTTGAATTGATTGCTTATTTTTGTTTGATCTGATAAGTGCAGTTTTCTTTGTTATAGGTGTTTACGTCACTCTAAGCTGAAAATGCATTACTGTACTGTGTCATGCATTGTTTGTCGCATTCTGATAGTGCGTGTTTACGGCCTGTCGCCGTTCGCGGCATGGCTTGCTTTTGTGCGCACTACCACCGCTTTTTTAAAAAAGGAATCATCTCATTAGCAAAACAATGGCAAGAAACTGCTATTTGTTGTTACTTACAGTGCTGCTTTCTTTGATAATGATCAACAAGAACCAAATAATAGACTGCATATGATAGAACATGTCTGAACGAGAGTTTAGCGAAAATTTTTCTGTGTTTGAAAATCTTTGCAGGCGCCTCTTTAGTACATTACATTCTACACAGAAATTAGAGTCATCTTAGATTTAAAAATCTAGTCAGTTGCCGTGCTTCATTTCGGACTGTATCACTATTAAGCATAAGAATAATACGAACATAAACATGACATGATATGTATATTCTTCCGCATTTGCTGTGGTCTCACTCTAGTTTCGTAGTTTATTAGGCAGACAGGATGTAAATGAGATATCAGCAAACATGAAACAGTATATGGCAAAATGTTTATATGCGTATTATTCTTATGGTGACAAGAATACTGCATGTGATTCACAATTTATAAAAGTTCCTGTTAGCAACCATTTCTTCTCACAGATAGGAAAAAAATTCAGAACGTAGAGTTGGCCTTATTGACAAACATCCCAGTCTTGCCAGTCGGATTTTCGTAGTACACTGAAATGCTGCTACATCCGAAGATGAACAATACGGAATTTGTATTTACTTCGTTGGATAATGTATGAAAATGCAGTGGTCGAAACTCGGGGCGGAGAAAAAGCTCATCTTCCACCTTTTTTTTTTTTAATTTATTTAGTGACGCAAAGGTTTTGGCGCCAGTATTTATCTTTGTGCCTACAAAGCATGCCGGTGTAGCGCTACATGTATTCGACGGCAGAAGTAAGTTGTGGCGGCACCCACCAACTTTTTTCAGAACTTCCGCTTGCTTTGCACTCGATTCTAAGCCGCATTGGGATTACAAAAACAGGAAAAAAAAGTGCAGCTTAGATTCGAGTAAATACGGTAACTAATTTTCTACACACTGTCTGTAGATGTCATTTACATCTACATTTACACCAATAATCTGCAAATCACACTGAAGTGCCTGGCAAGAAGATTCATCGAACCATCTCCACAATAATTCTCTATAAATCCACTCTCAAACAGTGTGCATATGAACACTTTTATCTTTCCATACGAGCTCTGATTTCCTTATTTTATAACGATGATTGTTTCTCCCTACATAGATTGGCGTCAACAAAACATATTTCACATTCGGAGGAGAAAGCTGGTGACTGAAATTTTGTGAGAAGATCCCGCAGCAACAAGAAATGCCTTTGATTTAATAATATCCACTGCAACTGCTGTATGTGTTCATGAGACTCTCTCCCCTATTTCTTGATAATACAAAATGTTCTGCTTTTCTATGAACTTTCTCGGTGTACTCCATTAACCCCACCTGTTAAGGATACCACACCGTGCAGCAGAACTCCAAAAGAGGACAGACAAGCATAGTGTAGGCAGTCTCTTTGGTAGATCTATTGCATCTTCCAAGTGTTCCACCAATAAATTGCAGATCTTCCCCACAACATTTTTACATGCTCTTTCCAATTGAAGTTGTTCATAATTTCAGACATATTGGCTTTTCTGTGGGAAAGTCAAAGTGCTCGACAGAACATTTATTCAGCCAAGTAATCCATAAAATGTTCGGTACATTGCAATAAAAAATTTATCATCATCTGCTGTGACACGTTTAAAGCATTTAGTGTACATGTAGACAAGGTATTTAAAAAAAATCCCTTATTTCCTGGTTCAAAATACCACTTTTCCCAGATGAAAATACAGTGTACCTAGTGAAAATACACTGTGAAAGTAATGTACTTTCCTTCAGAGTGTAAAACTTATCATTCCTCTAATTGGTAAAGGTTTTATACACTGTTGTATAGCTTCCCCACACTTTAGGAAACTAAACCCAGCAAAAAATCATTTTGAAAAGATCTTTGATGCACAGCAACATGTACACTGTATGTTTCCCTATTACCTAAGTATAAATACAAAGTCCACCAAATACAGCGCGGTAGTTTCCTAAGCACTGAAATCAAGATAGCGATGAGCTTTTATCAACCAACCATAGTTCATGTGATGTGATCTTGCCAGCCCGTAACAGCATACATTCACAGCATAGGACATGTGATATAGTCAGCCAATAGCTAAGTCACTATTAAGCAGCACAAACACACAAATAAAAAAAGTTAATGGTTTACATTAATATACATACAGTACAGCTACAAGAAAAGCTAAGCTTTCACATACAATTTTTTTAAGGGCATGGTTAGACAGGATACTGAGAGCATAGCTTAAATTGCAGCAGCTGGATATTTCTGACAAGCACAGTTATAAATTTCACTGCTGTGTACCAAACATTTTGTGGATTACCTGGCTGAATAAATGTTCCGTTGAACTGTTTGACATTTCCATAGAGAAGCCTGTTAAGTGTGAAATTGCTCAAGAACTCAGCTAGCACTTTTTTTAAGGATGATTATACTTTTTGCCATTGTTATTACATAATTTGTAATCTATGAAAGAAATAAAAATGAAAAACTAACCTTGCACCTTGGTCTCTTTTTGGTGTGTTTTGCCCTTTGAGAAATACCGAACACACACATGCCTGTAAGATTTTAAATAGTGGCATAAATGGCTGGTCTTCTGGGCTTGAAGTTTTTATAGGGGGCAGGTCCTCAAAGTGTTAATGAAAGATTCAAACACTCCACGAATAAAGAAATTTTGTGAATGAAATTCAAATGTTCTGTGATTTAAGAAATTGACCGCTTCTCACATGTAACATAATTCAACTTGTGTAAAAAGAAATTTACTTTGAAAGTAATGCTTCTCAAGCCACCATTCGCAACATTTTTCCACAACAATTGTGATGTCGCACTCATCGAAAGCAGTTTGTCGATACGAAGTATACTGCACAGTTGTCATAAGGCCTCTGACACATTTTGCTATCAACAGATGTTTGTGTTGCACTGTGTTTTGTTCTTCTAAATGGTGCATTTTCTTTACAACTAAAGTTTTTTTTGGTGTTCTCCTCTCTTTTATGCTTCAATGCTGCAGGATTATTCTGAAGTTTGCTAGAGTACCATTAAACCTGTAAAGAAGCTAATATGATAGTGTTTTCAAGTGATTCAGACAATGGCGATGAGGGTGATTCTGCTCTTTTGAATGATTCATTTTCTCATGTTAACTTTTTTGATATGGTGCCAGAGTCTCTGCACAGTTTCATTCAGGAGCCATCTCAAATGTGTTAACAATGAACAATATCCTGAATGATTTTCCATAGTCTAAAAGCATGTAAATGTTCGTGGAGATGGGTACTAAAAGTTGTGACATACCCAATGCAGACTGTTGAAGATACAAATGCTGAATGAAACATTTTACTGATAGGAACCACCTTTGTGGTCTAGAGGTTAGTACCAAGGATACTAAATTAGGTCTGAGCTTTGCTTCCCTGAGGCAGTGTGGGACTTCTGTAGAGGGAAGGTCTGGAATGGGGTCCAGTCAGAGTCGTCACTACAACAACAATTTGCTCGACACAGAGACAGTGGCAAAATTGGCACGAAAGTTACCAAGCTGGCATCAAATTTAAATGTGTGTGTGATGCTGTGGCATTCCACATATTTTACTATGAGGGATATCAGCAGGAGCATTACAGGTAAATATGTAACTGACACTAGCAATCACAAACAACATTTAGACGTCATACTCGAATGTCAAAGCACACAGTGTTCTACACCCAAGGGTAGTTGGCTGAGGCCCTAAGAAATGCCTACTGTACTGTTAAAACTCCTATAGGTGTGTAGGCGAAAGAAGTTCTCTGGCAGCTGGCAGCGCTGTTGCCAGTCTTCAACAGTGAAGTGCACACTTATTCAGGTAAAAACAATTGCCATCTATACATCAGCAACAACAGTGAGGCATTGCCACAGACTCGAGCACAAAACCACGAGATGTGAGTGTCTGACATGCACATGCAAATAATATAGTTTTAATTATTCTGGGTAGTAACCAATATTTTGAAACACCAAACTACAAGGGAGAATACAGCTTACCAAAATCTACATCACTGTCTTCTTCTTCCTCTTCTTCGGGCTTTTCGGTGTCAGCAGCACGAGATGCTGTTGCAGTTTCCTGTGTAACAGTTGCTGGCGCAGCCTGCTGTGAGGTGGAGCTGTCGTACGAGTACGGAATAGCCGCCCCCTTTTCCCGCTTCTTCTTGCCGTCTTTCTCCCCGGGTGGCGGTGTGGACTCATCGGGTCGTGAGATGGGACCGAACTGTTCCTCGAGATATAATTGGTGCAGAAACTTTTCTTCTTCAACTGCAATAATTAGGAGTGTTGTAACTTCTGTCCTAACATCACCTTGTCGGTGCTTTAAATTAGTAATGAGCCAGAATACCAATACACTTCAAGTTATATATGAAATACAAACTTTCAAAATCTGCATTTTCCAACAGTAGCACAGTTAACAAAAATAAGACAAGTTTTTGCAACATTAAACACTTTTGACAACAGGCTGCTAAGAGAAATCAAAATTTTCCTCTTTAGCAATGGAAAATGAACTTCACCAACCTAAAATATTGAATAAATAACAAATTTTTCAGGTGATGATCTCATAGAGAAACAAATACACAATTTCCTACATCTGTACACTGCATGCTAACTTATAATGATAAAGAGTACTTCAGGCTCCACATGTAATTTTAATCTTCACACAATGTGTTTACTTGAAAATTTAACAGTAAACCAGCTTTGGATGCTCTCACTGTTACTGCACAAAACAATGGTGCAACATACTGATGCTTGCACGCTCTCTCTCTCTCTCTCTCTCTCTTTCTCTCTCTCTCTCTCCCCCCCCCCCCCCCCCTCCTATTAATTCTACCTTTTTCTTGTATATTTATAGCACATTATATTTGTTCTTGTCGAAGGTCATCTTCAGTCTCCATTTTTTTTATAATATTTTCTGTCATTGCGAATTCCCTATTTACAACAGTTATCTGCCAGCTCATTGATTTAATCACGAAACCAGTAACAGCACTATAACAAACTCCTGAGTTACACATGAACTGTCAAACTAGATAATATTTTAATAATGCATATGATTTAGCATGGAACAGAGAAACTAATGGTCCAGATACAACATCATTCATACAGTATTATTCCTCACTTCAATAGCTTTAGGTAACTACTGGTAGTCACTAATGAATTACCACCCTTTTGAGACATTACCAAAGGTGCTCAACTACTGCCTCTATTTATTTTAAAACTCATAAAACAAAGTAATCTGTGTTAGCTCCTCTTTAACATTGTTGTTTACATATTCTAAATTACATTTACAATTGGTTCTCTCGTTTATTTAATTTTACATCACACAAAGGTTTGAATCACATGTATTAGAAATCTCAATTTTTTCACCTTCATTTTTTCTTTCATTAGTTTTTAATCTCATCATGTACTTCCATGTATCATAATCTCAAATCTATGGTCACTAATGGAAAATATCCTCATCTTCAGAATATATTCATTTTGGTACATGTCATCGGTTTCCTTTCTGGGGGCAGTGCTAACAATAAGACTCCTCAGAGCACAGACAGCTACGCAGCTGGCGGTGGTCTCTCGCCAGTGTGAACCACGCAACCACAGACGTGTAACGCGACGCCAACCTTGGCCAAATTCTGTCACACGGACGTGACTGATCGTTTCATATTGGGGATAAAGTCAAGCCACCACAGCAGCACCAACACTCTCACAGCACTATGCCTACACTGTTTACCGTCACAATCTGTCAGACAGATGTAACAAGTGCTGCTACAGTACAAGCCCCAGACTCAAGTGTGATTTACTGTTATTTGTGCTGCACCGACTCTTGGCTATGAATTGGTTTCTTAAGTGTTACTATCAGACTGTCGAGATAATTCAGTATTTTATCATGGTATTTATTGTAGCTTGTGTTTGTGCAACGAAATGACTACGAGCTGACATTTAAGTTTTGACTAAACCATTTCATCGACTCTTCCCCTCCTGCACTGCCTTTCACACCACTTTACACGCAGCTCAGGTTACCTTTACCATTTCAATTCCTTACAGAAATCTTTACGGCCTCTTACAGCTCTGGAAGTTCTTTCTTCTTTCTACAGGGGAAAAAATAAAATTAAATTAAAAAAATGGAAATGAGTTTATGTTGTCAGTGGCTGGAGTTCCCAGGCGGAAAGTTTGGCTGCCAAGCGAAAGTCTTATTAAGTGCGACGCCGCATTGGCTTACTTGCGCGTCGACAATGGGGACAAAATGACGATTAGGACAGCACGACACCCAGTCCTGAGGGGAGAAAATCTCCCACCCCGGCCGGGACTCGAACCCGGGGCCCCGTGCATGGTATTCTGACGAACTGACCATTCAGCTAATAAAAAAAAAAACCACACAAATGGTCTTGGAAGCACAAAGTTGTAACACCTTCTTGCTGCAGTCTAGAGTACATAAAGCATTTTTTTTACAACTATTTCTAATTCAATCAAAATATCCACGGGTATGCTGCCGGTCTATAGTGTCCAACGGGCACAATATTTCGGCGATCAAACATGTCGCCATCATCAGGTGAACTGACGGACTGAGCTCCTGTGAACGTGACGGCACGGAGATCCGTACGCTATAGCTGCTCAGAGGGAACTGGGTTCGGTCGCGGCGGCGGCCGATTTAAATACCCTCCGCCCGCGGCGCGCTCCCTCCGCCGTCCGCGCCCAGCGCCACGGTCGCGCGGTGGAACAGATTGCGACGGCGTCTGAGATGACGTCGGTGTGATGGCTCTGTCCGCCGTGGTCGTCACAACTATACGTCTGCTCGATTTACTCTTGATTAACCCGATCGCTGGTTCCCAAGCCTTGCTAAGATTATAGCCACAGTCACGGTTTATGAGGTCGTCATTGGTGCGAATTTCGATGGCCTCTCTAACAACGCTGTCCCAGTATCTCGACGTTTGTACCAGAATCCTCATGCGGTCATACTCCATGGCGTGATTTTCCGACAAACAATGTTCAGCGACCGCCGACTTGCTCGGATACATCAGTCGAGTGTGCCTCTGGTGTTCACGGCATCGATCCTCGACGGTACGCATCGTCTGACCAATATACGACTTGCCACATTGACACGGAATCTGGTACACGCCGGCCTTCCTCAAACCGAGGTCATCTTTGGCGCTCCCCACCAGTGCAAGAGTTTTATTTGGAGGACAAAACACAGTTCCAACCCGGTGTTTCTTCAGAATGCGGGCGATTTTCCCCGAGAGTGCGCCTGTGTATGGAATAAATGCAGTGCCTACCTCCTCCCTCGTGACTTCATCCATCTCAACAGGTTGTGCTGCAGTGGTTGGGCGGAGAGCACGTTGAATCTGCCACTCTGAGTACCCATTATTTGAGGGAGGAGGTAGGCACTGCATTTATTCCATACATAGGCGCACTCTCGGGGAAAATCGCCCGCATTCTGAAGAAACACCGAGTTGGAACTGTGTTTTGTCCTCCAAATAAAACTCTTGCACTGGTGGGGAGCGCCAAAGATGACCTCGGTTTGAGGAAGGCCGGCGTGTACCAGATTCCGTGTCAATGTGGCAAGTCGTATATTGGTCAGACGATGCGTTCCGTCGAGGATCGATGCCGTGAACACCAGAGGCACACTCGACTGATGTATCCGAGCAAGTCGGCGGTCGCTGAACATTGTTTGTCGGAAAATCACACTATGGAGTATGACCGCACGAGGATTCTGGTACAAACGTCGAGATACTGGGACAGCGTTGTTAGAGAGGCCATCGAAATTCGCACCAATGACGACCTCATAAACCGTGACTGTGGCTATAATCTTAGCAAGGCTTGGGAACCAGCGATCGGGTTAATCAAGAGTAAATCGAGCAGACGTATAGTTGTGACGACCACGGCGGACAGAGCCATCACACCGACGTCATCTCAGACGCCGTCGCAATCTGTTCCACCGCGCGACCGTGGCGCTGGGCGCGGACGGCGGAGGGAGCGCGCCGCGGGCGGAGGGTATTTAAATCGGCCGCCGCCGCGACCGAACCCAGTTCCCTCTGAGCAGCCATAGCGTACGGATCTCCGTGCCGGCACGTTCACAGGAGCTCAGTTCGTCAGTTCACCTGATGATGGCGACATGTTTGATCGCCGAAATATTGTGCCCGTTGGACACTATAGACCGGCAGCATACCCGTGGATATTTTGATTATCAAATACGCCGGGAGAAACTCAAGAATTATTTCTAATTCATTTTTCAATAAATCATCCTGTGCCCATTTGGTGCTAGCATACAAAAAGTTTCCACAATATAAAAACAAATGACATATGTTTATTGAAAACCACAGTCACCAAGAGTTATGGTACAGGTGTTGGATGTTTTGATCAACAAAAATGAATCTTCTTAACATTGAGTTTTATGAATCAAGTTTGGTGTTCAGTTTGGGTTTTTGACATTACATAGTGCAGATGAACATCCTGTACACACCCACCCATAGAAATACTGTGACTGATAAATTTTTCTTTGGTTGCCAAAGATTTGTGATAACTGAAATTGTATTCAACAGTAAAGGTTTTCCTTAACAGCAGATGGAATATAATTTTCTGTAAGTATCAACAAGCTGTGGGGCACCACTTTGTGATAACTGAAATTGTATTCAACAGTAAAGGTTTTCCTTAACAGCAGATGGAATATAATTTTCTGTAAGTATCAACAAGCTGTGGGGCACCACTTTGTGATAACTGAAATTGTATTCAACAGTAAAGGTTTTCCTTAACAGCAGATGGAATATAATTTTCTGTAAGTATCAACAAGCTGTGGGGCACCACTTGCAAAAACATTATATGCACTAGCATACACAATCGCTTTTTTAAGAATAGAATTTCTACCTCTTCGGACGTCAGGCTTTGAGAACTACTAGCACTCTTCAAGCGTACACACAAATACACTTACAAGAAAATATTCGCATTTCACGTGACACCACAACAGATTTTGTATGTGACATACATCTTGTATCTTAAGATTTCATTTTCTGATCTATTATTAGCTCTCCTTTTTTTAATTGTCAGCGTTATCTATCCCTTTTCATGTTTATCTTTTTTAAATATTGCTACCTTCTCCAGAAGCAAATTTTACATCTTTAAACTATACTGTGCTGCCTTCCACGGTTTTTTACTTCCACTAATGACCAATTTTTGATTTGATTTAGCCACTTTATGATACTTACATAATAAAAATCATTATTATTATAATACACATTCTCTTACTCACCTAATGCTTAAATCATCAATGAAACTGGCTTAACAATATAATAATAGCTGTAATTGTGTCCTTTGGCAAAGTCCTGTTTCCACTTAATCTCGGATATGTTAAGCTATACTCACTTCCAAGAAAATCATTTTGGACAATGATGCGATACCGCTCATAATTTATAAGCCTCTCTTCCCTTGACAACTCCTCTGGTGGCGGCGGCTCTGTCCGTGATGGATACTCTGGGATGATATCCAGATGAGCACGTACATCAAATCTGTCTATCAACACATCCTGTCTTCCTTGCCACGGCATCCTGCAATACATTTCCATTCAAGGGTAATGGCACTATTTATTTTTTATTCAAAAAAGGGTAAAAGGAGGAGGGTGAGAGCTGTGTGATGCAGGTAAAAACAATGACACAGTTTTATCTATGAGAAAGTATTTATTCAGTATAGTTGGAACATTGTAACACGGAGTTTTCACACAGCAAAAAAATATGTCCAGATCTAAGAAAAGCAACATATTAATTTTACCTTGTGTTACTTCTTTAGTCACAGTTACAATGAAGTACACAACAGAAAAATATCCGGAAGTAGTAACTAGTACAATAAAAACCACCAGTTCCAAGCAATGACGCTATGGACAAGTACTACAACTGTAACATCATATCATCGTGTGCATACTTAACAAGACCTCTGTGGGCATCTGGGCTTTTTGGGTAGGCACACTCTTGTATTGATGCCTTCAAATGTACTTGAAATCAAACTACAATATGGAAATAAGAATTTCCATTGAGCTGTAAATACCTGCATCTATATCTACACAGATACTCTGCAAACTACCGTACCGTGTGGGGAGGAGGGTACCGTGTACCACTACTAGTCGTTTCCTTTCCTGTTCCAATCGCAAATAGAGCAAGGGAGAAATGACTTGTCTCTATAGCTCCTTATGCGCCCTAATTTGTCTAATCTTATCTTCGTGTTCCTTATACGCAATATATGTTGGCAGCAGTAGAATTGATCGACATTCAGCTTCAAATGCCAGTTATCTAAATTTTCTCAATAGTGTCCCTCGAAAAGAATGTCACTCTCCGGCCGAGGATTCCCATTTGCTATCTCGAAGCATCTCCGCAACACATGTTCCTCGAACCTACCTGTAACAAATCTAGTAGACTGCCTCTGAATTGCACTGACATCTTCCTCAAATCAGACCTGGTACAGGTCCGAAACACTCCAGCAGTACTCGAGAATAGGTCACACCATCGTCCTGTAAACAGTCTCTTTTACATGTGAACCATTCTTTCCTAAAATTCCCCCAATAAACCGAAGTTCGCCATTCATCTTCTTTACCAGAGTTCTCACATGCTCATTCTGTTTCATACCGCTTAGCATTATCTTACATTTTTCCACATTTAGAGCTTGCTGCCATTCATCACACCAACTATATTTCTTCTAAGTCATCTTGTATCTTCCTACAGTCTCTCAACTTCTACACCTTACCGTGCACCACAGCGTCATCAACAAACAACTGCAGATTGCTGTCCACCCTGTTCACCAAATCATTTACGTATATAGAGAAAAGCAACAGTCCTGTCGCATTTGCCTGGGTCACTTTTAACATTATCATCGTCTCTGATGAACACCCTCTTAACATACTGGGCTCTATTATTTGAGAAGTCTTTAAGCAACTCACATACCTGTGAACATATTCCATATGCCCATACCTTCATTAACAGGCTGCAATGGGGCACCGCGGCAAATGCATGGAAATGTGGAACGTGCCTGTCACCCTTTATCCATAGTTTGCAGGATACCATGAGAGAAATTGGTAAGCTGATGTTCGCACGAGCAATGCTTTCTAAATCCATGCTGCTTCGTGGAGATAAGCTTCTTAGTGTCAAGAAAAAATATTACGAAAAGCATAGCTCCTCACCACATAGTGGAAATTTCACGTTGCAGACAGCCGCAACAAAGACTGTCGCAAAATAAGCTTTCAGTCAACAAGGCCTTTGTCACAAATAGGTGACACACGCACGACCACAGCCTGTGGCAGCTGAAGTCCCACTACGAGCAGGAGCAGCAGTGCATGATGGGAGAGGCAACTGGGTGGGGGTACGGAGGAGGCTGAGGTGGGGACGGACAGCAGGCTAGAGATGGGGGACGGTGAAGTGCTGCTGGGAAATGTACAGGGATGAGGTGGAGAGATGGTAGAGCAGCTAGGTGCAGTCGGGAGATAAGACGGAGAGCAGGAAAGGTGGCATAGCAGAAAAGGGCAAAAGTAAAAATTGTGGCTGTAAGGCGCTGGAATGGGAACAGGGAAGGGGTTGATGGGTGAGGACAATGACTAATAAAGGTTGACGCCAGGAGGGTTGCAGGAATGCAGGACCGTTCCCACCCGCGCAATTCAGAAAATCTGGTGTTGGTGGGGAGGACCCATATGGTACAGACTGCGAAGTAGTCACTGAAATGCCGAATGTCGTATTGGACGGCGTGCTCAGCAACAAGGTGGTCCACTTGTTGCTTGGCCACACTTTGGCGGTGACCATTCATACGAACAGACAGCTTGTCGGTTGTCATGTCCACACAGAATGCAGCACAGCACAGTGATTGCAGCTTAGCTTGAGGATCAGATGACTGGTTTCACAGCCAGCCCTGCCTTTGATGGGCTACGTGATGTTTATAACCGGACTGTAGTAGGTGGTGGTGGGAGGATGTATGGGACAGGTCTTGTATCTACATATATTACAGGGATATGAGCCATGAGGTAAGGGGTTGGAAGCAGCAGTTGTGTAAGGATGGACACATACATTGCGTAGGTTCGGTGGACGGCGGAATACCACTGCGGGAGGGGTGGGAAGGATAGTGGGCAGGACATTTCTCATTTCAGGGCACAACAAGAGGTAGTCGAAACCCTGGCAGAGAACGTAATTCGGTTCCTCTAGTCCTAGATAGTACTGAGTTACAAAGGGGAACGTTCCTCTGTGGCTGGACAGTGGGACTTTGGGAGATGGTGGGTGACTGGAAAGATAAGGCATGGTTGATTTGTTTTTATGTTGGGAGGATAAATACAGTCTACAAAGGCCTCAGGGAGACCCTCTGTATATTTTGAGAGGGACCGCTCGTCACTGCAGATGCGATGACCATGGCAGCTAGGCTGTATGGAAGGGACTTCTTGATATGGAGTGGGTGGCAGCTGTCAAAGCACAGGTATTGCTGGTGGTTAGTAGGTTTGATATGGACAGAGGTACTTAGGTAGCCATCTTTCAGGTGGAGGTCAACATCTAGGAAGGTGGCTTGTTGGGTTGAGTAGGACCAGGTGAAGCAAATGAGGGAGAAGCTGTTGAGGTTGAGGTTCTGGAGGAATGTGAACAGGGTGTCCTCACCCTCAATCCAGATCACAAAGATGTCATCAATGAATCTAAACCAGGTGAGGGGTTTAGGATTCTGGGTGTTTAAGAAGGATTCCTCTAGATGGCCCATGAATAAGTTTGCACAGGATGTTACCATGCAGGTGCCCATAGCCATAACCTGGATTTGTTTGTAGGTAATGACTTCAAAGGAGAAGCAATTGCGGGTGAGGATATAGTTGGTCATGGCAGCCAGGAAGGAGGTGGTTGGTTTGGAATCCGTCGGGCATTGTTGTAGTGTTCAACAGTGGTAATATCGTGGTCATTAGGGATGTTCGTGTAAAGGAAGGTAGCACCAAAAGTGACGATCAGGGCACTGTGCGGTCAAGGGACAGGAATTGTGGAGAGTCGGTAGAGGAAATGGTTGGTATCTATTATAGAGGAGAGTGACTAGATTGGATTGTGAAAAGAAAATGGACTGTGTAAAATTTGGGACTTTGTACAGGCGCTGATTTCCACGCAGTCGAGCACCACAAACTAATCATCATCACCTTATACAGGAGGGTAGGTTCTTGGTAACAGGCTGAAAGTGTTGGTCTACAAATGCAGAAATTCTCTCTGTTGGGGCACAATAACTGGCCACAATGGGCTGTTCTGTGGTTGTGTTTATGGACTGTAGAAAGCATGTAAAAGGTAGGAATGCAGGAATTGGTAGGGATGAGGAGAGAGATGGACTCCATGGAAAGGTTCTGAGATTGGCCTAAGGATTAGATGATGATGATGTTTGGTTTGTGGGGTGCTCAACTGCGCGGTTATCAGCGCCCGTACAAATTCCGAACCTTATCTCAGCCCAATGGCGCCACTTTCATGATGATGATGAAATGATGAGGACAACACAAACACCCAGTCATCTCGAGGCAGGTGAAAAATCCCTGACTCCGCCGGTAATTGAACCCAGGACTCCGTGCTTGGGAAGCGAGAACGGAACCGCGAGACCACGAGCTGTGGACTAAGGATTTTAGGAGAGACTGGAGATCCTGCTGGATGTCTGGAATGGGGTCACTGTAGCAAGGTTTATAGGTAAATGTATATGACAGCTGGCAGAATCCTTGGATCCGGGATTTTGGGATTGCACGGCATGAGAATTTTACAGATGGAGAGAAGGTATTGCTAGGAGTTTTGGGCTTGGTTGATATGGTTTTGCAGGACTATGTTGGTGAGAGCCAAGGATTGGTGCGATGTGTACAGATGGAGGTCACTGTGGCAGGAAGGGTGGCAGCTGTAGATGGGTAAATTGTCAGTAAGGCTATTTGGGTGGGGGGTGGGGGTGGAGGGGGTGGGGAGATTCCATGAGCCACGTAACAATGCTGGAACAATATGTGGACTGAGATCTGGCTAGGCATAAAGAAACTTTTCAGTAGTGACGCAGATGGAAGGGGGGATTCCATGAGCCAGGTAACAATGCAGGAATAGTATGTGGGACTGGATTCTGGCTAGGGGTAAGGAAACTTTTCTGTACTGATGCAGATAGAAGCAGCAAGGATCCATGGTGAGGAAAAAATGCAAAAAATTACATAAATAACGTAGAATTATGTACAAAAAAATTCACAAAACTACACCCAAATAAGTGGGGGAAAAAATAACGAAAAGGATGAAACGGATGGAAAACGGGGAAACAACATGAAATCTGAGAGTGTATGATGATAGTGAAAGGGGAAAACTCACTAAAATTCTTGTGAAGTCACAATGAGATCACAGAAAAGATACAAATAAAAAATATTTTACTGTGGGTTGCAGGTCTGAGGGTGGATAAGTGTGAAGAACAGGGACGGGAGATGTGATCGGATGAGGTGAAATTAATAGATGTCAACTGCGATAGTACGGAGAAAGAGTGGCGGGCGGGGAGTAGTTGGTAGGACGAGATACAACATCGTGTGGCACCAGAAAGGTGAGAGAAATAACATGTGAAAACACACGGAGAGTGATCAACTTGAAGGTATTGGATTAATGACAATGGTGGGAGTAATGTGGAATGTAAGATGCTGCACAAACAATTAGCATGGTCTTGTAGCCGTCTGTTGTGCACGGCCAAGACGGTTGAATCGAGGGCTTGTAAGTACAGTGTGTGTTATGTCTAGACAAGACAGCCTAGAAACAATGAGAGGAAGCCGAAAGGCACGCGCTAAGCCAAAGCAGGGTGCGTGAGGTCTGAAACAGGATACGTTATGAATGCTATAAAGAAAAGTAAGTAGCTTCGGGAATACTTAACTTTAATCCATCCTTTTGGTACATCTGGAGATTGTGGCAATACAAGTGAGACTCTTTAGATACATGCAATGTTACTAATGGCGCCTTGCTAGGTCGTAGCCATTGACTTAGCTGAAGGCTATTCTATCTATCTGCTCGGCAAAGGAGCGAGGCTTCGTCAGTATAGTCGCTAGCTACGTCGTCCATACAACTGGGGCGAGTGCTAGTCCGTATCTCGAGACCTGCCTTGTGGTGGCGCTCGGTCTGCGATCACACAGTGGCAACACGCGGGTCCGACATGTACTAATGGACCGCGGCCGATTTAAAGCTACCACCTAGCAAGTGTGGTGTCTGGCGGTGACACCACAATGTGCAGTGCAGCTTGTAACGCGACAAGAGAAACACAGGAAAGAAGAGCTAGAAGGAAGGACAATGAGTATAGTAATGCATTAGAAAAAGTCTCGAGAAAGTTTATTATATTAGACCTGAGAATAGGTACAAGGATGCTGCAGCAAACAGTAGTTAGGGACATTGGTCTGTCATTTTGCGGGTTAGTTCTTTTACCCTTTTTACCTACTGGAGTCACCTGCCCTTTTTTCCATCGCTGGGGGCTAAGTGCTGGGCAAAAGATTCACAATAAATGCCAGATAGGTAAGGGGCCTATGCCATAGAGTACTCTTTTTAAAATCGAACTGGGATTCCATCCAGACCTTGTGATTTATTTGCTTTCAAATCTTTCAGTTGTTTTTTTATGCTTATTACTACATCATCCATATGGGAGTCTGCCCGACAGTATGCTTGTGTGAGTCTCCTGGGTGAGCAATTTCTTGAATGTGAGATTTAAAATTTCAGCTTTCAACTGCCACACCTGACTGGTCAACAAGGGACTGAATGAGAGACTTATATCTGCTTAGCGATTTTCAATAGGACCAGAATTTTCTTGGCTTCTCTGCCAGATCTTTTGCTAAGGTGTGACGGTGGTGATAGTTGTATGTTTTGCGCACAGATCTCTTCACAGACAGATGAAACTCTACTAACCTTTCCTTGTCTCGTTTGTGCATTCTCTTTTGAACCAAGAATGCAACAGCCATTTTTTCCTCAGCATCTTCCGAATTTTGTCATTAAACCATGGTGGGTTTTTTCCATCCTTTATCCACTTAGTAGGCACATTACTCTACAGACCACGTTTTACTACATAACCACAGAACGCACAATTTGGGGGCTTCAGGGGGTGGAGGACTTGAAGAAACACTGTCACAAAATCAAACAACAATTTTTCACCGAAACCTAGATCTTGGGCTGTGCCTCAAATCGTTGTCACCACAACAAGAAAAAGCGGTATTTTTACCTTGATTATTGTATATGTCAATTATATTTTTGAAAAAAAAAGAGAAACTAAGGAAAGAAATTTCATTACTGAGAAATTAAAATGATAGCTTTAAGGTGAAATATGATAAAAACTGGAACACCAATTGTACAATACTGATTTCCTCAGACAGACAACCACAGTACTGAAATGAAAATTCTTCAAAATTCTCATTGTTCATACTGTTGTCTCATTTACCTGGCTCCTCCACACATTCCTATTGCATGCAACATATATGTTAAGTAACTTGGAATCACATTCATTCCTGTATTATGTTAGCAATATGGAGGGTGGTATTTATGCCAGATATAAATACACACAACAGCATTCTAAATATTTTTCCTCTCTCCATCATATTTAGTAGCATAAAACTACACACACACACACACACACACACACACACACACACACACACTAGTCGACTCGTTCTCTGTAACTGAAGTGTGCAGGGGTGTCAGGGGCAAGTTTTGACTTAAGAGGGCACATTCCCACATGTCAATAAACGATCTTGATGAAACTTGGTGGGTTTGTGGAGAGACAAAATAGTGAAATACGTATTTTTCTGTTTGTACCCAGTTTCAGTTTTAAGGACGAAACACACTCCGAATTGTAATTTGGTATTTTAGGTTTAGAGGGTATATCTTCAAAACGGTGACATAAAAATGTTTTTCATATAAAAGCTGATATGTAATTAATGTTCTTGAAAAACAGTATAATCAACTTTTGTAATAACCTGAACTTTTGCAAATTACCCCACCACCATTAATTAATACTGAAAAATGTAAACTTTTTTACAACATAAATTAAAGAAGCTTTCATGCCATGGACATCCCTGTGTAATAAGACTGGCATCTGAAATACCATTTTTGGAAAATAAGCTGTACACAATGCGCTGTCCGAGTATTTTTAACATACTTAATTAAATATCAAAATTATCATCAAAATTATTATTATTATTATTATTATTATTATTATTATTATTATTATTATACATTTTGGCCCTTAAGACAGTGATTGAACTTAAATGTTATATGATTATTCAATTTTCCCTTTTTTATGTTTTCTTCTTTTTCTCTTCCCAAAACCTCTTCATTCTTTGACTGTGTGTGTGTTTCCTTTGCTCTGTCCATATTTTCCATGGTTTCTTCCTTTCTTTTACTTCAAATTTCATGTGCATAATTTTGTTTCTGAATTTGTCTCTTTCATCTATCATTTCCTTATTGATTCCTGCTTGTTTTAGGTCTTCTTCTATTTCATGAAACCAGTTGGTATTTTTGATTGAGCTGTTGACTAGATCAAAAATTCTCTTTGTGAATTTGGTGTTGTTCATTCTGTGTATATGCCCAAGGAATGTTAATCAACGTTTTCTGATTATGTCCGTGAGTCTGTCTGTATGTCCGTATAGTTCTTTGGTTGGCCTCTTAATCCATATACCATCTCTATGTATTGCTCCAAAAATTTTTCGAAGGATTTTATGTTCCATCTTTTGTGTCTCTGCGATGCCTGATGCCCCGACTGAGGTCATTTCTGATGCATAGAGGGCTTCTGGTAGAACAACCGTATTGAAGTGCCTGAGTTTTGCCTGTCTTGAGGTGCTTCTTTTATTGTAGTGCGTTCATGTGAGTTTGTACGCTTTCTGAAGTTTTCCTGTTTGTTCTGTATTGGATGTCTTGTTTGATCCTCCTATTTGTATGTATTCTCTCCAGGATAGTTAAATTTTTCCACTCTGCTAACCAATCCATATTTTGTGTGCATGACTTCTGAATTATTGTTCTTTCTTTCCATATATTGTGTTTTCTCATATGATATATGCAACTCATTTTAGCAGAGACTTCATGTAAATATTCCAGGGCTTCTTGAGCTGCTTCTCTGTTGTTGCTGAGTATTGCCAAGTCATCTGCAAATGCTAGGCATTTTATGATTATCTTGTTTGCAAGTGTTCTTCCTACCTGAATTCCTTTTACTTTTTCTTCCCACTGCTAGATAATTTTGTCCAGGACTATGTTGAATAGAAGTGATGAGAGATTATCTCCTTGTCTGACCCCTGTACGTGTCTCAAATGGCTCGGAGATTTCTCCCATAAATTTTATTTTGGAAGTAGCATCTGTTCTAATAGTGCCCTAGTTCTTCTGTCTATTCCATATTCTTCTAGTGTGTCAAAGAGAGTCTGCCTGTCAATGGAGTCATAGGCCTTCTTACAGTCCCTGCCTGGTATTCACTTATCTTTGTACCCACTTGTGGTTCTAGTCTGTTCAGTAACACTTTGGACAGAATTTTGTAAGTGACCGGTAATAATGAGATCCCTCTATAATTATTAGGCTCTGTCCTGTCTCCCTTTCTGTGGAGTGGGTGAATCAGTGCCCATTTCCATTCCTGTGAAATTTTGTCTGAACTCCATATTTCCAAGAGAATTTTATGAATTTTCTTTGTAATATTTTGGTCTGTGAGTTTCCAGATCTCAGCAATAATGCCACCTTCCACTAGGGCTCTGCTTTTGTTTAGTTGTTTTATAATCTCCTCCATCTCTGTGATTGTAGGCGGCTTTGAGTCTGGGTTTGGTAGTGTTTTGTGAAGTGTAATCTTTCCTTGGGCTTCACAGTTGAGGAGTTTATCAAAGAATCCTTCAAGAATATTGAAATTTTCTATAGAGTGTGTTTCTAGAGTTCCATTTGTTCTTCTGAAGCAGATAAGGCTGCTAACCCATTATATTTTCCCCGAATATTCTGTAGAAATTTCTTGTATTATTGGACTTCAAGAAAAATATCATCTAGTCTATCTTTGTTGTATGCTCTTTTTCACTGCTCCAATGTCTTGAGAATTGTTTTTTGGATTTTATGGAAATCCTGCCAGGTTTCAGTTGTTCTGTTGCTGCTAAACTACTTCCATGCCTTAATTCTTCGTTCAACTGCCTGATCAGAAGTTGCATTTCACCATCTATATTTGCATTTCCTGGGAGACTGATCCCAACACATTCCTCCTGAATTATCTTCGCCAGGTCTATCCAATTCTCTGTTGTATTCTGATTAATTTCTTCAATAATTTTATCTTTGTTTATCCTTATGTGTTCTGGATCCGGTCTTATAATTTTGCTCTGTGTTGCCTTTCTATTCTTTGGAATTTGCCTAATCTTTACTCGTAGCAAGTGACAGTCAGACTAAGAATCCTTTGCGAGTTCTCACATTTAGAATTTCACTCAAGGTTTTACTTGTCACAGCTATGTGGTCTATTTGGAATTCTCCCCATATGTTTTTGGGCATTTTCCACGTTGTCAGTTTTCGTCTCGGCTTCCGAGATTGAGTCGACATAACTTTTGAGTTAAAATTTTGACACTACTTTATGAAATGCTCCCCATTCTTGTTTGTGCATTTGTGTGCTGTATGTGGGCCTGTGATTTGCTTGTACTACTTCTCTTTGCCTAGATGTGCAGTGAAATCTCCTAGTACAATTTTGACATGTCTTTCTGGTATTTTGTTTGTCATTTCTTCCATGTCTTCCCAAAAGTCTTCCAACTTCTTGTGGTCTCTTCCTGTTGTGATCATTTGTAGGTGCACGTGCGTTGACGGTTGTGTATCTTCAGTTTCCTGATTTGAAGGTTACTGTGGAGATTCTTTCTGATACTGAACTGAAATCTATGATGTTGTCCATGACAGATTTGTGTACTGCAAATCCTGTGCCAAACGCTGTAGGTGTTTCTCTCCTGACAGCAGGTTTTCCTTTGTACATTCTGTCGTTTTCCGTGTCAAAATGGTTCTCGCCAGTAAAATGCGTCTCTTGTATTGTGAGGATTTTGATGGGAAATTTTTCTAGTACATCAGCAGGCTGTTTGAGTTTGCCTATCTTAACCTGTGTATTGGTGTTGAGTGCGCCAATAAAATGTTTGCAAAGAGGTTTTGAGAAGTTCCGACTCTTTACTTCGTGATGTTCCCAGTCCCCCAGAATCCGATGACCAGAAAAAACCAGTAAATTCACTGGGGCTTGGGGTAGTAAGTATCTTTCCCATTGTTCCATCATGACTTTTTCAAGTTGAAGATAATTAACTATTTGTTTTACTTATTTTTGTGTTATGTTTTAAATTTTTATTTCATGTTTTACACTCGTGTTTTCTTTTATTTTTAATTTATTGTTTCACATATGTGTATTTTATTTATTGAAAATAATTACAATAATGATAATCCGTAAAGAAATGCTTAAAGTGTAACTTTTTATAGAGAGGCTTAAAACATAACTTTTTATATGCCATGCACATAAATTAATGAAATTTTCTTCACATAATACACACAACAGAGAAGAGAATATAAAACAAAATTCAGCGGGACTTCTAATCGTCACGGGTAATCCTCTAAATATCGTGATTTGTATCAAGCATACTTCTGTACATTGGCAAGCCTTAGTGAAGAGGATTAATTATGTAGTAGTGTCTGTAGCTCAATTCCACTGTTTTTCAAGTGGACATCAAAATCATTTAACACAACTAGAGCTGATACAAATCAGAAAATTTAGAGGATCAGCCATGACAATTTGAAATCCTGCTGAATTTTGTTTCATTTTTATCTTCTCCGTTGTGTATATTACGTTAAGAAATTTCAATCATTTTATGTGCATGATGTTTAAAAATATTACGTTTTAAGCATTTCTTTACAGACTGTCATTACTGCAACTATTTTCTATCACAATAATGAGTTAGCTATTATTTTCAATTAACAAAATACATGTATGTTAAATATCAAACTAAAAAATAAATGAATCCATGAATGTTAAACATAAACCAAAATGAGTAAAATAAATACAAGGGAATGTCTGAAAGAGGTGCAAAATAGTTTTATTAGTAAAAAGTTTAATAGGTGACAAAACAATCACAAGTGAACTCGCATATTTTACCTAGTTTTCTACAGTCACCAACATTCTCAATACACTGTCAGGGTACCAGTTTCAATATGCCCTGCTCGTAGAAGTCCATTTGGTTGGAGCATAGCCATCTGTGGATTGCTGATTTCACTTCCGCATCCCTCACAAAGAGTCAGCTGCCCAGGAATTTCTTCATGTGACCAAACAGATGAAAGATCAATGGTGCAACATCCAGACTGTACAGTAGATGCTGGAGCACTTCCCACACACATTTGGCGATTTTCTCGTAAACAGGAGCAGTAATATGGGGGCACACACTGTCAAAAAGAAATCTGACACCTTCGAACATTAACATCGTGGCGTTTGTTACGAAGGGCAGGTCCTGTGTTCAGCGAGGGAGTCCAAAAGTAACACGCCATGCACATCCCAAAACACTGTCACAACCACTTTCCTAGCAGACTGAATCACTCTGAATTTTTTTCGTACTGCGGAACAAGCATGTTTCCACTCCACGGAGGCTTCTTGGTTTTGGGGATTTAGTGATATGCCCATAACTCATCACCACTGACAATTCCTTTCAGAAAATCGTGTCCTTCTGCAGCGCAACGCATTAAGTGATCCAAGTTTGTCATTTGCTAGTCCTTGAGGTTGTCTGTCAGGTTCTTAGGCACACAGTGAGCAATAACTTTACAAAATTTCAACGTGTCATGAATAATATCATACACCACACCATAGGAAATGTTTAACTGCTGTGACAAGGTTTGCAACTGCACACACTGGTCATTCAAAATTGCCGCCTCGAGGGCTGCAACATTCTCCAGGGTTGCAGCTGTTACAGGCCAGCCTGAGTGTGGCAGATCACTAAAGTTCATACATCCCTCTTGGAAGAATGCACACCACCTGGAGATATTGCTTCAGTCCATACAGTAGTCCCATATGCGAAACCAATGTCCCTGTGAATTTCACTCAATTTATATCCTTCGGCCCACAAATATCGATTACACTTTGCCACTCTTCACAAGTCGACAACAGTAAAAGCGTGTCATATTTGTTTTGTAGTTCACGCTACACTTGCTAGAACTGCAAATGAAAACAAAATGCTCTCGGTAGCACAAACTTCAAACTATATCGTCATGAAATTCCAACACACCAACTGCAAATACCAGGGAAGAAAAAAAATAAGTCACTGTATGTTCCTTTCTGATCCTCCTCCATAATTAGAATAATAATGAGCATTTAGATATTTTAATTATTTAAGTCAAGAATACTCCGACAGTACACTGTGCACTGCTATTTCAAAAACCAGCTTTATTACACAGGAGGGATGTGGCTTGAAAGCTTCTTTAATTAATGTTGTAACAAAATTGTTCATTTTTCAGAATTAATTAATCCTGGTGGGATGTTTTTCTAAATTTTAAATTATCACAAAGTTGATTGTGCAATTTTCAAGGACATTAATTACATGAAAAACATTTTTTGCAGATTGTCATTTCAAAGATCCCTCTCGACCTTAAATGCCAAACTACCTTTCCAGTTGTATTTTACCCCTTGAAAGTGAAAAGTGGAGAAAAAAAGAAAAATGTGCTGCACAATTTTGGTCTCTCTACACTCCTACCAAGTTTCAACATCATCATTTACAGACGCTTGGGAATGTTCCCTTGTTAGTATGGAAGTTGGGTGCGTAATCTTGCCACCTAAGTGTGGCACTGACAGGCCGGTATCACTGGCTGTATGGATAAGATGGCCTCTAACAAAGCTGTGTTTTGTCAGGCTTTGGAGGTTGCAAGACGAAAATTAAGTGATGGAGTGTAAACAACTGTAAATATGCTCCTTCAAAGGAAGAAGGAAGTCTGGAAAATGTTTGACACTGTAGCCCACCCTCCAGAAGAAAAACATACAAAGAATGTACAATGCAAACAAACTGGTTCGAGTCTTGTTTATTCCACATCCACTATGGAAAAACACATGCAGTCCGTCAAACCGAATATAAAGTGAACAAAATCACTTATTGCCTTGCAACCAAAAATTGCACTATCTGTGTATTCTTTTAGTTATGGCAACTTGCATTTATGGGATTAGCAGTGAGTTGTGTAGCTAATGATTCATTTCTGCAACTTTTTTTTGTAGACAGCTATAAATTTATTTTAATAATTAATCACCAGTCAGAGAACACACTTCATCCTTGTGTCCTGTTTTCTTGTGCTTGATTTTCAATAACACTGTTAATGGCAGCACTATACTCAATTTGGTGTCAATTTGCTATCATTCTGACAGGACTTTATGAAGATATGAGAGTAGCAACCCACTGTGTCCTACACAGCTCCTTTGCGATGGCTTTTGTGTAGTAGTAAGAGCAGTTTGTGTACCGCAGATGAGATGGCATATTAAGGAGGGAAATACTCAATTCTGCCAAAATTTCTTCAGCCAGTCATCCCTTTACCCAATACTGGAACAAAATCATCAGTCTCTATCAAAATCAATTCATCAGAAACTGAAGCCCTGATGATATTATGTGTTTTTGAAATTCATGGTGGTCAAACATCAATACTAAATCCAAAGAACATTGATCATTACAGTGTTTGTGAATAAAATAAAGGAAGATAGACAGTCATTGGGCTGGTGAAATTACTGTGATATCCTAGGTGAAGTCATGCTGGATGTGGTGTGCTTTTGTCTTTCTCCATTGTGTTAATTAGACACAGTAGGTGAGCCCAATCCAAGTATTCTGCGTTCAGATGTGGTGTGTGAGAGAGGCACAGTGAATAAATGTTGTCAAAGATGACCAATACTACCTCGCCTAATAATACAGCTGACCATGCGGCATCCTTGACCGTACGGATCTCACTCAGTTGTACTCACTCAAGTACATTGCAAGTACACTGCACTCCTTTGATTTGCCACTTCACTTCATTCTTTTGTGTGAAGTAGGCAACCACCACATTTCCTTAGCAGTCTGGAATGGCTACGCATCAACGAGTGCTCACCTTCATTTATGCGAATGATGAAACTGTTGTCAGAATGAAGCCAAACAGTGTGAAAAGTGAGGGCTGGGAAATGAATGCCGTCTACACAGGTTCGCCAAAACACGGTAGCAGTGCTCTAGTATTAACCAAATTGCTCAGCGAATTAACGTAAGACCCACAATGAAGTGTGGTATTCAAAGTTTAGAGACTGTTTTCTTCTTGCACAGTGATGCCAGAAATAAAGAGTAATTTTAGAAGCCACAAAAATCTGAGCAAAAACCAAGTAGAAACAGCTAAACAAGATCCTCAATGTTGGCAGCGCTGTTGTCAGGTTTCAACTGTGAAGCACAAACAGCTGCAGGCGAAAACAGTAAACATTTACAGATCTCTGACAACACTGACATTTTGCCACAGAAATGTATACATGAGCACATCACGTGATCGGTCGAGACAGACGTGCAAAGTGCTAGACCAAGCCCATCGTAACCACCAGGGACCGTCTCTCGTCGACACTATTACACGTAAAAAAACAAACAAAATGACCGGATCGCCACTCAAACCTTGTCACCGGCACGGCAGGAACTGAGCAGTGTAAGTTATAGAAGTCTTAATTGTACAGTACTAAAAAATCCAGTGTGGGATACAAACAATGGAGTGATTAAATGATTACTCTAGGAATACACAACCCCCCTAAATATCGTTCACAAAGTAATCATGAGGATAAGATTAGAATAATTACTGCACGCACAGAGACATTCAAACAATCATTCTTCCTGCGCTCCACATGTGAATGGAACAGGAAGAAACCCTAACAGCTGGTACAATGAAACGTACCCCGTGCCGTGCAATTCGTGACGGCTTGCACAGTGTAGGTGTAGAGTACAGGTTGGCCCTAATTGCTCATCATTTGCATATATTTACCACCCTTTCTACACTTTGAAAAATTCACTGGCACTGCACAGATCACGAATCGCACGAAAAAAATGTGACGCAATTCCAGAAGTCTGGATGAGGAAATTAGGTGCACACAACTAACTACAGCAGCTTACATGTTTGCCGGGCTGTCTCCTGCGATGGCAACTGCGGGATCCAAATGTATCTTGACTGGCCGTCCATGTAGCTGAAGGAACTGCGTAGGATCTGCTTTCTGAAATGTAACACGTACACACTCGATTCTTACTCGTTCACACAACAGACTGAGCAAAATAAGTAATTGAGTAAAATAACTGATTGAGTAAAATAACTAATTTAGTAAAATAACTAATTTAGTAAAATAGGTAACAGACTTCACTACACAAAGGTCTTAAACCATAAAGAGCAGAAAATGTCACTTGGGGTACAGAAAGAAGGTGTACCCCAAACCGAACATTTTGTACAGAAGGCTCACCAAACCTGAAAAGGTACAGTATACACACAAGCTGCATTAGACGCTCACTCAGATGGGCAAGGAGTCAATGTGTAGAATGTAAATAGCAATCACTACAATAGCAGCAAAGCAGTTATAGTAATAAACTTTACAATGAGTGCTGTGTTTACTGCCACCAGTTGGCCTCGGTTGCTCGAGACTGAAGTCATGTGTGTGCAAGATGTGTGAGTGAGGGTGTATGTGTTTGTTTGTCTCACTGGCCTAAAGGTATTATTTGTGACAGTCTTTTGATGTATCTATCTGTGACTTTGTTGTGCCTATCTGTGACCTTGCATCTCCTCTGTATGGTGAGTAGCAACTTTCCTTTTTACAACATTGTTACATTCCATCCTGGATTTTCCACTGTTCGAAAAGACAAGTTTGATAACACGTGAAGGCCCGCCTCACCGTTTTCTCCAATTACAGTGGGATAACGCATCGCGAGTTCCTGCCTACGGTCGAACAATCGATAAGGAATACTTCTTAGAAGTTACACGCCGTTCACTCAAAGCGATCCGATGAAAATGATCGGAATTGTCGTTTTACCACAAACAGGAATAGCGGCACAATTATACTCCTGCTCACATCTCGATGACTGTTCGTGAAAAAAATAAATAAATAAAGTAAAATAAAATATTATGTTGCCACAGCCACTGTATTTATCGGACTCGGCCCCCCTGAGACTTCTTTCCATTAATAATGCCAAAGAGAACCATGAAAGGATGTAGTTTTGCTACCACTGACGAGACAGACACGTAATCACTGAAAGAACTGAACACCTTGATGAAAACTGAGTCAAAGAATTGCTTCCAAGATTGTAAGAAACACTAGCACAAGTGTATTATATCTGAGGGGGATTATTAGAATGGGACAAAGTAGTAGTTTGTTGTAGTAGTTGTTTACAAATAAATAAAGATTCTTTAAGAAAAACAAAAATTCCAATTACTTTTTGGTCACACCTTGTATGTTAGTTCCATACAACACTTTCTCAATGACTGTTATGATGTGGGACATTTCAACTGAACAGAAGAATATAGACAAATTTTACACAGCTACATGCTGGCCATTTACACGTTTGTAGATAAATAATATATTCTATTCAAGAATTTCTCTATCATACAGAACAACTTGTTAGCAGAATAAAATTCAACAGCACTGTCCCAATTTAATTCTCGAACCTCTGCAAAGATGAGTGGTATAGACAATGATGTCAGTGGTGTTATGAAACAGCTGAAAATCACTAAAATGAACAATGCCTCTGGACCAAATGGAATCCCTATCAGTCTATACTACAGATTTGCACCTGAGTTAGCACCCTTTTTTTTTAACTAAACTCTACCAGATTCCTCAAACAAAAACCACACCCAGTAGTTGGAAGAAGTACGAGTCACATTCGTCTTCGAGAGGGGTAGCACAAGTCGACCACAAAACTACCGTCCTAAAAAAATAATCTGAGCTCAACCGTAACACGCTATCTCAAACAGAAGCAGCTACTGAAAGGAAGTAACTGAGGATTTCTCGACTTGACCACTTCCTTCATAAACTCTCCCAAGTGGACATGAACAGAACTGAATCGTGTGAAGATCACTCAACTGTCTTCGGTAAGGAGTTGGAAGATCCAGGAGTAACCTCCAGAAATGGCAACTACCTGTGGATGATATGAACTGTGAATAAACAGAAGAACACACAATGGAACATCTACTGGCCTATAACTATGCTCTGTATCTTGCACAGAAGAAGATGATATACTCAAAACTCAAAGCGCAATTGAAGCGGCAGAGTTTAGGGCAACAGCAGTGTCACTTAATAATTCTTTCTCTCTCCTGTTTTTAATGGTAATTGCCATATGTTATATTTGTTTCTGACTCAAATAAATTAATAAGAATGACACACCAACCACATAAATACCAAAAACACATTCTCTGGGATGGACAACCTAAAATCCTAATGCAGTGTTACTCTTTCTTAAATATGTATGCTGACAGAACTTAACTTCTATGTAAGAACATTATGATTGGCACAATCAAATGCCTTTGATGATTTGCAGTAGATTTCAAATGCTGATAGGTTATCATTTAAAGACTTTATAAGCATTCAGTGAATGTATAAGTAGCTGCCGCAGTGTAGGAGACCCTCTAAAATCTTAACTGATATTGACTAAGTATCCCACTGCTACACAGGTGGACAACAACCACTGATTACATTACCATCTCAAAAACTCGGAAATATGATCTAAGGAGTGAGACTGGCTGGTAATTAATGACATCTCTGGAATCTTATTTCTTATTGAGTGGCCTAGCAAAGACATATTTTAAAATGTCTGACAAAAGAGAGAAAGAAAAACACAGTTACAAAAGGGACTCATTCCCTGAAATGTGTCATGTAAAATATAAATCCTGAAATGAGTCATGTAAAATATACATAAAAGAAAATCATGACTGGTAGAATGAAAGTTATCTATAAACAAACCAAAAGCACTTGAATTTATTACGTACTATACACTTGAATGGGAACGTAACATATTGTATGAGTCAAGATAAGGTCTGATGGTCTAACAGTAAAGCAAATGCATGGAAACTGAAAGATCAAGGGACCAGAACCCTGCCAGACTACAGAATATTCCAGCCTGCCTTTAACCTAGCCTTCACTTCCCAAGAACATCATGTGGTTCAGATTTGATGTTGAGCTGTAGGTCCCTTTCCCCTATAGGATTACTGGGGTAGGTAAGAAATGCACATTACCAAAATGGCATCCCATTTACAGACCTGCACCTTCCAATTTACAAACTTGCACCAGGCCTTTGAGCCACATGGAATTATTAATGTCGAAACACAACTTTTCAGTGTTTTACTGAAGATATCAACAGCTCCTTCCAAATTTTACTTCTGTCGGTCATGATGATTTTCCTCATACATCAGAACGAAACTTGATGTACTTGTTCAATACACCACAATGCTTGTCTACTAAGATAATATATTAGGAATGACAAGGTTCCAAGCACAAAACCCTAAGGACACCAGGCTGTATTATACCTCCATCCCATAAGTCACTGCAATTTCAGTTATGCCATTTGAGGAACCTGTAATTATCTTTTGCCTTCCACCTCTAAGTTATGAGTCCAAGCAGTTGCCTGCAAGTCTTGTATTGTAGTTCTATAATGATGGGCTTCCTATCAATATCTTGCTATCAAAAAATAAACAAACATCTTTGGAGATATCACACAAGACACCAAGCAGCTGGTTGCTATTTTTATAAGGCGAAATATTCAGTACTGCCAATAGCCACATATAAAAGTGACACACAACCTAGCTTTGAAAATAATACTTCCTTCCTCGGGGATGAGAAAGGCGTAGTTTCACTTCCCAAAGGTAAGTACTAATCAGCAATTCTGTCTTATAACTTATAAGTTTTCTCAAGTGAATATCCCCTTGTTTATCGGCATTACATCAGCAAAGGATAAGATTGTCTTTCTGAAAGTCAAGCTGTCTACTGTAAATGATGTTAATCTCCAGTTTTGTAAAGGAGTCCAAGAGAATATTTCATCCTTTACAGAACAACTCCTTGTTGCAGGGAGATATAACATATGTTCCAATTCCATGCATATTATTTTGCAGCACATCAACAGTTTGCTGGAAATATTATACAGCCAGTGAAGGTTTTATTTTTCAATGAGTCTGCACTTAATGAGGATGAAGACAAATCTTTCATGCAAGTTGTTGGCTTTCACTAGTGAAATAGGAAATATGACAAATGGTGTAAACAACATGGTGATTGGTGGCAACGTTTTCAAATAAACTACGCTACCTATCAGTTTGTCGCTACAAGCAAACTTAGTGTCAGTGATGTTGAGAAACAGTTGAAATTGTTAAATGGGCCTCAGTAGAACCGCTGTCAGATTCTACATCAAATTTGCAACCGAGTTAGCCCCTCTACTAATTATAATCTACTGCAGATGCCTCGAACTAAAAACCGTGTCCAATTCTTGGAAGAAGGCACAGGTCACTTCCATCTACAAGAGGGTAGCTCAAAGGTAATGAGATGTCTTGAATACAATGGCCTCCTCAAGCCAACTATCATGGGTTTTGAACACACTGATCATGTGAAATCCAACTCACACTTTTCTCACATGACATACTGAAAGCTTTGGATCCAGTAAACCACGTAGATGCAGTGTTTGATTTCCGAAAAGTATTTGACCCAGTAAACATCGATGCTTATTGTCAAAAGTATGATCACATGGGGTATTCAAAGAAATTTGTGACTGGATTGAGGACTTTTTGGTGGGGAGGACACAGCATGTTATCTTGGATGGAGAGTTACTGTGAGATGTACAAGTAACTTCAGGTGTGTCCCAGGGAAGTGTATTAGGACCCTTGCTGTTCATGTTGTATATAATGACCTTGCAGACAATACTAATAGTAAAATCAGGCTTTCTGCAGATCATGCAGTTATCTGTAATGATGTACTATTTGAGAAAAGCTGCATACATATTCAGCCATATCTTGGTAAGATTTCAACATGGTGCAGAGATTGGCAACTTGTCCTAAATGTTCATAAATGTAAAATTTTACACACACACAAAACCACGCGGTATACAATGATTATAATATCAGTTAGTCATTGTTGGAATCAGACCATTCATACAAATATCTGGGTGTAACACTTTGTAGGGATATGAAATGGAAAAATCACATAGATCCAGTTGTGGGTAAAGACATGGTTGGCTTCGGTTTAGTGGTAGAATACAGGGGAAGTACAATATGCCTACAAAGGAGATTGCTTACAAATCACACATGCGACACATCCCAGAATTTTGCTCAAGTGTGTGGCACTCGAGCCAGATAGAAGTAACAGGGGATATTGAACAGATACAGAGAATGGCAACACGAATGGTCACAGTTTTGTTTAATCCATGGGAGAGTGTCACAGATATGCTGAAGGAACTGAACTGGCAGTCTTCTGAAGACAGATGTAAATTATCCCATAAAAGTCTATCAATAAAGATTCAAGAAGCAGCTTTAAATTATTACTCTAGGGATATACTACACCCTACGTATTGCTCATACAGGGAATGGGAGGATAAGATTAGAGTAAATACTGCATGCACAGAGGCATTCAAACAATTATTCTTCCTGCGCTTCATATTTGAATGGAACAGGAAGAAACCCTAAAAACTGGTACAATGGGACATGTTCTCTGTCATGCATCTCACGGTAGATTGTAGAGTATAGATGTACATGTACATCACAAACATGTGTTGTTGTTGTTCATACACTATGTGATCAAAAGTATCTGGACACCCCCAAAAACATGTATTTCATATTAGGTGCATTGTGCTGCCACCTACTGCCAGGTACTCCTTATCAATGACCTCAGTAGTCATTAGACATCGTGAGAGAGCATAATGGGGCACTCTGCGGAACTCACGGACTTTAAACGTAGTCAGGTGTTTGGGTGTCACTTGTGTCATGTTTCTGTACGCAAGATTTCCACACTCCTTAACACCCCTAGGTCCACTGTTTTCAATGTGACACTGAAGTGGAAACGTGATGGGACACGTACAGCACAAAAGTGTACAGGCCAACCTCATTTGTTGACCGACAGAACGCCAACAGTTGAAGAGGGTCGTAATGCGTAATAGGCAGACATCTATACAGATAATCACATAGGAATTCCAAACTGCATCAGGATCCACTGCAAGTACTACGACAGTTAGGTGGGATGTGAGAAAACTTGGATTTCATGGTCGAGCGGCTGCTCATAAGCCACACATCACGCCAGTAAATGTCACATGATGCCTCGCTTGGTGAAAGAAGTGTAAACATTGGACAACTGAACAGTGGAAAAACATTGTGTGGAGTTACAAATCACGGTACACAATGTGGCAATCCGACAGCAGGGTGTGGGTATGGCGAATGCCAGGTGAATGTAATCTGCCAGCGTGTGTAGTGCCAACAGTAAAACTCCCAAGGCGGTGGTGTTATGGTGTGGTCGTGCTTTTCATGGAGGGGCTTGCACTCCTGATAGTTTTGCATGGCACTATCACAGCACAGGCCTACACTGATGTTTTAAGCACCTTCTTACTTCCCACTGTTGAAAAGCAATTCAGGGATGGCGACTGCATCTTTCAACGCGATCGAGCTCCTGTTCGTATTGCACGGCCTGTGGTAGAGTGGTTACACAACAACATCCCTTTAATGGACTGTCCTGCACAGAGTCCTGACCTGAATTCTACAGAACACCTTTGGGATGTTTTGGAATGCCCACTTTGTGCCAGGCCTCACCGACCGACATTGATACCTCTCCTCAGTGCAGCGCTCTGGGAAGAATGGGCTGCCATTTCCCAAGAAACCCTTCAGCACCTGACCGAACATATGCCTGTGAGAGTGGAAGCTGTCATCAAGGCTAATGGTGGGCCAACACTATACTGAATTCCAGCATTACCAATGGGGGGCGCCACGACCTTTTAAGTCATTTTCAGCAAGGTGTCCGAATACTTTTGATCACATAGTTTAGCACAATTAAATTTTATGGGTGATTGGGCCCAAGTTGCCCTGTTTGGAATTGTCAAAATGTACAAATAAGCGATGAGGCAAAGGGAAGACTGAAGGGAACGTCAGAAGACAAGAATATGACACCAGAGATTTCACCCAGATGCGGCCACAGGTACCTGAATATTATGAAGTACTGGACAGTTATTTCATGGTGGTGCCGGAGGGGAGCGGGTGGTGCAGGATAGATTACAGGCAATAGCATCATAATGACAGCATTGTAGACAAAAATAAAGCTCATAGATCTGAAAATCAAACCAAATGAAGAAATTGTGACTGAAGTATTCAGGTGTACGACTGGTGGTACGAGGAGGATTAAGTTGGGACCAAACGTGGAGGTGATTGCCAGGATTAGCAGATACTGTGTCGGGGAGATTTTGTTTTTGTTTGTATCTAATGTTTAACATGTACACTATGCAGTGAATGTTTTCTTTATTCATGTCATTCACTCAAGATTATCTAATACCCTAAATTTATAAAGGAGATAGACAACAGAAATGGTAAAGTGTGCAAAGAGTTGCAATATGAGTTATAGTCTACTAGTGGAATCTCTGCACAGAAAAACAGACTTCCAAACTACCAAGATGTTACTCACAATCTTTTCGTAGAAATCTCTCCGTCGTTCTGCTCTTTTTTTGTAGTCGACAATCAAATCCCGTATCTTCCTCTCCTGTTTTCTTGCTTCATGCCACATAGTTAAATTTTTGAACTGCAACAAAATTCAAATGAGCAGGTTTTAAACGATGGGTTGAATTGATTTATAACTGAGATGATCATCACAGCAAGATAATTAGAACACGTGACACAGTCGTAACGGAAATCTAAATGCAATATTCACTTAACCATAGGCCTTTCCAAAATCGCCATTACTTGACAACCAACAATTGTCTAATAACGCTTACCATTTAAATGATATTCACATTAACTCCTCAGTTACTCCAATAAAACTGCGACGAAATGTCGCCTCTATCTTTATATACAAAATACCTCAAAGGATAATCAAATATGTAGCTCAATTTCCACTGGTTTTACTACTTGATCGAGATGGCAGATCAGGAGGTTTTCCTAGTACTCATTTGGCATCTTTCTAGAAATGTCCGTATATAAAACATATACACCGCAAGGTATTCACGTCTGGCACGGAAGATTTCAAAAATGTACACAAATCAGCATTAACATTGCTTGCCTACATTAAACACAATTCGCAAACCCAAGCACAACAAATGTCTCTAACCGGAAGTTAACATAATGATATGTATCAATAGGCGGATGCTAGCAGAGATATGACACATTTTAAAAAGTCAAATTCAATTTTAGTGAAAAAATCAATTTGAGACATTTGTGCAGCCAATGGGATTTTTTTTCATATTGCACTACGCGACGTGGGTCATTTTTCTAATCATACAATTCAATAATTGAAAAGTCGGTAATATGCCATCTCTGTTTATCATGAGGTGCGTCAACAGTTTGGCAGGAATTACGAACTGGGGAAGAAGCAGTATTGAGCAGGTTACAGTTTCTGGGCGACAAACGGATGTGCTTTTGTACTTTTGAAACGGGTATATGTTTTCCACAATCAGCCATAAATGGAGGGACTGCACGAATCCTTGGTATGTGGTTATTTCTCGTGACAGAAAATAAGCGAAGATTTCGAACACCGCTCTCTCGAGTTTAAGAGAGAAAAAAATATTATCTCGTTGTTTGACATTCCTAGTCGTTTTCCTCCATCAAATACATTATTTAGTTGGAATTCCGCCAACGGCGAAACATTTAAAAGTAAACTTTATATACGTCATAGCGATGGAGCTGTAGAATAGCTTTTGAGTACTGTTGATCAACAATAAGTGTAATGTATCTCTTTTATAGTAACGTTGTCTGCCTGCATGACAGTCACCCGTGGCGAATATAAATATTGTGAAGTGCATGGCAGAGAGTCGCATTTTACCATTTTCACGTGTGAAGCACGGGAAGAATAACTGAATATCAGAATGGTAAAAGATAACTCTCCATTTTCCAAGTTTTTTGGGAAAATGAAAAAAACTCTTTGAAGCCCAAGCTACACGTAATGAAAAATTCTCTGTTGAGCAGTTGTAGTACTAGTAGCAAGACGCAACGTCTCAAAATGTCATAATAGGAGTGTCATTAGTTAACGACTTATTAATGGTGAATCATGCTGGAATATTATCTTTTTTCCACTCAGTGTTTAAACGCCTTTATAAATATTGATATGAAAGACTATTGGGGCAGAAAATAATCCGAAACAAAATAATGAAGACAGTGGGTATTATATTTACTAAAAGAACAAAAAGTTGACCTAATAAAATTCAGAGAATCATCTCGAGGTGCCTCATTCATCAGTGTCACTGTTCACTGTCTCAGAAGTAGGACACTGAACAATCTCGTCATAAAATGATCTTTGTTTTTCAGGTACATTGTGTTTGACCATTTAGATGTCCTATTGCTTCGCAGAGATGATAGCTACTTTTCCAACATACGTTTTGTCTTTGCGAGCAGCACATTCTATTCTTTCTTCAGCTTGAATGTCCTCTCAACTAGGCCATCATTGAACTCAAAAGCTTTCCCATATCCTTTAAATTTATTACTGTACTCCAAATGTCTGCGTGTAGTAGTGTTGAACGAACCACCACTTCTTGATGTTCTTGACTGCCTTCTTGAAGTAGCAGGTACACCAATCCTTGAAGTTCAGCACTTGGTTGGTTTTGAGACTTAACTACAAAAGGGAGTTAGTGTTCCTTTGCAGTTCGAATGAGTTCCTGATACTCTTCAGGCAAATAAATCCAATTGAGTCTTGGAATGACTGTCATGGGGCAAGAAAATTCTGTGTCCTCAGACTGGATAGTAGTGGCTGATGATTGAGAATCTACCCATTCCTGGTAATTGTCAGTGTTTATGAATGTTTGTGATTCTGTCCAACACATGTATTGCTAAATACAGGGTGTTACAAAAAGGTACGGCCAAACTTTCAGGGAACATTCCTCACACACAAACAAAGAAAATGTTATGTGGACATGCGTCCGGAAACGCTTACTTTCCATGTTAGAGCTCATTTTATTACTTCTCTTCAAATCACATTAATCATGGAATGGAAACACACAGCAACAGAACGTACCAGCGTGACTTCAAACACTTTGTTACAGGAAATGTTCAAAATGTCCTTCGTTAGCAAGGATACATGCATCCACCCTCTGTTGCATGGAATCCCTGATGCGCTGATGCAGCCCTGTAGAATGGCATATTGTATCACAGCCGTCCACAATACGAGCATGAAGAGTCTCTACATTTGGTACCGGGGTTGCATAGACAAGAGCTTTCAATGCCCCCATAAATGAAAGTCAAGAGGGTTGAGGTCAGGAGAGCGTAGAGGCCATGGAATTGATCTGCCTCTACCAATCCATCGGTCACCTAATCTGTTGTTGAGAAGGGTATGAACACTTCGACTGAAATGTACGGGAGCTCCATCTTGCATGAACCGCATGCCAACACAAGCACCGAAGTCAACATTACCTTCCTTCTATTGGGCCAACTGGCGGTGAATCGAGGAAGTACAGTACATACTGACGAAACTAAAATGAGCTCTAACATGGAAATTAAGTGTTTCCAGACACGTGTCCACATAACATCTTTTCTTTATTTGTGTGTGAGGAATGTTTCCTGAAACTTTGGCCGTACCATTTTGTAACAGCCTGTATATGCAGTTCTTTCACTTCTGCAGGAATTCTTTTAATGAAGTCAAAGGCATATCTTCATACCTCATTAGGGCCTCTCTTAGCTCTTCCTTCTGTATATGGTCATTCTCAAAAATCGGGCATATTTAAAAAAAATATATAAATATTTTTTTGTTTTTATTTTGAAAATAATTAAGTTTCATATATTTTATGTTAGCATAGTCAAGTAAATCAGGACTCCAATAGTGGTCCCAAAAAAATATTGTATTTTTTGAAAAGAACTAAAAAATTTATTCAGTGTAGTAACGGAGGTGAGTTTGGTAGTAATGGAGGTGAGAACTGCCTAAAATATCTGAATACTGTGAAGTTAGAGATTAATAATAGCCAGTGAAACATAAAGTGAATTTTTTATTGTTTGTTTTACATTGCAATATGAACAGATCAAGATACAAATGGTGTATCAAGCTGAAATATTATAATTTTTCAAATCATCAAAGTAGTACTGTCCCCAGTTATTGATGTTTGGAGGATTTCAAATTGTCACGATTTCACATCATCTATATGAGAGTCATCCTCATTTTTAGAAAATACAAACAAACGGCCCTAAAAGTCTCAACCCTAGCCTGAAGGAAGGCTGTGAGCACAGCGAACAGCTTTGGAAACCAAAAAGACATTAGGCTATTGTGTAAAACATTAATATAAACCTGCTCAGCAAGCATATAAAAGTTACATAATTCAATCACTACTTTTTAAAAAGCAAATAAAGTAGGATTATTTCGATGCATGATGCTAACTTTTTAACCCTTTTAGTGCCAAATACGATCTGATCGTGATCCAGATTTTTGGCGAAAAATGCCAGTAACGATCTGATCGTGATGCCTTTCTCATTCGCTAGGAAATACTAACAACTTTGCCTTCAAGCACGGAAAAAATGAATGAGAAAGGCATCACGATCAGATCGTTACTGGCATTTTTTGCCGAAAATCTGGATCACGATCAGATCGTATTTGGCACTAAAAGGGTTAACATTTTAAAAATCATAAGAGCCTAAATTTGTCTTTTTTAAAAAAAATCACTGCCTAGCTAAAAGATAAATTTCTCACTTTAAATGGAGATAGTTTTTCTAGTTTGATAAATAAGAAAGATTAAATAAATAATCACTAATCAACACTTCATTACTACATTCTGACCCCCCATGAAGATCAGTTTTTAGAGGTTAGATTTCTTATCTTCTTAGTGTTAATTTACAGTTCTTATGTAATCAGTTGATAAAAATAACATTTATCAATGTTTCAGTGTGGCCAAGCGGTTCTAGGCACTACAGTCTGGAACCGCGCGACCACTATGGTCGCAGGTTCGAATCGTGCCTCGGGCATGGATGTGTGTGATGTCCTTAGGTTAGTTAGGTTTAAGTAGTTCTAAGTTCAAGGGGACTGATGACCTCAGCAGTTAAGTCCCATAGTGCTCAGAGCCATTTGAATCTGTTATAAATGTTTAAAACTTACCCAAAAACACAGAGTAACAGAGATGATGATAATTAATGTCAATATTTCCTCTTGGCACTATAATAGTTTGAGTTAAACTCTATAATCATACAAGCCACACTATAACTGCCCAAGAATGAAGATGGCAGCTTCCAGTTCCCCTTACATGAAGAAGACTGCTACTAGAGCACTGAATGAGACATTTATTGAACTAATAACTCTCATTGACAAAGGTGAGAATGTAGCATGGAACTGGGTTTGAACAATTTTTAAAGGACTTTTAAAAAGGGTTTCTGTAAAAACTGTAGGCATGTTTTACTGTTAATAAATTTTCTGATTGTTAAACTGGTTAAAAATTTAAACATTTTATAATACTTTGTAAAATTTAACTTAATGTAATCAAGATAAATGTAGGGAACAAGTAACAGAGGTGAGATCTAACATTCTGTCACTAAAATTTTTAACAAAAATCAATAATTTTATGCAAAAATAAGTAAATTATTGATTTAATATAGTCTTAAACTAAACTCAGATATTTGGAAAAAAAACTTAAGTGCCTTTAAATTAAACATATTATGACATGGGACACAAATATGCATGATTTTTGAAAATGACCCATATGTGTAAAGAACTGATATCTCGTTTTCTATATCATGAATGTTAAAAACATAAAACCCAAGTTTATGCAGATAAAACATTTCCTGGACTAGTAAAAATGGCAAAGGTAGCCTGTGCATAAAATCAAAATCAATGGCCATACATTAATTCTAGTCCTGCAGATTTCAGTGTCTTTCTGCACTTCTGGTAAAACTTCTTGGTGTGCCTTTGTGAACCATTGGCTCAGTGACAGCTGCTCTCTTTGCTACCATATTAATACATGAAGATTTTATTTTTATATTCAGATCTTCGCAGGTTCATCAAACATCGACTTGTGGCCTACCAAACTTGTGGTCATAGTTCTCTTTAAAATGTTTTGCTTTGCTGAGCTCGGGATGATTTTCAGTGATAAGTTTGTGCATTTTTTGAACTGTTAAACCGGATGCCAAATATGTTCCGGGAATGGAAATGTAGTGTGACTAGTGTTTTAGAAATTAGGAGGTATGTTCACCAATTTTAGCTAGGGTTGTTCTGTCAAGAGTATTTACATGGTTTGAATGCTTTCCTGTCATGTCAGTAGACGACTTATTACTCTCTAAAGCTTGTTTAAACATTGCACTACTTTGAGACAGCATGCAAACTAACATGGACCTTATGACAAATTTCAAGCTGATTGAATTCTTTCTTTATGAAGTGTTTGATGGATGATGTGTTTGGAACTTTTTGTAGCTGGTCAGTGTCTAGCAACATCCTATCTTTCTATCAGTCCTGGCAGATATGTGTGTTTTTCATTTTCGGGTGTACTATACAAATTGTTGATCACACTCTGTTTCTTGAAAGCATGAAACCAGCCATGTAGTTCCTACAATATAAACAATGTGAACCAAATAACGCTTGCTTGTGGCAAATTCTCAACCTCTTTGTTGGGCTAGTTTCTCCATTTCCTTTAATGCTTATCTTTGTTCGCTTTCTTCTAGGCTCAGTCACATCCTCATTTGACTCGGACATGTTTCACAGAACCCAAAAGAACGCTCACTCACTGAGAAATAACTACTACCTACTGAACATAAACACGTCCATGCAACAAGCAGCTCCAACTTACATTGTTAAAGAACTTCTATCAACAAATCTAGCTCTCATCGTCAACTCAGTCTCCCACCATTTCTAAACTGCTAAAACAATTGTGCACCTTTGAGTGGAAACATAATAAGATAGCCTACCTAGAATATTATATCTCTCCCATTCGCACAAGTTTTCAGTCTCAATTATATCACTGAAATTCCATTGGAATATTCCCCATTCTTCATTCTATGGCTAGCAGATACAGATGACTACAAAATGACACTCTTAGTGTAATCTCCCTTTTCTTGGAATATTAGGCCTTCCACTAACTCGTTCAATTTTTTAAATGATTCTGAGTGTGCTGTAATTAATCTAATCTTGCCATGATGATCCCTATGGGAGCGATATGTAGGAGGTTTAGTATATTCTTAGAGGCATCATTTAAAGTCGTTTCTTGAAACTTTGAAAGTAGGCTTTCCAGGATAGTTTACGTCTATCTTCAAGAGTCTACCAGTTCAATTTCTTCAGCATCTCTGTTATACCTCTCACAGGTCAAAGAACCCTGTGACCATTTGTGCTGCCCTTTTCTTTATGTGTGCAATATGCACTGTTAGTCCTATCTGATATGGGTCCCACACACTTGAGCAATATTCTAGTCTGGGTCGCATGAGTGATTTGTAAGCAATTTCTTCTGTGGGCTGACTGCATATCCCCAGTATTCTAAAAATAAACTGAAGTCTACCACTTCCTTTCCCCACGACTGAGTCTATGTCCTCATTCCATTTCATATCCCTACAAAGTGTTACACTTAGGTACTTGTATGAGTTAACTGTTCCAACTGTGACTCATCGATATTATAGCCACGGGATACTACATTCCGGCCAAAACTGCTGGAGTTGGTGATCATCTGTGCATGAGGTGTGCTTGCTGGTGTGTGCGAATGATGTGTGGTGTGTGTTTCTCTTTTGCTTATGAGGGCTGCGATTGAAAGCTTTGTGTAAGTCTCTTTTAATTGCGCCTCTCTGCAAATTAACATGTCTTCTTTACGGTGCATATCAATGTATCTTTTCCTACATTGTTTGAGGATACTACCTTCTTTCATTTAGTGAAGTAAGTAATTTTACATTTCTGGACATTATAAAGCAAGTTGCCAATCTTTGCAGCACTTTGAAATATTTGCAAGATCTGATTGAATATTTATGCAGCTTCTTTCAGAGAGTACTTTATTACAGATAACTGTGTCACTTACGAAAAGTCTAAGGTTACTATTAATATCATCCACAAGGTCATTAATATACAACAAACGCCAAGGATCCCAACATGCTACCTGGGGACGAACCCGAAGTTATTTCTACATCTGTCGCTAACTCACCCTCCCAAAAAAATCAAATTTTGCGTATGCATATGATCATTATTTAGATAATAAGCATTTATGTGGTACAGAGTTAAATAGTTTTCAGAAATTGGAAATACTGATTCTATTTGATTGCCTCGATCCAAATCTTACAGTACGTCAAGTGAAAAAGGTGACAGCTGCGTTTCGGATGATCGATGTTTTCGGAATCCCTGCTAGAGATACCTCATTATGTTTGAGCTCAGAGTATGTTCTAAGATTCTTCAATAAATCGATGTCAAGGATATTGGATGGTAGTTTTGTGGATGACTTCCACAGCCCTCCTTGTAAATGGGTGTGACCTCTGCTTTCTTCCAACCACTGGGCATGGTATTTATTTGAGGGATTTACGAAAGATTATAGTTAACAGAGTGGCTAACTCAGCTGCAAATTCAGTATAGAATCTGAGATGGATTCGTTTGGGCACTGGAACATTGTTCAGTTTTAATGATTTCAGCTCTTTCTCAACACCACGGACACTACTAATGCTTTCACTTGTCTTTTCAGTGACACAAGGTTTAAATCTAGGTAATCCTCTTGGGTTTTCCTTTGTAAAGGAACATTTGAAAATGGAGTTCACCATTTCAGCTTTTGCCTTGCTACCCTCAATTTCAGTTCTTGTCTCATCCACAAGTTAATGGACACTAACTTTGATGCCACTAACAGCCTTTACATACGATCAGAATTTCTTTGGGTTCTGTGAAAAATCATTTGACAGTTTCTGCTGCAGTAGTCATTGAAGCCTTCATACATTATTCTCGTGACTGCTAAGTGCATTTCATTCAGCATCTCTCTCTATAGCCGTATGCTTTGTTTGATACCTGTTATGCAGTAGTCTCTGATTCCTTGAGATTTCTTTACAGTTGCAGTATACCATGGAGGATGCCTCCCATAATGAACTGCACTGCTGGGTATATATCTATCCATGGTCAACTGTTCTTTATACTTGAGCAATGTTTCCACTGCATAGTCCTGACCTGAGCCAAAAGTTTCCTCATTGGGATACGATACTACTGCTTTTTTTATCTAATTTGTTGAACATATATGGCTTTCTCCTTGGTTTAGCTGCCCTCTGCCCTTTGGTGTTCATTGTTGCGACAAACACATCATGGTTGCTGATACCAGTTTCAATGTGGTCATCCTCAAATGAGGTCAGGTCTATTTGTTGCCATTAGATGTACTATATTTCAATCATGAGTGGGCTTCTGAAGTATCTGTACCAAGTCAGTTTCAGAAATGGCATTTAGTAGTACTTCACAGTACATCTTGTTGCTCCCACTGCTAACAAAACTGTAAATTTCTGAATTTGTTGTTGGATTAGTAGTTCTCCTTTTGGTAGTGTAGAAAAAAACAGAATTAAAAATTGTCGTCGACAGATTAAGGTATAATGTTCAGAGGACATAGTTATAGTATCATGGGGAACTTAGGTACAAGTGAACTGAAGTTTTCTCTTAAGTTTTGGTTACCTCAGGAGAAGAGTGTGGTGGGTGATAGGAGGATGCAATTATCATTTTATGCCCACCCCAATACTGAGTCTTTCCCTAACGATCTTGTATGCAACTCCAGTTTCTTTCTGTGGATTTGAGTTTTTTGTCTGCTGCAACAAATACACCACATCTGTTTCACATTAGCCTGTCCTTTTGATACGCTCTCAAATTTACCCCAGAAATCTGTCTTTCCCAGACTTTCAAGTTCATTTTACTATATAGCGTTTCTGATAAGATTGTCGCCCTCTGAACATTATACCTTAACCTGCCGACAGCAATTTTTAATTCTGTTTTTCTCTAAACTACCAAAAGGAGAACTGCAAACGTATTGATTGTGTTCTGTGTTACGTCCCCCATCCTCTTTTCATGAATTAATTGTACATAAAATAGCCACCAAGTAGTGATTATTGAAATTAAATATTGTGTATAGACTTCTTATTCTATCGATTTTTCAAAGTGACATTACATTGCTTCTCCCTGCGGGTCCGGGGGTTAGAATAGGCCCGAGATATTCCTGCCTGTCATAAGAGGCAACTAGAAGGAGTCTCATACGTTTCGGCCTTTATGTAAAGGTCCCCTCTAGGGTTTGATCTCCATTCTTCCAAATTTTTCCAAAGAGCAAGCCAATTGGGGAAGGGCACCTTACATGGTGCACTGTGTCCATCATGCGCATCCTTCGTCGACGTGGACCTGCACTTCCGCCCATTCTCCAGCTATTGGGCAGGGTCACCCTTCTGGGTGCGTTTTCATCCATCCACTGTGCAGTATCGTTTTCTGCGCTGACTTTGCTAATGGACTTCTTTGCACCTGATATCCAGCACGGTAGCCAGTCGTTTGTGGTGGGGCCGCCATGTACCCTGTTGGTTGTAGCCCCCTGACAATACAGGGATCCCTCTGTTGATGCCTGCGCCATTAACTCCCCACATATGCCACAGAATATGTGCCCATCCCCCTGGGGCATCGAGGCTGCCAGCAGTGGCCATCCTGCCAGGTGGCGTATGCTGCAGCTGGGTGTCACCCGTGGGGAGGGCCCCTGCTCGGTTTGGGTGCCATCATGGTGGGTGACACGCTATGAAGTGTAGTACGCCATCTCTTGCTGGTGGTCAAACACCAGCAGTCTCTAAGCAATCAAGGTCTAAGGTCTAACTTCAATGCTAAGAAATACAACCCCAAATCGTCCCCTCCCCCTCCTCGCTGCTGCCTGGCGACACCATGGGAGGACAGCATCCTCTGTGCAGTCACGGGCGCTACTCGCCAGTGACAAAGTGGGGGGGGGGTGTTTCTGTTTCATTCACGCACCATAAGAGCTTAAATATGGTCCAGGATATCATATTTCACACGGACCTTCTTTTGCAGCCCCAATTTAGAGTGGCGAAGTGTCCATTTCATCTGGCATGTCCATTGGGGCCTGAGGGATAATCGGGTTGCCTCCGGTGCCTTCATCTTGGCCTTCGAGGGTGACACATTACCCGAGAAGGTCAAGGTGATGGTCTACCGCTGTGATGTAGAGCCATATACCCCTCCCCCGATGCGGTACTTAAGTGCTGGAAATTCGGCCATACGTCTTCCTACTGTGCTTCCAGTGTCACCTGGCGGGATTGTGGACATCCTTCACATCCCAGTACTCCCTGTGACCCACCTCCCATCTCTGTCAACTGCAGAGAGCACCATGTGCCTTGCTTGCCAGACTGCAGGATTCTCCAGAAAGAAAGAAAATTAATGAAATACAAGACCCTGGAACAACTGACCTACACTGAGGCTAAGAGAAAATATGAGAGGCTACATTGTGTGCATATGACATCAACCTATGCCGCCGCTATGACAAAGATTCTACCATATTCCGTTCCCTCGCGTACCCCCCCTGCAGATCCAGGGGTTAGAATAGGCCCAAGGTATATTCCTGCCTGTCGTAAGAGGCGACTAAAAGGAGTCTCTCACGTTTCAGCCTCTATGTGATGGTCCCGTGTTAGGTTTGACCACCATCTTTCTAAATTTTCCCGAAGAGCGAACCAGGTGAGGAAGGCGCCTGACACGGTGCATTGTATCCATTGTGGATTAAGATCTTTAGTCCACTTTCTCGTCGTTGCATTGCAGCCCTGATCATTCTCCATCTCTTGGGCAAGGACACCTTCCTGGGTGCATTTTCCACCATGCACTATGAAGTGTCGCTTTCTGCGCCGACAATGACCATGGACTTCTTAGTGCCTCATATCCAGCACGGTGAGGCCACCATGTACCCTGTAGGTGGTAGCCTCCTGGCAACACAGGGATTGCTCTGCTGATGCCTGCGCCGTTAACTCCCCACTTATGCCAAGGAGTAGATGCCCATCTCCCTGGGGCATCAGGACTTCTGACAATAGCCATCCTGCCAGGTGGCCCTAGCTGAGGCTGGGTGGTGCCCATGGGGAGGGTCCCTGGTCGGATTGGGTGGCATCAGGGCAAATGACACGCCATGAAGCGTAGTACATCATCTCTTGCTGGTGGTTCACCACCAGCAGTCTCTAAGTGGGCAAAGTCTAACTTCAATGTTAAGAAATATGACCCCAAATTGTTCCTCTCCCTGGTAACACCCTAGGAGGAACACCAAGCTAAGGATGGCAGTGAAGCTTATTCGCCCTGGTACCTTGTATGTACGAGAGTTGATGTCCATGTCCAGCAGCATTTGGAGGACAAGTTTGGGGAGGTGGACGGCTTGTCCAAAATGCGCTCCGGGTCAGTCTTGATAAACACAGCATCCTCTGCCCAGTCATGGGCATTACTCGCTTCTGATGAATTGGGGGATGTTTCTGTTACCATCACGCCCCATAAGAGCTTAAATATGGTCCAGGGTATTATATTCAACAGCAACCTTTTTTTGCAGTCTAACGACGAGCTGCGCGTCAATTTAGAGTGGGGAGGTGAATGTCTAGCGCGTCCATCAGGGTCTGACGGCTAATCAGGTTGCCACCGGTTCCTTCATCTTGGCCTTCGAGGGTGACACATTGCCCGAGAAGGACATGGTGCAAGCCATATATGCTTTAAGTGCTGGCAGTCCGGCCATACGTCTTCCCACTGTACTTCCAATGTCACATGTCGAAATTGTGGACATCCATCACATCCCAATACTCCATATGCCCCACCTCCCACCTGTGTCAGATGCAGAGAGCACCATTCACCTTGTTCGCCAGACTGCAGGATTTTACAGAAGGAGAGGAAAATCATGGAATATAAGACACTCGGCCAACTGACCTACACTGAGGCTAAGAGGAAATTTGAGCACCTACATCCTGTGGCTATGACCTCCTCTTACACAGCTGCTACGAGAACAGTTGTTGCCCCATCAGTTCCTCACATTCCTGTCACCTCTAAGAACCAGAAGACTACACCTGTCCCCTTGACGGTGGGGGGACACTTCTCTCCCTATTGCTCTCGCAAGCAACACCCCCGCCAACCATCGGGGATCAGTTTCCACTTCTGAGGCGGAGGAGCATAAGTCTTCTTCAGCTCCTCCTGCTAGGGAGGGGTCCCTTGGGTCATTCCCTTCCCAGATTTCTGCTAGTGGGAAAGACGACACACGCCGGTGATTGAAGAGCCCTGCCTGGTCGTAGGACTTCACGCTCATCCTCAGTCCTGGAGACTGAATCAGTGAGGTCCTTCCAGCCAGGGAAAACCCAAGTCCCCCTGCGGGTACAGGGTAAGAATAGGCCCGAGGTATTCCTGCCTGTCGTAAGAGGCGACTAAAAGGAGTTTCAACCATTTTGGCCTTCAATTTGATGGTCCCCATAGGGGTTTGACCTCCATTTTTCAAAATTCTACAGAAGTACGAGTCTTTTGGGGAAGGACACCTTACGTGGTGTATCATCGGTCCTCAGTGCACTAAGACCTTGGCACTCATCATCGTAACGGCGTCGTAACTGCACTCACTGTTCATAAATTTGGGCCTAAACACCTGACGGGTTGCACAAGCTTCGCCCATAGTGCGTCCCCATCTGCACCTACGATCCTGATGGACTTTCCATGGCACCTGAAATCCAGCACGGTAGCCAGCCTGTTGTGGTGGGGTCGTCATGTACCCTCTAGGTTGTAGCCCCCTGACAACACAGGGATCGTACTGCCGATACCTGAGCTGCACCCTCCCCACATAAGCCAAGGAGTAGATGCCCATCTACCTGGGGCATCAGGACTCCCGGCAACGATCATCCTGCCAGGTGGCTCTTGCTGAGGCTGGGTGGCGCCCGTGGGGAGAGCCCCTGGTCGGAGTGGGTGGTATCGGGGCGGACGTTTCGCAGATGAAACATCAACATGCATCAGGTCGCTCTGCGGCCGCGTCTTCTAAGAGGAAAGATTCTGTCTCTGGTTCTGGTACTTCTGCCTTTCCCCCCTTGGCCACTCCTTGGGAGGAAGGAAAGGCCCGCCGGCTTGGGGCGAAATACTTCCCCTGCTATTTAGCCTGTTCTCGGACCGATGGGGGGATGTTCGCCACCTCCGAGCCCATGTTCTTTGTACAGCATATCGAGGATATCTTCGGAGAAATCGAGGATCTTAGTAAAATGTGTTCGGGGGTCCATTCTCATAAAAACCACCTCCGCGACACAGTCGGCGGCATGCGACTGACTAAGGAACATCCCGGTGTCCATTGTCCCACATCTGGCACTCAATAGGACACAGGGGATTATTTTCCATCGGGACCTCCTGCTGCAATCTGATGAGGAGCTCAGGGCCAACCTGGAGCACCGTGGCGCGCATTTCGTCTGGCGAGTCCAGCGCGGCCCCAAAGATCGTCGCGTCGACTCTGGCGCCTTTATCCTCGCCTTTGAGGGGGATGTTCTCCCGGAGAAGGTAAAGGTGATGTGCTACCGGTGCGACATGCGACCTTACATCCCGCCCTCTATTCGATGTTTTCGATGTTTGCGCTTCGGGCACATGTCGTCACGGTGTGAAGCTGACCCCCTTTGTGGCGATTGTGGACATCCTCTTCGTGAGGGACATACATGCACCCCACCACCTCGGTGCGTCAATTGTCCGGGCCACCACTCGCCTAGATCTTTCGACTGCCCCGCATATCAGAAGGAGAAGAAGATACAAGAATTGAAAACCTTGGACCGTCTGTCTTATTCTGAGGCCAGGAAGAAATATGACCGCCTCCATCCCGTGATGTTGACAACGTCGTTTCCTTCGGTCGTGTCCACTCCTTCCACAGTATCCTCGCCCCTATCCTGTCTCCCCCTTCACCTCCTCACCCCATCCAGGGTCTATGCCTCCGCCTCCCAAATCCCTCCCTTCCTAATATTCCTCCCTCGCGGCCCCTGCCTCCTCTGCCCTAGGGGCCACCCTTCCTCCTCCTCCTCCTCCTCCTCCTCCTCTTCTGCCGCCGCCACCTGAGAAGTGATCCTCTTCTCAGGCGCCCATCAGGGAAACATTACGGACCCCGGCTTCCGAGGTCTGGCGTTCAAAAAAGGACCCCAAGCGTGAGGACTTTCTTCAGGTCCAGCCCCCACAGCCCACCATCCCTGTGACTGATCGGTCTTCCAAGAAGGCCTCAAAGAAGAAGTCTTTATCCCCCTCTCCACCCCGGCGCATTTCATCTGATGCTCCATCCGACAGTCACTGCTCCCGGCCGTCCTCAGTTTCGCCGGGATGCTCTGCTGCCAGGCACTCAGCTGGCCTGTCGTCGGCGGACGATGCTGCCCCTCCTGCGCAACCCAGGAATGTGGCCGCAGCTGGTGGCGACTCAATGGAACAGGATCCGCCTCCCAACGGTTGTAGCGATGTTCCCTCAAAACCTGGCCTTCTGCGGCCATCGAGGTGACCAGCTCTTCACCCGTTTCGTTCCCCCTTTCTCTGATTCGCAATGGCTCTGTTACATTGGAACATAAGAGGTATTCGATCTAATTTGGAGGAATTTCAACTGCTCCTCCGCCTGCACTGTCCGCTCGTCATCGGTCTCCAGGAAACGAAGTTACGCCCAACTGACCGTATTGTTTTTACCCACTATACCTCCGAGCGATCTGTCCTAACCCCTGTGGACGGTATTCCAGCTCATGGTGGGATCATGTTGCTTGTTCGGGACGATGTCTATTACCATCCCATCCCATTGACCACCCCACTCCAAGCAATAGCTATCTGTATTACTCTTTCTGCCTTTACTTTTTCTGTTTGTACTGTCTACACTCCATCGTCATCCGCAGTTAGTCGGGCTGACATGATGCGCCTGATTTCTCAGCTTCCTCCGCCGTTTTTATTCTGTTTGTACTGTCTACACTCCATCGTCATCCGCAGTTAGTCGGGCTGACATGATGCGCCTGATTTCTCAGCTTCCTCCGCCGTTTTTATTGTTTGGCGACTTCAATGCCCATCATCCCCTTGGGGGTTCTCCTACATCCTGTCAGAGAGGCTCCCTCTTGGTGGATGTTTTCAACCATGTCAATCTTGTCTGCCTCAATACTGGCGCCACGACTTTCCTCTCGGACTCTACTCATACCTACTCCCACTTGGACCTCTCAATGTGTTCTACCACTCTTGCCTGTCGGTTCGAGTGGTATGTCCTTTCTGACACCTATTCTAGTGACCATTTCCCCTGTGTCGTTTGTCTCTTGCACCACACCACATCCCCACGTCCCTCGAGCTGGAACATACCGAAAGCTGGCTGGGGACTTTACTCTTCCCTGGCGACCTTTCCAGACCAAGATTTTCTGAGCTGTGGCAGTCAGGTCGAATACCTCATGGCTGTTATCATCAATGCTGCCGTACGTTCCATTCCTCGTACTACCTCTTCTTCACGTCGCGTTTCAGTCCCCTGGTGGAATGAGGCTTGCAGAGACGCTATCCGTGCTCGACGACGTGCTTTACGCACCTTTCGCCGCCATCCTACGCTGGTGAATTGTATTAATTACAAACGACTCCGAGCGCAATGTCGTCAAGTCCTCAAAGACAGCAAAAAAGCTTATTGGGCCTCTTTCACAAGCTCCTTTAACAGTTTTACTCCCTCTTTTGTCGTCTGGGGTGGCCTGCGCCAGCTGTCGGGCATTAAGGCCCACTCCTCGATACCTGGCCTGACTTCAGGTAATGAGGTACTTGTGGACCCTGTGGATGCCTCCAAGGCCTTCGGCCGCTTTTTCGTGGAGGCTTCAAGCCGCACCCATTACCACCCTGCCTTCCTTCCCAGAAAAGAGGCAGAAGAGGCTCGGCGATCTTCCTTCCACTCACTGAATCTGGAAGATTATAATGCCCCCTTTACCATGCGAGAACTCGAACGTGCACTTGCACTGTCCCGGTCCTCTGCTCCGGGGCCAGATGCCATTCACGTTCAGATACTGACACACCTCTCCGTCAGACAAATGCTTTCTTCTTCGTACCTATAATCGCGTCTGGACCGAAGGGCAGGTCCCCATGTGTTGGTGTGAGGCCGTCGTTGTTCCCATACCCAAACCCGGGAAGGATAGACACCTTCCTTCTAGTTACCGCCCCATTTCTCTTACAAGCTGTGTCTGTAAGGTGATGGAGCGCATGGTTAACACTTGGTTGGTTTGGATTCTTGAACCTCGATGCCTACTTACCAATGTTCAATGCGGCTTTCGTCGACGCAGCTCTGCTGTTGATCACGATCACCTTGTGACCTTGTCAACGTTCTTCATGAACAACTTTTTGCGAAAGCGCCAAACGGTAGCTGTGTTCTTCGATTTGGAGAAGGCTTATGATACCTGTTGAAGAGGATGTATCCCCTGCACTATGCACAGGTGGGGCCTACGTGGTCACCTGCCCCTTTTTATTGATTCATTTTTAACAGATCGAATGTTTAGGGTATGTGTGGGTTCCGTATTGTCCGACGTCTTCCTCCAGGAGAACGGAGTACCTTAGGGCTCCGTTTTGAGTGTAGCCCTTTTTGCCATAGCGATCAATCCAATTATGGATTGCATTCCACCTAACGTCTCCGGCTCTCTTTTCGTCGATGACTTCGTGATCTACTGCAGTGCCCAGAGAACATGCCTCCTGGAGCACTGCCTTCAGCGTTGTCTTGACAGCCTATACTCATGGAGTGTGGCTAATGGCTTCCAGTTCTCTGAAGAGAAGACGGTTTGCATCAACTTTTGGTGATATAAGGCATTCCTTCCACCATCCTTACATCTTGGTCCCGTTGTTCTCCCGTTCGTGGAGACAATGAAGTTTTTAGGGCTCACACTGGACAGGAAACTTTGTTGGTCTCCGCATGTCTCTTATTTGGCTGCGTGTTGTACACGTTCCCTTAATGTCCTCCGTGTTCTTAGTGGTTCATCTTGGGGAGCAGATCGCACTGTCCTGCTTCGCTTATATCGGTCCGTAGTCCGATCAAAGCTGATTATGGGAGCCTCGTCTGCTCGGCCATCCCTCTTACGCCGTCTCAACTCCATCCATCATCGGGGATTACGTCTTGCGACCGGAGCATTCTGTACTAGTCCCATCAAGAGTCTTTATGCTGAAGCTGCTGAATTACCATTGACCTACCGGCGCGACGTACTGCTTTGTCGGTATGCCTGTCAGCTGTTGTCAATGCCCGACCACCCCTCTTATCAGTCCTCCTTCGACGATTCTCTCGACGTCAGTATGGGTTGTATGTGTCTGCCCTGCTGCCCCCAGGAGTCCACTTTCGTCGCCTGCTTTGACAATTGGATTTTGCCCTCCCTACCGCCTTCAGAGAGGGTGAGAGCCCGACACCACCTTGGCTCCAGGCTCCGGTTCACATTCATCTTGACCTCAGCTCGCTCCCGAAGGTGGGTATTCCTGATGCAGTGTATTGCTCACGGTTTGTTGAACTTCGTGCGCGACTCGCCAGTAACACCTTTATTTACACTGATGGCTCCAAAACTGACGATCGTGTCAGCTGTGCCTTTGTCGTCGGGGACGTCACCTTTAAATACCGGCTCCTCGACCAGTGTTCCAGCTTTACGGCCGAGCTTTTTGTTCTCTATCAGGCCGTTCAGTATGGCCGCCGCCACCACCATTCTCCGTATGTACACTGCTCTGATTCACTCAGTGCTCTTCAGAGCCTTGGAGCTCCATATCCGGTCCATCCCTTGGTGCAACGGATCCAGCAATCCCTCCATTCTTTTGCTGATGGTGGCTCTCCTGTTAGCTTTATGTGGGTTCCAGGCCATGTAGGAGTGCCTGGGAATGAGGCTGCCGATGCTGCAGCCAAGGCTGCAGTCCTCCTGCCTCGGCCAGCCTCCCATTGTGTCCCATCGTCTGACATTAGTGGGGTTGTTTATAAGAGGTTTGCGTCATTATGGTGGGATACTTGGTCGTCACTTCAAGAAAATAAGCTCCGGGCCATAAAACCGTTCCCAACAGCTTGGACAACCTCCTCCTGACCATCTCGGCGAGATGTGGTCATTTTTGGCCAGGTTGTGGATTGGGCATTGCCGGTTTAGCCACCACTACCTGCTATCCGGTGACCCCGCCCCGCAGTGCCCTTGTGGTCATGCATTGATAGTGTGCCATGTTTTATTGTCGTGTCCCCATTTTAATCAATCTCGTGTTGTCCTGTCTCTGCCATCTACCTTACAGGAAATTTTAGCTGATGATGCTCAAGCAGCTGCTCATGTTCTTCGTTTTATTACTTTGACGGACTTGTCCAAAGACATCTCTTTTAATTATTTTATCTGCGTCTTTGTAAGAACTTTCTGGTGCCCCCCCCTTGAGTTTTACCAGATTATATGTGCACTTTAATTTATGATTGGGCACTAACAACCTTAGTAGTTGAGCACCCTAAAACCCCACAAAAAAAGGGGGGGGGGACCCAAGGAGCAGCGAGAGAAGTACAAAAATAAGGTCCCCAAGACCAAGATAATTGTGGTGGCACCCACACCACTGCTACCTACAAGTTCTGCGTCTGAGGATGAGGTGGAGATTCTGGTGTCCGCTGAGGACCTAGATCTCGCTGGGCCCTCAGACACAATGGATGTCGATCGCACAGGTACTCATCTGGTGGCAGCAGTAACCCCGAGGCGTAGACTGCCTCATTGAGTGTTTCATGGCTTCCCAGTCTCATGATCACGCAGTACTCCAGTGGAATTGCGGCAGTATTTTCCATCACCTGGCTGAGCTACGGCAACTGTTAAGCTTTACACCTGCTTTCTGCATTGCCCTCCAGGAAACACGGATCCCGGCAATGCGGACCTCTGCCCTCTGTGGCTATAAGGGATACTACAGGAACCGTAGCAACTATAATCGAGTGTCAAGTGGAGTTTGCGTTTGTGTCCTAAACTCAGTCTGTAGTAAACCTGTGCCCCTTCAAACCCCTCCTGAAGCTGTGTCTGTCAGAATGACGACAACACAGGAAATAACTGCCTGCAATGTATATCTTCCTCCAGATGGTGCAGTACCCCTGAGCGTATTGGCTGCACTGATTGATAGACTCCCTAAACCTTTCCAACTTTTGGGAGATTTGAATGCCCTTAACCCCTTGTGGGGTGGCACCATGCTTACTGGCCGAGGCAGAGATATCGAAACTTTACTGTCTCAGTTCAACCTCTGCCTCTTAAATACTGAGGCCACCACACATTTCACTGTGGCTCATGGTAGTTACTCGGCCATTGATTTATCAATCTGCAGCTCAGGACTTCTCCCATCTATCTGCTGGAGAGCACATGACGACCTGTGTGGTAGTGACCATTTCTCCATCTTGCTGTCAGTGCCCCGGTATCAGGCCCACAGACACCTGCCCAGATGGGCTTTAAACAAGGCGGACTGGGAAACTTTCACCTCCACTGCCACAGTTGAATCTTCCCCACACAGGAACATTGATGTGATGGTTGAACAGGTGAGAACAACAATAATTTCTGTGGCAGAAAATGCTATCCCTCACTCTGTACGGTACCCCTGGTGAAAGGCAGACCCTTGGTGGTCGCCAGAAGTAGCTGAAGCAATTGAGGAGCATCAGCAAGGTCAACAGCAGCATAAGCAGCACCCTTCTCTGGAGCACCTCATAGCCTTCAAATGGCTCCATGCCCATGTTCGCCAACTTATCAAACAACGGAAGCAAGAGTGTTGGGAGAGATATGTCTCGACTATTGGGTGCCATATATCACCTTCCCAAGTCTTTGGGCAAAGATCAAACCTGTTTTCGGGTACCAGACTTCAACAGGTGTTCCAGGTGTTACCAGAAATGGCATATTATCTACCGAAGCAAACGCGATTACCAAGCTCTTTGCTGAGCACTACTCTCGAGTCTCTGCATCGTAGAATTACCCCCAGCCTTTCACACCCTCAAACGGCGGATGGCAAGGAAAGTCCTCTCATTCAGTACACGCCACAGTGAATCCTATAACAACCTGTTTACAGAGAGGGAGCTCCTCAGTGCACTTGCCCATTGGCCCGTCACAACTCCCGGGCCAGATGTTCTCAGCCAGATAAACGTATGGAAGGGTTCCCTTGGGTCACTCCCTTCCCAGGTTCCTACCAGTGGCAAAGCTGACACGGTTCCTACCAGTGGCAAAGCTGACACCCGCCAGTGGCTGAAACCACCACAGGTAGGTGGCCATAGGGCTTCACAGTCCTCCTCAGTCCCTGAGACTGAATCAGTGAAGCCCCCCCAGCCAGACAAACCTAAGGAGCAGCGAGAGAAACCTTAAAAGAAAAAAGTCCCCAAGATCCAAGGTACTGTGGTGGCGCCCACATCACCACCACCTACAAGCTCTGTGTCTGAGGATGAGATGGAGATTATGGCATCTGCTGAGGATTTAGACCTCGCTGGGCCCTCAGCCATAATGGATGTCGATCGCATGGGTTCTCATCTGGTGGCAGCTGGTAACCCTGAGGCTTAGACTGCCTCATTGAGTGAGTGTTTCATGACTTCCCAGTCTCATGATCACATAATCTTACAGTGGAATTACAGTGGTTCTTTCCACCATTCCACCACCTGGCTGAGCTACAGCAACTGTTAAGCTTTACACCTGCTTTCTGCATTGCCATCCAGGAAACATGGTTCCTGGCAATGCGGACCCTTGCCCTCTGCGGCTATAAGGTATATTACAGGAACTATAGTGACTATAATAGAGTGTCAGCTGGAGTTTGCGTCTATGTCCTGAACTCAGTGTGTAGTGAACCTGTGCCCCTTCAAACCCCTCTTTAAGCTCTGTCTGTCAGGATAAGGACGACACAGGAAATAACTGTCTGCAACATACATCTTCCTCCAGATGGTGCAGTACCCCTGAACGTAGTGGCTACACTGATTGACCAACTCCGTAAACCTTTCCCACTTTTAGGAGATTTTAACATGCATTACCCCTTGTGGGGTGGTATCGTGCTTACTGGCCAAAGTAGGGTGGTTGAAAATTTACTGTCACAACACGACCTCTGTCTCTTAAATACAGGTGCCCCCACACATTACCAGTGTGGCACATGGCACATATGCGGCCATTGATCTCTTGGTTTACAGTCCTAGCCTTCTCCCATCTATCCACCGGAGAGCACATGCCGACCTGTTTGGTAGTAATTACTTCCCCATCTTCCTATCATTTCCCCGGTGTCATGCCCACAGATGCCTACTCAGATGGGCTTTAAACAAGGCAGACTAGGAAGCCTTCACCTCTACTGTCGCCGCTGAACACATGGCGCCATCGATGTTGTCTTTTAGCAGATCACTACAACCTTAATGACAATCCACTCACTGTAGTGGAAACATATCGATTCTTAAGGCTGGTTTTCGATGCCCGATTGACTTTTTGTGCTGGCAGCACCTCAGTGCCCTCCACTGCCTGAGAAACACCAACTGGGGTGCAGGTTGCTCCACGCTGCTGTAGCTCTACAGAGCCTTGTTCAATGGGGGAGTCTGGTTTACGGTTCGGTGGTGCCCTCAGCATTACCTCTTGTGGGGTGGTATCGTGCTTACTGGCCAAAGTAGGGTGGTTGAAAATTTACTGTCACAACACGACCTCTGTCTCTTAAATACAGGTGCCCCCACACATTACCAGTGTGGCACATGGCACATATGCGGCCATTGATCTCTTGGTTTGCAGTCCTATCCTTCTCCCACTATGGCATTCACCTAGCGACGGGAGCTTTTAGAATGATTCCGGTGATGAGTGTCCTGGTTGAGGCCGGAGTCCCTCCATTGATGGTTAGGGGTGCACAACTGCTCCCTAGTTACGTCACACATGTTCATAGTGCTCCTGCACATCCGAATTACCATCTCCTTTTCCCAACCACTGCAGTTGATCTCCCGCATGGGTGGCCCAGGTCAGGGCTTATGATTGCGGTTCGCAGGGCCATGAAGTGGTTTGCACCAACGGCTCGATGGCTGATGGTCATGTACGCTTTGCATATGTTCGTGGAGAACATGTTGAACAGTGCTCCTTGCCAGATGGCTGCAGTGTTTTCACTGCAGAGCGGGCGGCCATATCTCGAGCTCTTAAGCACATCCACTCATGCCCTGGCAAGTCATTTCTCCTGTGTACTGGCTCCTTGAGCAGCCTATAAGCTATCAACCAGTGCTACGCTCACTATCCTTTGGGTAGCGTCCGTTCAGGAGTCCATCTGTGGCCTGGAACAGTTCCGTCGTTCAGTGGTGGACCCCAGGACACGTCAGAATCCCTGGCAATGAACTTGCCGACAGGCTGGCCAAACAGGCTACGCAGAAACCGCTCCTGGAGATGGGCATCTCCGAAACTGCCTGCAGTCTGTCTTATGCTGCAGGGTTTTTTGGCTTTGGGAGACAGAATGGTGTAACAGTACTCACAACAAACTGTGTGTCATTAAGGAGACTACGAATGTGTGGAAGTCTTTCATACAGTCCTCTCGCATGGAATCAGTTGTCCTCTGTCGGCTCAGCATTGGCCATATGTGGCTAACACATGGTTACCTCCTCCGTCACGAGGACTCACCTCGGTGTTGCTGTGGCTCACGAATGACGGTCATCCACCTCTTGCTGGATTTCCCGTGCTTGTAGCCGCTCTGCGACAGATTTTTAACTTTCCCAGCACACTACCTTCGGTGTTGGGCGACAATGCCTCAACAGCAGCTATATTTTTATGTTTTATTCGTAAGGGTGGGTTTTATCCTTTAATCGTAGTTTTAGCACATGTCCTTTGTCCCTCTGTGTCCTCCACCTTAGTGCTTTTAGGGTGGAAGTTTTAATGTGTTGCAGAGTTGCTGGCTTCTCCTGGTACTCTGCTTTCTTGTTATATCTCTTCCACATATTTCTTGCATCTTTGTGGTTTTCTTGTCCGATTTTGTCCATTTTAGTGTTTGTTGCCCTTCTGTCATTCTTGTGGTTTTCTTCTTTCTTCCAGCTGTGTTTTGTATGTCTAGATTATTTTATTACTAACCCTTGTGGAAATATTTTAATCTGAACGAGGGACTGATCACCTACCCCCCCCCCCCCCCCCTTGCTAATGCTGCTTCCAACTTTTTCTATATGGCTACCCCAGGATAATTTTGAATCAATTGAGATTCCGAGGAAATTAACAGCATTTGAGCTCTGCTCAAGTTCAGTGTTATTATTCCACAATACATACAGGTCTTGTAATTTATTTATTTTTTTTTTTTTTTGCGGTTGACACAAAGGGAACTAGCTTTACACCAATATTCAACTTTGACAGTGCACTGGTCTGCTTCATATTTCACCTTCTGTGCTCTTTCTGCAGTTATACAGACTGCAAGATCATCTGTAAATAAGTAAGTCCTAGTTGACGGCCCAACTATGTTACATGGTAAGTCATTTATATAAATAATAAATAGAATTGGACCAAGTACAGAACCTTGTGGGACACCCATGCCCACAGGTAAGTAATATGTTTCTGCACCATTAAAAACCACCTTCTGCACTCTATTACTTAGATAAGATTTTATCAGTTCCAGGACACTTCCTGTAAAGCCATATAACTGCAGTTTGTTCAATAAGATTTCATGAGAGACAGTGTCGAAAGCTTTTGATAAATCAGAGTTTATTCTGAACCACTAGTTTGCTTTCTAGTTGCATCACACACTGCGTTAAAAGTGGTAAGGCAGATTTAACAGTTCCTAACCCTGATCTGAAACCAAATTGACTATCGGTGAAGATTTTGTTTTCTTCAAAGTATTTTACTATTTGATTATTTAATATAGCTTCTATCACTTTAGACAAGATTGGCACAATTGAAACAGGCCTAAAATTATCATAATTTGAGAGGCTGCCTTTTTTGTGTATTGGAGTGACTAACAAAACTTTAGTGCCTTTGGGAACTGAGCCTCCAAAATACACTCCTGGAAATTGAAATAAGAACACCGTGAATTCATTGTCCCAGGAAGGGGAAACTTTATTGACACATTCCTGGGGTCAGATACATCACATGATCACACTGACAGAACCACAGGCACATAGACACAGGCAACAGAGCATGCACAATGTCGGCACTAGTACAGTGTATATCCACCTTTCGCAGCAATGCAGGCTGCTATTCTCCCATGGAGACGATCGTAGAGATGCTGGATGTAGTCCTGTGGAACGGCTTGCCATGCCATTTCCACCTGGCGCCTCAATTGGACCAGCGTTCGTGCTGGACGTGCAGACCGCATGAGACGACGCTTCATTCAGTCCCAAACATGCTCAATGGGGGACAGATCCGGAGATCTTGCTGGCCAGGGTAGTTGACTTACACCTTCTAGAGCACGTTGGGTGGCACGGGATACATGCGGACGTGCATTGTCCTGTTGGAACAGCAAGTTCCCTTGCCGGTCTAGGAATGGTAGAACGATGGGTTCGATGACGGTTTGGATGTACCGTGCACTATTCAGTGTCCCCTCGACGATCACCAGTGGTGTACGGCCAGTGTAGGAGATCGCTCCCCACACCATGATGCCGGGTGTTGGCCCTGTGTGCCTCGGTCGTATGCAGTCCTGATTGTGGCGCTCACCTGCACGGCGCCAAACACGCATACGACCATCATTGGCACCAAGGCAGAAGCGACTCTCATCGCTGAAGACGACACGTCTCCATTCGTCCCTCCATTCACGCCTGTCGCGACACCACTGGAGGCGGGCTGCACGATTTTGGGGCGTGAGCGGAAGACGGCCTAATGGTGTGCGGGACCGTAGCCCAGCTTCATGGAGACGGTTGCGAATGGTCCTCACCGATACCCCAGGAGCAACAGTGTCCCTAATTTGCTGGGAAGTGGCGGTGCGGTCCCCTACGGCACTGCGTAGGATCCTACGGTCTCGGCGTGCATCCGTGCGTCGCTGCGGTCCGGTCCCAGGTCGACGGGCACGTGCACCTTCCGCCGACCACTGGCGACAACATCGATGTACTGTGGAGACCTCACGCCCCACGTGTTGAGCAATTCGGCGGTACGTCCACCCGGCCTCCCGCATGCCCACTATATGCCCTCACTCAAAGTCCGTCAACTGCACATACGGTTCACGTCCACGCTGTCGCGGCATGCTACCAGTGTTAAAGACTGCGATGGAGCTCCGTATGCCACGGCAAACTGGCTGACACTGACGGCGGCGGTGCACAAATGCTGCGCAGCTAGCGCCATTCGACGGCCAACACCGCAGTTCCTGGTGTGTCCGCTGTGCCGTGCGTGTGATCATTGCTTGTACAGCCCTCTCGCAGTGTCCAGAGCAAGTATGGTGGGTCTGACACACCGGTGTCAATGTGTTCTTTTTTCCATTTCCAGGAGTGTATTTAGATTATCATAATTGACCACACATACTTACTTTCCTGCCATGTGCACTGAGTCAGTGTTACAATTTCTTGTTATATCTGTTCTAAGAAGTAGTGGTCAGATACCCAGGTCTTAATTACCTCTGACTTGAGATGCATTAACTCATTTGATACAACTGTATTGTCAATACAGGTACCGGTACCTTTATAATGTGGCCTTGTTATTTCAGTGGTTGTAATATAAAGACCAAAAGAATTTAATAAATTATTTACATATGAGGTATAGATAGTGGACAACTGAAAATTCAAATTGAAATCTCCGTAGATTAGTATCCTACACTTATACTTACAGACTGTCTCACATAAAGACACTAACTTGTTAACAAAATCACCTGTTGAATTGCCTCCAGTCTTAGTTGAGTACAAAGCTACAACTATTAAATTTAAATCTGTTAACCTAACAGCTGTAATTTCACATAACGTTTCTAGAGATAATGCTTTAACTTTTGCTATTGGTTCATATTTAATCCCTTTTTTTAGAAATATAACACACCCACCATGATTTTTATTAGTTCTACAATATTTGTCAGCTAGGGTGTAGCCCTCAGGGCAGTATAGATCTATTTCATCATGCTTTAACCAGTGTACTACGAGACAGACTACATCTAAGTGATAAGTCTCCATGACATCTTCCACTACTTCCAGCTTATTAGATAAACACTGTACATTCCAGTGAAGGACATTAAAATTGTCTGATCTGTGCCTGAGTCTGTTTACCTTGAGATCTTCCTCCCCCTTCAGCCTAACACTAAAAAATCATTTAGATGGGAGGGAAGCACTGTTTTCCATTTACTCACCCTGTTAGTATTTGGTCTTGTTACTGGGATTAGTGATGATGCTGATTCATCTGCTGGTGGTGGTGGTGGTGGTGGTGGTGGTGGTTCTGTCATGACTGATGGTGGATTGTCAGCTAATGTTGTGACTATGCCTACAGTTGCTGTTGATGAGGATTGTCTTGCTTCAGTCGATGCTGGTTTTTCTGCCACTGGTGAGGGCTGTGCTGAATCAGCTGATGATGGTGGTTTTGTTTCTGATATTGATAGTGGTTTTTTTGTTGCTGTAGTTTTTGATGGTTTCACTGCTGTAGTTGGTGGTGGTTGCTGTACTATTATTTTTGGCTGGCATGGTAATCTTGGTTGTACTGTTGTCATCAATGTCTCTAGAATTTTAAAGCTGAGAAGTCTCTTTCCCTTTCCGTTTAAGTGCATACCATGTCTTGTAAAACTGTCTCTCTGTAGGTAGTTAACAGGTAGAAATTGAGCGTTTTCATACATTTTGCATATGTTTTCGAACTGTTTGTTGGCTTTCATGATTTCTTTATTTACACACGAAACGTTTATGAGGTCGTGTCTATGCGGAATACCAATGATGATCATTGTTTTACTCTTATTGGTATTCAGTATGCGTGGGGAAATTGGAGTCAGAAGAATTTGTAATAAAGAACGGACTTATGCAGGGAGACGCCCTGTCTCCGCTACTTTTTAATTTAGTCCTAGAATATATTGTGCGAATGGCAGCAGATAATTCAGAGGGTGTGGAGTTAAATGGAAATATTAAGATATTAGGGTATGCAGATGATCTAAACATCATTAGCGATAAGAATGAATCTGTTACAGCAAATGCGAATGCGTTAACCAAGGCTAGTGAAGACGTAGGTCTAAGGATAAGAGAAGACAAAACTAAATACCTGGTTACTACTAGAATGCCAACAGCAGTAGATCAGCAGGGTGTATACGACCCGGGAGATCCGGGAAAAACCTGGGAATTTTTTCATCCGGGAGAAAACCAGGAAAAACTCGGGAATTTTTTAGAATTCTGGGATTTTTTTGTTGGTTTTCAGTTAAATTTTTGTTATTTTGACTGGTAAGAAATAATGTTCAAAGGATATTACTGTATCCCGCTACTGCAGAATAATACTGCAGCAATAAAACATGAACGAGAGAGAAAACTAAAATAAAACTTAAGTTGCAAAGGAAATGCGCCATGTACAACAACAAAACACAGTGCTCACACAAGCATCTGCCAGCAGCAAAATGTGCCAAAGGCTTTAGGAAGACTATGAAGCACTTCATAACAACAAATTGCCTCCGATGAGCGTAACGTCACAACTGTTTACATTGGATTCGTGTGAGCAGTTGCGTGCGGGCCCACGCTCATGCGCAGTTGAGTTGCATATGTGTAGTACCTTCTCCCACTTCCGGCTATGTGGTTTTTATTAATCTTTTCCGCTGAGGCAGTCAATTTATTTGTAACGAAGGGTTTATGTCCACACTATTGGCTAGTTTCAACTGTTCTCTGCATTTCAAAAGAGCATGTTCTCGTCTTCTTGCAAGTATGGCATTATGCGATAATAACGAACCAAAAATGAAATAATACAATACTGGTACTTCAAGAAAATTTACAACCGAACCTGGACGTAAGAATGTGCACTTTAAACTGAATTATGCACATTATTATGGTTCACGAAATTCCAATGCTCTTGGAATAACCTCTGATGTCTTGTTTCTTTTATGACATAATGTAAGAACTTTTAATGTTTTACACGTACCAACATACAGGCTTCTTATGTTATCGTAGCTGCGCAAGCGCTGTGACACCTGTTATCTGGCGCTCTCTGGCAACTGCTGAAACGAACCTCTTTCTAACAGGTCGCGGAAAAATATCGCGAGTGATTGGTGAAAAACGTTACTTTCAAAGTAAATTTCCTTTTACCCAAGATGAACAAGGTGCGATGAATTTCTTTAATCACAGAGCGTTTGACTTTCATTTAAAAATCAACTCTTTGAGGATGACCATTTAGAATAATTTAGAGCCCAGAAGATCAGACATTTCTGTCGTTATTAAAAATTTTACTGGCACATTTGTGTGATGTATCTTGAAGTGTAACATGCGCAAAGAAGATCAACGTTGTATGCGAAAGTGTAGCTTCTCTTGCAGCTTATTAATCGTTGATACCAATATTTTTTGTGAAAGCTTTGCTTTTCTTGTAGCAACACTACGTATATTGATTCAAACCATTAACTTTTCCTATTTGTGTGTACCCGCTACTTAACAGTAATAATGCTATTGGCTGACGACATGACGTGTCCTATGCTTTGAATATCCGCTGTATGGGCTGGCGAGATCACGTGACGTGAGCTACGACTGGCTTACAAAAGCACATAGCAATCTCAATAAATTGATAAGTTTTACAGTTCCGAGGAAGAGTATACTGTCACTTAAGACGGAAAAAGTGTATTTTCACCCGGGAGAAAGTGTATTTTTAATCCGGGAATTTTTTTTCCTTGTCCACGTATACGCCCTGATCAGGAAATATTAGGAGTTGGAGACATGCATTTTGAAAAAGTGAACACATTTAAGTATCTAGGCGTGGACATCACTTCGAGAAATGAGATTGAATCCGAACTGAAGAAGAGATTACGGACGAGAAATGCGTGCTACTTCTCACTGAATAGGTTACTTTCATCACTGATATTGTCTAGGAATTTAAAGATTAGAATATACAAAACTATTATTCTTCCAGTTATGCTGTATGGGTGTGAGACTTGGTTTCTCACTGTGCAAAATGAAAAACCGTTTCGAGTATTTGAAAACAAAATTTTGAGGGAAAATTTTCAGAGCAAAAAGGGATGACATTAGCGGAGAGTGGCGAAAACTGCATAACGAAGAGGTTCACGAACTCTATTCTAGCCCTGACATAATCAGTATTATTAAATTACGTAGGCTGCGATGGGCGGGTCACGCAGCTGGAATGGATGAGGGCAGGGCAGCGCGCAGAGTACTGGTAGGGCACCTAGAGGGAAAACGTCCTGTGGGGAGACCGAGGCGTAGATGGGAGGACAATGTGAAAGCTGATTTGAGGAGCCTAGGTATTGAAGGTGAATGGAAGGAAATAGCCCAAGACAGGGACAGATGGCGAAAATACTTTGCTGTGGTAACTGACTCCCGAGTCTGGTATGACCAGTGAGAAAGAAAAGAATACCATTTTACACAGTGACATAATAATTTATTTCAATTCATATAATAAGGCAATTAAGTCTGTTAATGGTCAACAAGCAGCAGTTGTAATAAAAAAAAAGGAAAATTTTTTTGTCAGTATACAGGGTGTTCAGTGTACAGTACAGACATTCCTAAATAAATGGTAAACATTGACTTTATTTTGACATTTGATAATAAATAAGTGGAAGGGGGCATTGGGCTAATTTACTCTACCTAAAGGTGGCCACAAACTGCAAATATAATAGGCTATTTCCTAAAACACACTAAAATTTGTGTCATCTCCATCTAGTGCAAATATATTTGTGTAAACGTTTTCGCTTCAGATGTGTTTACCAGATGATGATGATGATGATGATGATGATGATGATGCATGCTATACCTTTGTAACGTGAAAAAAGAGAGGAAACGTGTTATTCCACATCCCTGAAGACCCTCCTTACTTATTAATTTACAGAATATGATGTGTAAATGAATTAAAGAAAGATTGCTTGCTGAAGAAAACACCTTAATGCATTAAACCACTCAGTGTTTTTTCATTTATTAATACAACTGTGATAACTGATTCTATGGCATGATGTTGGTCATAAAATTGCTCAGAGTTGAAAACATGTTTGCAGGATTGTTAAAACTCTCAGGATAGAGATCTCCCATGCCAGCTCCATTCACAACCTCAATCATCCCAAAACCGCCAAAAACCAGCCACAAAGGAGTGCCTCTTTTGTCACCCAGTACCACCCCAGACTGGAACAGCTGAACCACATCCTTCACCAGGGCTTTGGTTACCTCTCATTGTGCTCTGAAATGTGGGTCATTCAACCGAGATACTTCCGACCCCTCCTAAAGTGGTGTCCCTACCTCCACAACATCCCAGTCCATCCCTATGTCCCTATGCCACTTCCAATCCCAACCCCTTGTCACAAGGATTATATCCCTGTGGTAGACGCAGGTGCAAAATCTGTCACAGGTTTATCCTACCTCATCAGGTGAAAGGCCACCTGTGAAAGCAGCCATGTCATTCACCATTGCTGCTGCAATGATTGCACAGCTTTTTATATTGGTAATACTACCAATCAGCTGTCCACCAGGACGAATGACTGTCGCCAGCCTGTGGTAGAGAGCAAAGTAGACCGCCCTGTGGCACAACATGCAGCTGAACATTACACATTTTGTTTCAATTGCTGTTTCACTACCCGAGCCATCTGAATCCTTCCGTCTACCACCAGGCTTCTGAACTGCACAGATAGGAGTTACCTTAACAACACATTCTCCACACCTGTAATAATTGTGCTCTCACCTATGGTAACATGCTGTTCCCACACCCTCCACACAACAGTTTCCACCCCCTATGTCCTGTCATCTCCACCCCATTCACGTCTTCCACCCTGTTTATTTGCTGCCCTCTGCCAGTGCACATCCACTTGTCTTTCCCCACTCTTCTCATTTTTTGTTCATTCCTCCCCCCCCCCCCCCCCCCCCCCGCCCCCTCCCCCGACTCCCTGCAACCTCCTGCCCGTGCGCCTGGAGTCTAATCCCTGCACACTCCACCAGACAGTGTTTGTCTCTCTCCTGACCCGTACGCTACTGTCCCTTGCCATTCCCCTTCCTCTTCACTTTCCCCAACCCTCCAGATTGCTGCTTACATCCCACGTGATGTTGCATTCTTGCCTGAGATGCTGGAGTTGGCAGTTCTTGTTAAGATTTCAAAGTGGTGCGGAGAGTAGTAACTCACTGTAAATGTTCAGGAATATAAAATTTTCCAATTAACAAAACTAATCAGCCAACTCGTACAAATACCTGGGTGTAACACCTCGTAGGGATATGAAATGGAATGATCACATAGGTTCAGTCGTGGATCGAGCATGTGGCAGACTTCGGTTGATTGGTAGAATACAGGGAAAGTGCAGTCAGTCTACAGAAGAGATTGCATACAAATCACTCGTGCAACCAGTTCTAGAATATTGCTGATGTGTGTGGGACCCATACCAGATAGGACTAACGGGGGATATTGAATGCGTACAAAGAAGACCAGCAAGACTGGTCACAGGTTTGTGAAGTGTGGGAAAGTGTCGCAGAGATACTGAAGGAACTGAACTGAAAGACTCTTGAAGATGGACGTAGACTATCCCAAGAAAGTCAGTTAACAAAGTTCCGAGAACTGGTTTTAAATAGTGAGTCTAGGAGTGTACTACAATCCCCTAGGTACCGCTCACGTAGGGATCGTGAGGGTGAGATTGGAATAACTACTGCACGCACAGAGGCATTCGATCATCCTTCCTGCATTCCATTCGTGAATGGAACAGGAGGGAACTCTGATAACTTGTTCAATGGGACGTACCCTCTGTCGTGCACCTCCCAGTGGTTTGCAGAGTATAGATGTATTGTACCCATTGAATTCGTGCCTCTTGTAACACAACAGCTGATAATCTTAAGGAACACTAAAATGTACTGTTATTTAACACGGCAAGTTTTAATCAGTACAGATTTTGTTTTACAAAAATTCTTATCTTTTACATGTCTTACTTTTATACATGAATATGAACCAGAAAAAATGGTTAATTGTTATTTCTGGGACTGCTGGTTGTAATATTTTGGCACACTCTGAAGACACCACATTCAGAAAAGTGGCAACAAATCTCTAGAGACCAGCAGCTGCAGCTGCAACTTCAAAGTGGAGTGGCAGTGTCATATCTTTCTCAGAAGTAAAGCATTATCGTTCTCCTCCACATCATCAGCAGAACCGATGTCTGGTTCTTCAGCAGCATAGATGTTACAGTCTGCCATTCTTCCATTCTGACAGTACAAGAGGGCACCAAATGTTGTAAGCCTGTACAAGAGCGGCATCAAATCCAAAATTGTATCTACATCATGAGTAAGTTCAGATGTTGGACTGTTGGTTTCTTGTTCTGTTCCAAGGAATTGTCGGTTGCTGTCCAGGTCTTCCTAAAACAGATTTTTCTCTGTTGTAACTTCATCCCAAGCTCTTGGTATGTTGCTGATAGCTTGCGAACATTCCAACACAGAAATGTTTCTTGTAATTTGATTGCACTGATGGTTGCCTTAACAGGTCAGCATCTGTAATTATGCTCGATTGAGGAACTTTATTCTTTGATCCAGTGGCTGCAGATGGCTCTTGGTGTTAGCTAGTAAGAAGTCAATTTCTTTGTTCGGAAGTTCCAGGTGGTCGAACAGATGTGCCGAGCAGTGATCCAAAATCAACAAAGTACTTTCCCTCACAGCCACTTATTGTTGAACCTTCAAGAGCCAGCTACAGAAGAGAGACTGGGCCATCCATGCTTTATTTTTATTCTCATAGTGGTGTGGCAGATCTTTCATTCTTCGATCACCAATAGTTTGAGTGCTCCTCAAGAATTGTCTGAGTTATGATGCAAGTCTCCCTTTGCTTCATTTCCCTCCAGAACATTTTTTTGTTCTTCGTCTATAGTGTCTCCTTCAGGCTTAAAGTTATAGAAAATGTCAGATTCATGCATATTAAACTTGATGTTTTGGGTGATACATATGAGAGAACTTGGATTGAAATTCCCTTGCCCGTCATGGGCATCTTCATTATTTACTCTGTGTACTTCCCCACGGGCACAGCAGCACCAATCTTATGCCTCTTCTGAAAACACCATAACCACCCTCAGAACACACAAACCAAAAAATTGCGGCATATTGAGAGTGGTGGAGCAAAAGGAAAAGAATGCATTCACTGTTCACAAACTGAGTACTAGAGCTGTCTGGACTGTCACGTGCTGTGTGCTGTGTGTTGTCTACAGATCAAATCCTTTATCCCCCACTCATGTGTTTTGCTATGAAAGTGACATGTGAGCAGCAAAGATACGATTGGGCCATTGTTATAGAAATACTGTACTGTACATTATTGAGAAAAATTATTTGAAATGCATAACAGAAAATACTGTAGTGGACGGCACTATGTATATACGTACTTGTTGTGACATTGCCACAAGATTTAAAAGTGCCGCTACGTCAGTACGCGAACACGGCGATAGAGGCGCTCCGCAGCCCGGCCGAGCGCGGGAGCGCCACCTGGCTATGAACGGCGCCGGCCGCATGTCACGGCACGGCAGTGAATAGCATGTAACCCGCTATTGTTCCCACTTTTGTGTATCCACGCAGTTTATTAGTGATTAAAGGTTATAACACTTTTTGGCGACGAGGTCAGATATTTTTTTTCCTGCGTTGTGGCATTGTGTGTTCGTGTCGGGGCCGACATGGAATAGCTTATGCAAGCGCTCATTGAACAACAAACACAGCTGACAGCTGCTATTCAGGCACAGCAAACACAGCTGACGGCTGCTATTCAGGCGTTGTCGACGTCGCTAACTCATCGTCTGTCTTCCTCTTCTCCGCCTCCGTTCCCTCCTTACGACGAGGCCGCTGAAGACTGGGAGGATTATGAGAAGCGTTTGCGGCAACACTTTTTGGCTTTCGGCGTTGTCGACGCTCCTATGTGTAAGTCGTTATTTCTATCTTGGATTTCCCCACGGATCTATCAGCTTCTATCTCAGTTAGCCCCTCTGCGGGAACCTGCCTCTCTGTCCTTCCAAGAAGTGTGTGAATTATTGTCTAACTATTACCGAAAAAACACCCACGTTGTTGCCGCCCGCGTGGCGTTCTACCGGTGTCGTAAATAGCCCCATCAATCTTACCGGGCTTGGGCGGCGGAACTACACGGTCTGAGTAGGAAATGTCAGTTTGTCACGGACACTCATCATGAGTCTTATGCTAATTCAATGGTTCGGGACGCTATTCTATGGCTTGCTCCTGATAAAGAAGTTCGGCAACGTGCCTTACAACTGCCAAACCCATCGTTGTCGGAAGTTCTCAGCATAGCTCAATCTTTTGAAGTGTCTCACGCTGCTGGTGCGCAAATAGACGCGTGGTGTGATGTGGGCACTGTACAGACCACTTTCGACGCGGACAATTTGCCTGTTTCACAGGGGAACGACGATGTGGCGGCGGTTCACTCGCGTCAACGACGTCGCGTTGGGCCACCACACTCGCGGCGAAAACAGCAACCACAGAAGCAGGTTCGTTCCGCACTTCCTTCTTGTCCACGTTGTTTCGTACAGCATGACAGGGCTGCGTGTCCAAAACGTTGGGCCACGTGTAATTCATGTAGGAAAAAAGGCCACATTGCTTCTGTGTGTCAGTCCCCTAAAGTTCCTGTCGTCGAGGACGAGGCATCGGACATGGATGTTAACTGTGTGCTTTCTCAAACAAATAAGTTGTTTGTTACTGTTCGTGTTCTGGATAAAGACGTTCGCATGCAAGTGGACACTGGCTCTGCAGTAACTCTCATTAATTCTCGCATGTATTTGGAGTTGGGCTCCCCTCCCTTGTCTCCAGTTACGCGAAATCTGCGAACTTATAATAAGCAGAATATTCCTATTGTTGGCCAGTTTGATGCTTCCACTGCCTACAAGTCTGTTGTTAGGCCCCTCACGTTTTATGTGGTGGATCATGCGGGCACGGAAAACCTGTTCGGTTATGATGCTTTCCAGTTGTTTGGGTTCTCCATTGATGATGATGTGCACCTCATATCTGAGGATATTCCGTATCAACAGCTGGTTTGATTGTGTTCTGAATTCTCGTCTGTGTTCTCTGCTGGTCTGGGTCGGGCCAAGGATTTTGAAGCCCACATTACTCTTAAACCTACAGCTCGCCCTAAGTTTTTCCGGGCACTCCCTATTCCGATGGCGTTGCGTGCGCCTGTCAAGGCTGAGATAGACAGGTTAACAGCTTCAGGGATTCTCCTTCCTGTTACCTCCAGCGAATGGGCATCGCCAATCGTGGTGGTTTCTAAACCAAACGGGAGTCTGTGATTGTGCGGTGATTTTAAAGCCACTGTCAATGCTCAGAGCCTCATTGACACGTCCTGAGGAGTTATTTACCAAGCTCGCTGGGGGCCAGTTCTTTTCCAAACTTGACTTATCGGAGACGTACCATCAGTTGCCGTTGGATGTGTCTTCCAAGGAATTTCTCGTCATCAACACTCCTTGTGGGTTGTATCAGTACCAGCGGTTACCATTTGGCGTCGCTAGTGCGCCGGCCATTTTTCAGCGGTTTTTGGAACAGCTCACGGCCTCCGTTCCCGGCTGCATCAACTACCTGGATGACATTGTTGTCACGGGGACCTCCGCTGAGGAGCACCTTCGCAATTTGCGTTCACTGTTTCGGGTTCTGCATTCGGCTGGGTTGAAGTGCAATCTGGACAAGTCACAGTTCTTCCAACCCTCCATTGTTTATCTTGGTTTCCACTTGTCCTGTGAGGGTATACGTCCTCTACGACAGCACGTTGCGGCCATTACTGCTCTACCCCGGCCGTCTACGGTCAAGGAACTTCAGGCGTTTCTAGGCAAGATTGCTTATTATCACAAATTCATTCCCTCTGCGGCGGCGGTGGCTCATCCTCTGCATCAGCTGTTACGCAAAAACGTTCCTTTCTGCTGGTCCGACAAGTGTGAGCAGGCTTTTGTCCGCCTGAAGGCTCATTTGCAGTCGGCGCCTTGTCTTGCCACATTCCGTCCGGGTCAGCACTTGGTTCTGGCGACTGACGCGTCACAGTATGGCCTAGGGGCTGTTCTCGCCCATCGGTATGAGGATGGGTCGGAACGACCCATCGCCTACACTTCCAAGACCCTCAACGATGCCCAACGGCGTTACTCTCAAATCAAAAAGGAGGCGCTCGCTATCATTTATGCTCTAAAAAAGTTCAGCGTTTTTTTGTATGGTTCGAAGTTTCACCTCATCACCGACCACAAGCCGCTGGTCTCTCTGTTCAGCCCCTTGGCGTTGCTTCCAGATAAGGCAGCTCACCGCCTGCAACGTTGGGCCTTATACTTGTCTCGTTTTCACTATGAAATTCACTATCGCCCCACGGCCCAGCATGTCAATGCTGATGCGTTGTCGCATTTGCCGATGGCCCCCGACCCGGTTTTCGATCGAGATGAACTCCTCTGTTTCCTCATTGATGAGGAAGAACGTCGTGCGGTCGAGGGCTTTCCACTTACAGGTTCGCAGGTTGCATCGGCTACTGCGCGAGACCCGGTCCTGCATCAGGTGATCGGTTTTGTTCAACGGGGTGGCCGGACAGGACCAAGGCCCGGGCATCGGGTCCCCTTCGCAACTACGATGCCTTACGCCTTCGTCTGTCCGTTCGTGAGGGTGTTGTTCTTCTGGCCACAGATGGCGCATCTCCATGGGTCGTGGTGCCGGCCTCTCTTCGCAAAGATGTACTCAAACTATTGCATGAAGGCCATTGGGGGATTTCTCGGACTAAGTCCCTGCCCCGCAGGCACGTTTATTGGCCCGGTATTGATTCGGACATCGCCCACATGGTCGCTGTGTGTGGTCAGTGTGCTCAACAGCTGGCTGCACCTCGTACTATGCCCTCTCCGTGGCCTGATCCGGCGCAGCCGTGGGAACGGGTGCACGCTGACTTTGCCGGCCCCTTCCTCGGCACTTATTGGCTACTGTTGATTGACGCCTTCTCGAAGTTTCCGTTTGTTGTTCGATGTCCGTCGCCCACCACTGTGGCGACGACGCTGGCTTTGTCCAAAATCTTTGCGCTAGAAGGTCTTCCATCAACGGTTGTCACCGACAATGGCCCTCTGTTCTCTTCGCAGGCCTTCCGTGATTTTTGTACTGGACAAGGGATTCATCATGTTACAGCACCGCCCTTCCATCCGCAATCGAATGGGGAGATCGAACGCCTTGTCCGCACTTTCAAAAGCCAGATAAAAAAATTCCTTAGTGATTTTTCCACAGATGACGCTCTGTTGCAATTTCTGAGTTCTTATCACTTCACGCCTCTGGGCGATCGCAGCCCTGCTGAACTCTTGCATGGCCGCCAACCGCGCACTCTACTGCACCTGCTTCACCCTGTCAGGCCTTGTACTGTGTCCCCTCGTGCGGGAAAATACCCGGTGGGCGCCGACGTGTGGGCACGAGGATATGGATCTCACCCTAAATGGATTCCAGGGGTAGTCCAGGCTCTTCGCGGCCGCCGGCTTTGTGAAATACGTACGGACGACGGCATGGTTGTTCGCCATTACGACCAGATGCGCCCACGAGTAGTGGCCACGCCGGTGCCACCGCCCCTTCTTTCGTCTCCACCAGCCCGAGAAGCCAGTCCTGTCGCTGCTGCCAATCTTCCAGGCGTGTTGCTGCAGCCGACGTCGCTACCGCTTCTGAGTACGCCGGAACCGGCCCCAGTCGCAACGCCGCCTTCTCCGGGACCCATCTCACTGGGGCACACCCCCAGGTCCACAACAGCTATGGATGCTGCACCGCAGTTTTCCCCCCATCATCTCGTCCAGGAGGCCCGTTCCACGCACAAGCTTCCGTCCTGGCCATTTTCGACCATACTCTCGTGTTTCTCCGCGGGATCTTCTCGGGGCCTCCCAAGAGGCCATGGATGTCTCCGCACTGTCCGTGTCTCCAAGGAAGTGAGTGTTTTTTTTTTTTTTTTTTCGAGGGGGGGAAAGTGTTGTGACATTGCCACGAGATTTAAGTGCCGCTACGTCAATACGCGAACACGGCGATAGAGGCGCTCCGCAGCCCGGCCGAGCACGGGAGCGCCACCTGGCTATGAACGCCGCCGGCCGCATGTCACGGCACGGCAGTCTAATGACAGATACGGAGTGAATAGCATGTAACCTGCTATTGTTCCTAGTTTTGTGTATCCACGCAATTTATTAGTTATTTAAGGTTATAACAGTACTTATTCATTTCAAACGAAGAATAAGATTTGAAATGTGTAATGTCAGGACCAAATTTTAATTTGTAGTAAGAATTAGAAATTCAGTTTAAACAATAGATTTTTCAGTGTAAGTTGGCAGGGAGTGAGTAGCTAGTAAGGGTTAACTGAGTTTTTGATGTATCCAATTTTGTATTACAGGGGCCTACTATAGTGTGTTCGATCACATACACCATTTGCAGAACCCTTGTGTTTTAGTCATTTCCCAGTAAGTTCTTTTCCCTCTTGTAGGTGTTACTAAGAAATTAATATTTTAAATAATGCACTGCTTTACAGCAAGTTGATTTACTATGAATTTTGTTGAAAACAGTCGGTAGGCAGCTTCCCTCTTCGCTCTGTTTTTATTGGGTTCCTATTTAATGCCCTAGAGGCAAATCTGCTTTACATACTCTGTCCCATCATTGAGCTCACAGCCGGTTTATCCCCTACAGTGGCTATTCACATTTTATGCTCCACTTCTGATGAGCTCATCACTGATTTGACATTATAACCTAATCTTCTGGAGAATTGCAGTTAAGGTCAGAAAAGATTTATGACACAGAAATCTGAAGTAAGAATATTACAGTATGTAAAACTGATATCCAAATGTCTTGCACAAGTTTCTTCACTTACCTAAGGAGGAACATTAGACACTAGTTGTCGGATTTGACTAGCAGTATTAATGGGTGCTGTGACATCATCTGTTGGTGCCTATTTTCACAGTTTGGTGTGTAAAGGGAGGAAGTTAAAAGGAGCACTAAGATAGCAACAGAGCACAAGGATGGTAAATAAGCCACGTACTGGATTCAGCCAGGTCCCAGTCAACATCCCTCAAGCTGAGAGCATTTTCACGTCTTCCACGTCACTGCTATCTACCCAGGGAAACTGGGGCAGTATCCAAGGCAAACTGCAACATGACCTGCTGCCAATTAAGACAGCTGTCATTGCCTTCATTCTAGGTAATTTGGTGTGATACACTAATGTTACCCCACCCACAAAGTCGGTGAGCTGTAACGGCATTTAAGTCTGCTCGAACTAGCCAGTCAGCATTTGAACAGCTGGGCAGTATGTGACATCCAGGCTGTGTCAGTCAGAGGAGCCACAGTAAGTCTGCTGCCACTGGGCCATGAATGATGGACCTCTGCCTGCATAGGCCTGGCGGCCAACTGCTTCCCTTCAGCATACGTCCACACTGTGACTCTGGGCAATGCCGTAAACGTACAACTGGGACACCGTGGCCTGCTGTCCTGGTAAACGTCACAAACCTTGTCCTCTGCAGAGTGCCGCAAGCAGTGCCTGCCCGTCGCTGTAAGCACAAAGCCGGCATACCGAAGATGCTAGCTCGGCGCACTGTGTCCCGAGCAGCTCACTTCTACCTTACGCTATGTATCTTGCCTGACATTACTATGCTCAAATACTGTGTGAAGATGGAAACACACTCAAATGACTATATGAATTGTCTGGATTAATTAAAGACCTGTTAATTGCCTGTCCACGACCAATTACATAGTGGGGTCCAAGTTGTATAAATTAGTAACGTAGTAATAAAGAAGTTATTGTGTCCTCACTGGGACATGGTTCTGCTGCTGCATGTCCACCCCATCTTCTGCAGAGAACCACATTCTTCACACCCAGCCAACCTTCTGTCATGTTACAATTGATGACAATAGGCTGGTGTAAATGTTACGCAGTGCCTTGACTCACATTTCACAGCTAACATGGAACAACCGTTGTGTCAGAACTTGGACATCAATGTCAATAATTTTTTTTTTTTTTTCACACACAAAGTCTAAGGCATTTTATAACTGTTTGAAAATGGCTACCGGGCTGAATTTGATAGTGGAATAAATCATGATGCCCCAAATAACTGCTTCACAAAAATGTTATTATTTGTAAATATGATGCAGCTGTGGCACTTACACTGGGAAAATTTCCCTTTGTAACCACTAACTGTATAGTGGATGTGTCTAGTGGTAATAGGCACATAAACAAATGGAATGTAGTGGCTCTGTCACAAACATGTGTCCGTCAGAAAACAGGTAGGCACTGGTGTGTTTACTGAAGAAAAATTTCCTGCCTACAGCTACCACATTCAGGTCTCTGTTTATGTGACTGCCTGCTGCTCAATCTATAATTTAAATGTTCATGTCATGGCCAGCTTGAAGACTGGTTTATTGCAGCCCTCCACACTAGTCTACAATGTGTTTGCCTCTTAATTTTTGCATGACAAGTGCAGCCTACGTCGTTTGAACCAACTTACAATAATCAAGCCTTGGTGTCTTCCCAAAATTTTTGCCCCCACGCTTATCTCTATTTCCGATTTCTTTTTTTTTTTTTTTTTTTTTTCTCCTAGTTCAGTTAAAAATCTCTTCATTAGTAACCACATCTGCTAATTAATTTTCAGCATTCTCCAGTAGTGCCACACATCAAAAGCATCTACTCTCTTCTCGTTAAAAATTGTTTATTGCCCACATTTCACTTTCATAAAAGGCTACCTTCCAGACAAATATCTTTAGATGTGAAACTTCCTGGCAGATTAAAACTGTGTGCCCGACCGAGACTCGAACTTGGGACCTTTGCCTTTCGCGGGCAAGTGCCCTACCATCTGAGCTACCGAAGCATGACTCACGCACGGTCCTCGCAGCTTTACTTCTGCAAGTATCTCGTCTCCTACCTTCCAAACTTTACAGAAGCTCTCCTGCGAACCTTGCAGAACTAGCACTCCTGAAAGAAAGGATACTGCGGAGACATGGCATAGCCACAGCCTGGGGGAGGATTCCGGAATGAGATTTTCACTCTGCAGCGGAGTTCTGCAAGGTTCGCAGGAGAACTTCTGTAAAGTTTGGAAGGTAGGAGACGAGGTACTGGCAGAAGTAAAGCTGTGAGGACCGGGCGTGAGTCGTGCTTCGGTAGCTCAGATGGTAGAGCACTTGCCCGCGAAAGGCAAAGGTCCCGAGTTCGACTCTCGGTCGGGCACACAGTTTTAATCTGCCAGGAAGTTTCATATCAGCGCACACTCCACTGCAGAGTGAAAATCTCATTCTGGATCTTTAGATGTGATTTCCTAACACTTAACTTTATATTTGATATTAACAAAGCACCCCTTTTTTTGAAAAAGCTTTAGTTATTGTTAGTCTGTGTTTTATATCCTCTCTACTTCGGCCATCATTTATTTTTTTGCCCAAGTAGCAAAAGTTGTCTACTGCTTTTAGTACCTCATTCCCAGCATTGCCTGATTCAATGACATTCAACTATCCTCATGGTACCTTTGTTAATATTCATCTTATAAACTCTTCTCCAAGTCCTTTGCCATCTCTGGCGTAATTAGTCTTATCAGGAAACCTCAAAAGTTTTAATTTATTCTTCATGAATTTTAATTCCCTCTCCAAATCACTCCTCGATTTCCTTTACTGGTTCCTCTGTGTACTGACTGAACAACATTGGTGAAGCCTACAAAGCTGCCTCACACCCTTCTCAACCAGTGCTTCCCATCTGTCTTATAACTCTTATAACTGTAGTCTGGTTTCTGCACAAGTTGTGACTAACTTTCCACTCACTACATTTTACTCATGTTCTCCTTCAGAATTTCAAAGAATGAAGTCTGTAGTCGAGATGGCATCAGAAGATCTCCGATAGTTACAGTGGGCCAGTCGCACCAGTGACATAACGTGAGTTTGTAAATGTCTCTGTGGCAACACCTCATCATTGCAGGAGCTCTATAAAACACTATTGTTTTCTCCTGCAGCTCTTTGCACTTCACAACTGAAAGGTGATAACAGCACTGCCAGCTGTCGGAGATCTTCTTACCCCGTGTCGACTACAGTCAAAGTTGTCAAAAGCTTTCTCTAAATCTAAAAATGCTACTTGTTTTGTTTCACAGTTTGTCATCTGCTACTACATAGAACTTAATGTAGAAAAGTGGTTACTTTGAAATTTTACGACTGGGAATGTTACGATTATGTCTGACGTTAACTAACCAGTGTGGAAGGAAGAGTGTGTGTGTGTGTGTGTGTGTGTGTGTGTGATTTTTTGCAACTGTCTGTCTCTGCTCCACATAGAATTAGTTAATGTTTGGCCTGGCCGTAACATTTCCAGTCGTAAAATTTCAAAGTAAATAACTTTTCTACATTAAGTTCTATATGGTTCCAGATGACAAACTGTGAAAGAAAACAAGTGCAATAAAGAACATAAAAACGCAGGAAAACCACAGTATGTTGTAACACAGTAGCTATACAAACTTCATTTGTTTTTCAAATTTGTAAATACTGTCATCACAGTACAAATTTATGTGTGTATAAGTAGGACAGAGCATTTTTCCTATTTAATAGAAGGAAAATGAAACACCACTGATGATGACGATGATGAAACTTCAACAAAATATGTCTGGGAAATAAAGGAAAAGAAAATATTGTATTTTGCTCAATGCGAAAAGAAATGTATTTGAAGCAAACACAGACAGAAGAGCTTCAGCCTAAGATGGCTATAAGTGTAATTTTTGCCTCTCTTCAGTCTATTTTCTAAGACAAGTCATTGGACCAGTGTTGCATTGTCTGTTTCTACATTTCTCCAGAACCCAAACTGATCTTCTCAGAGGTCGAAAACTACCACTTTTTTCATTCTTTTGTAAATAATTTGTGTCCGTGTTTGGCACAAGTGAGTTATTAAACTGATGTTTCTGTAGCATCCACACCTGTGAGCACTTGCCTTCTCTGGAACATTTTTGAAGTCTGAGTGTATTTTGGCTGTCTTATATATCCTGCATTATGCTCAATAATTGTGGGAAATGTCTGCTTCAGGGGCTTTCTTTCATCAGAGGTCTTTTCAGTACTCTAATCAAATTCTTCTTCCATAATCATTTCCCCCAACTCATTTTCATTTACTTTCACTTCCTTTTGTATAATATTGTCTTATAGTTCATTTTGATTGCATAGTCCTGTTATATATTCCTTACACCTGTCAACTTTCCATTATTTGCTTAGTACTGAGCTTTTTACATCCATACAACTGCTTCTCGCTCCGAAGCTTTCTTTAATTTTGGTATATGTGGGATCTATCATTCCCCTAGTCATGCATGCATCTTCAGCTGTGCATTTGTCCTATAGTTATCCCCTGCTTAGCCATTTTGCATTTTCTGACGCTTCCTTTTAGGTGGCTATATTGCATTTCTCCTGCTTCATTTGCAATTTTTATATTTTCTCCTTTCGTGAATTAAACTGAACATCTCCTGTTTACACAAGGATTTGCACTAGGCCTTGCCTTTTTACCTGTTTAATCCTCTGCAATCTTTAGTATTTCACCTCTCAACTCTAGCCACTCACCTTTTATTCAGTTCCTCCCCTCTATTTGTCAATTTCTTAAAATTGTTGAACATAAATCTGTAGTGTTAATAAGAAAAACCAAATAGAAATATGTGATATATATAAGTTTGAAGTTGCATCTGTGACAGGATTGGTGGCTCAGTGGGTTCATTAGTAACCAAATTCAATGATTAGATTAGATACGTAATATTCTGTAGAAGTAACTTTGGGTGTGCCCCAGGGTAATGTGTTGGGATCCTAGCTGTTCATGTCTTGATAAGATTTCAAAGTGGTTCAAAGATTGGCAACTTGCTTTAAATGTTCAGAAACATAAAATTGTGTTCCTCAAGAAACAAAAAACCGTATTATCCTAAGACTTTAATACTGAGTTGTCATAACTAGAATCATTCAATTCATCAAATGCCTGGGTGTAACAGTTCATCCCATGAACTTTGCCATTAGTGGCGTGGCTTGTGTGCCTCAGTGACACAAATAGGTACAACCACAATGGAGGGGTATCTGTTGAGCGAGGCCAGACAAACTTGTAGTTCCTGAAGAGGGGCAGCAGCCTTTTCAGTAGTTGCAGGGGGCAACAGTTTGGATTATTGATGATCTGACCTCGTAACATCAACCAAAACAGACTTGCTGTGCTGAAAGCAAGGGGAAACTACAGCTATAATTTTTCCGAAGGACATGCAGCTCTACTGTATGGCTAAATGATGGTAACATCCTTTTTGGGTAAAGTATTGCAAAGGTAAAATAGTCCCCCATTCAGATCTCCAGGTGTGGACTACCCAGGAGGAGGTTGTCATTAGGAGTAACAAAACTGGTGTTCTACGGATCGGAACATGTTACATCCCTTAATTAAACAAATAGGTTAGAGGATTCAAAAAGGGAACTGGATAGATTGAATCTAGATATAGTTGGAATAGGTGAAGTTCGGTGGCAGGAGGAACAGGACTTCTGGTCAGGTGAATAGAGGTTTATTAATACGAAGTCAAATAGGGGTAATGCAGGAGTAGGTTTAATAGTGAATAAGAGAATAGGAATGTGGGTAAACTACAGGGAACAGCACAGTGAATGCCTTATCATAGCCAAAATACGCACAAACCCCATGCCCACCACATTAGTTAAAGTTTACATGCCAACTTGCTCCACAGATGATGAAGGTATTGAAAATGTATGATAAGGCAAATTATTCAGATAGTTAAGGGAGATGAGAATTTATTAGTGGAGGGGGACTGGAATTCAATAGTAGGAAATGGAAGAGAAGGAAAAATAGTAGGTGAATGTGGACTGGGGGAAAGGAATGAAAGAGGAAACTGCCTGGTAAAATGTTACACAGAGCATAATTTAATCATGCTAACAATTGGTATAAGAATCACGAGAGAAGGTTGTATGTGTGTAAGGGATCTGGATACGCTGGAAGGTTTCAGAATGCAACAGTTGACTAGAACAGGGGAAAAAACAAGAGATGATATACTGAAGGCAGCCCAGGATCAAATAGGTGAAAGACAAGGTCTAGTAGAAATCCTGGAGTAACAAGAGGTATTGAATTTAATTGATGAAAGGAGAAAATTTAAAAATGCAGCAAATGAAGCAGGGGAAAGGGAATACAAACATTTAAAAAATGTGATTGACAGGAGGTGCAGAATCACTAAGCAGGAATGGCTAGAGGACAAATGTAAGGATTTAGGAGCATTTTCCTCTAGGGTAAAGATAGATATCGCTTACAGGAAAATTACAGAGGCCTTTGGGAGAAGAGAAGCAGCTGTGTTAATATCAAGAACTCTGATGTTAAACCAGTCCTAAGCAAAGAAGGGAAATCTGAAAGGTGGAAGGAGTATATAGACGGCTTCTACAAGTAAGATGAACTTGAAAGAAATATTATAAAAAGGAAAGTGGATGTAGATGAAGATGAGGTGGAAGATGCGATACTGGAGAAGATGCAATACAGGACAAGAATTTGTCAAAGCTCTGGAAGATCTGAGTGGATATAAGGTCACAGGAATAGACGATGTGCTGTCAGAACTAGTGATAGCCTTGGGAGACTCAGCTATGACAGAACTCTTGCATCTGCTGTGCAAGATGTATGAGACAGGTGAAATACCAGACTTAGAGAAGAATATAGTAATTCCAGTTCCAAAGAAAACAGTTGCTGGCAGGTGGGGAAATTACTGAACTATCGGTTTAATAAGTCATGGTTTCAAAAGACTATCATAAATTTGTACAGAGTAATGGAAAAACTGGTAGAAGCTTGATCTTGGGGAAGATCAGTTTAGATTCCGGGGAAATGTAGGAACACGCGAGACAATACTGACACGATCCCTTATGTTAGCATATGGGTTAAGGAAAGGCACACTAATATTTATAGCATTTGTAGAATTAGAGAAAGCTTTTGACTGGAATATTCTCTTACAAATTCTAAAGGTGGCATGGATAAAATACAGGGAACGAAGGGCTATTTAAAATTTGTATGGAAACCAGGTGATAGTTATAAGTGTCAAGGGACAGGAAAGGGAAACAGTGGTTGAGAAGGAAGTAAGACAGGATTGTAGTCTGTCGCCAGTGTTTTTCAGTGTCTGCATTGAACAACCAGTAAAGGAAACCAAAGAAAAATTAGGAGGAGGAATTTAAGCTCAGGGAGAAGAAATAAAAACATTGAGGTTTGCTGATGACATTGTAATTCTGTCAGAGACAGCAAAGGACTTGGAAGAGCAGTTGAATGGAATGGACAGTGTCTTGAAAGAAGAATATAAGATGAGAATCAACAAAGGCAAAACAAAGATAATGGAGTGTAGTCATATTGATTCAGGTGATACTGAGGGGATCAGATTAGGAAATGAGACACTTAAAGTTTTTTAGGAAGTTGTTTCTGAAGTATTTGTATGGAGTGTAGCCATGTATGCAAGTGAAACATGGACAATAAGCGGTTTAGATAAAAAGAGAATAGAAAATTTTTAAATGTGCTACGGAGGAATGCTGAAGATTAAATGTGTCAATCATATAACTAATGAGGAAGTACTGAATAGAATTGGGGGAGCAAGAATTTTGCGGCACCACTTGACCAAAGTAAGGGGTCTGTTTAGACATCAAGGGATCACCAGTTTAGTATTGGAGGGAAGTGTGGGTGTAAAAATCATAAAAGGAGACCGAGAGATGAATATGGTTAGCAGATTCAGAAAGATATAGGTTGCAGTAGTTATTTGGTGATAGAGAGGCTCACACAGGATATAGTAGCATGGAGAGCTGCATCAAGCCTTTTGAAAATGCCTTGTCAATACTGCTATGGAGGCCGAGTTGCCACTGTTGTTACAGTAGGCTGAGTTTTTGAGTTCATGAAACAGCTTCTGGTGTAGTACGCAGCTAAGACAATTTCTCCCTGCCACTATTACACAGCCATACCCCAGAGTCGGGGAACAGGATAGAGAACTAAAGTTGTACAACACTCCAACAAATTAGTAACAGTCACACAAATGAGTTAAAGGGTTTACTTATCTTTGTAGCTTGTTGACTAGTGTAGTCTGCAACACCACTTGTAATACAACACAAACAAAGGACCCTCAAAGGCTAAGTGCAAATAATTGTAGGTAAACTTCACAGTACATAGCAAATGCAATTTACAACTGTCTGTTCACTTCTAAGTTCACTAAACGATGTTCCCTGTCTGTCAGCCCTGGACGATGATCTGTAACCAAGTGGGCAGGAGCTGCTCTTCTATCTTCCAAGTAGGCTTCTGTCCGTTGTCATCCAGTCATTGACATATTGTGCCCGGCTGGCAGTTGGCCGAGGCAAAGTCGATATCTTCGTCGCCAGTGCCGCCTGTGGCACTGGTGGAACTCGCACAAGTGGCGAGTTTCTATGGCACTGGCACCAGCTCACATCTTTGGGCCAGTAGTGCTTTTGTCCTGGCTGTGTTTTGTTCAGATGACACAGCAAAGCAAGTCTTCAGACTGACAACAATGACGACGATGACGACAACAACAAAAACAACAACAGCAGCAGCAGCAGCAACATGAAACGAAATGGTCACTTAGATTCAGTTGTTGGTAATAGAAGAGGCAGACCTCATCAGTGTACTGGTAGAGTACTGTGGAGGTGCAATCAGTCTACAGAGAAGATTGCTTACAAATCACTTGCGTGACCCATTCTAGAATATTGCTCAAGTGTGTGATACCAAGTAGGTCCAAAGGGGGACATTGAATGTATACAGAAAAGGGCAGCATGTGGGAAAGCATTACAGAGATGCTGGAAACTGAACTGGCAACTCTTGAAGATAGAGAAAGTCTGCTAACAAAGTTTCAAGAGCAGACTGTAAATAATGATTCTACGAATGTACTAAAACCCCCTACATATCATTCATGTAGGTATCATGAGGACAACATTAGAATAATTACAGTATCCACAGAGGGATTCAAACAATCATTCTTCACGTGCTCCATATATGAAAGGAAAGGGATAAACCTTAATAACTGGTACAATTGAATGTACCCTCTGCCATGCACTTCACAGTTGTTTGCAGTGTATAGATTTAGATGAATAGGTAGATGTAACTGTTGATTGAAAAGTGTGTGGCCATGACTATGATTGACATTTCAGTTTGATTAAAATTTGCATTCAGCCACAAAACACATTGCACAGAAATAAAATTACGTGGCTGTAAGCGGATTTCATTCAGTTCTAGAGATACATTCATAGTAACTGGACTCGCAGTTTGGAAGACGACAGTTCAAACCTGCTTCTGGCCGTCCTTATTTAGGTTTCTCGTGATTTCACTAAATCGCTTCAGGCAAGTGCCGGGATGGCTTCTTCGAAAGGGCACGGCCAACTTCCTTCCCCATCCTTCCGTAATCCGACGGGACCGATGACCTTGCTGTTTGCTCCCTTCCCACAAATCGACCAACCAGTCCATAGTGAGGAGATGTTCAAGGATGTGAATCATTCTAAATAACTAAAATACAGAAAACCTATTTTGAACAGTAGGTAATACATTTAAATTTAATAGGCATTACCCGCACTGTGAGAGGTATGGTTCTGAATGATGCAGGGCAAGTCATCTACAGATTAAAAGGTAGTTGAGATAACCATATACATCCCAAATTTAAGAAAATAATTCATCGACTGTTATAGTCGAGCACTAACAGATTGCAGGCTTTCAAATTAAATTAAATGATGCAATGTCCCTCAGCTACGTACCCTCTGACTCAGAGTTTAAATATTAAACGTTTTGGCTGGTTTCGTTGTTTAGGGGCTGGGATACATAGTTGCCACATTACAAGCCAAACACTGCTGAGTCTACAGTATACAATATGAATATGCACGTGAATCGAATGGTCGAAGGTTCCTATCACTCGACAATCGTGAATGTAACGTAGCAATTTATAAATAAAAGATTGCAATAAATAAAATCTGCTGGTACTATCTTAACGACTTTAAATGATAAGTACAATAGTAGAAGTACTTTTGAGAATGTGGTATATTTCTGCAAAACACTTATTGGTGTCAATGGTCCAGCAATTAAATAAAATATAAGTTGAATAAAAGGGAAACAATAGATTCCTACTGCACGTAATTAGTTATGAATGACAACATAGTTCATGAGATATTCACTTCTGAATGCATACATCTTCACTGTAGAAACCTTGGAAATCACACAAGTTCCCAAGTCCACACGCTGAAGTATTTCTATCTCTCGGGACCACATGCAAGCTGCTCCACACTCCAAGTATCTCAAGCGACCATGCATCCATCGCACCCTACTGTCCAGCACTCCCCGTGTCCTGTCCGGAATCGATCCTGTTATTGGCTAGAGTGCTCCCGCCCTGTCTTCAAGCCAACGCTCACTCACAAACATAATGAAACCCATTCTAAATACTCAATTCACATTTAAATAACTTGAAATTAAATAAATATTCCTATGGCTGGACCATAAACACACTCTAGCACACATTATTAAATACCTAAACAAATTAAATGAAGATATTTCAAAGGAATAGAACAAAAGGTAGGCCAGTAGCCTAATGTCTCTGTGCTTTCTAAAACACTGTAAATATTTAATCAATTTCTTCGTGAATAGCATATTTATAAGCATGCTGCTACCGTTTTTTCGCGTAACTGTGGAGTACTTATGGGCTGACGCGATCGATAGTAATCGACCACTTTGACCTCCAATAACTCATGTACTATTCAAGCCACATCCCTGCAATTTATAACAATTTAGGTTTACACTAATAGCTTTCTAAAGACACATCGATTGACAGAATCCTATGAACCATTTTGATTTTGGAAATTTGTTGCTGGGTGGTACTTGTATAATTTATCATCAGATACTAAACTTTAAACTAATAAAGATATTGAAAATCTGATTACACCATCAGAATTGTCATGCAAATAATAGCAAAGTACATGTTTCTTTTTGAGGTATCATGATTCGTCTGGCTACTATTAATTTCTATATGAACTGTGAAATGTCTGCCATGATGGTTTTGCGAAGTCCGCCATCTTTGGCACTCCCAGCATACAAGTCTCTTTCATCGACACAGTGTCACCAAGGAATTCCCAGCCACGTGCTCGGCCTGGACCCTGCGCTGGGGCTACCCTCTTGTCCGGCTAACATTCGGCACCACGTGTTTACTGCCGGGCCCCGGCTTGCCGAGCGGCCTGTGCGGCCACGCCAACTCCGAACTTAGAATATTTCCAGGGCGCCTCAACTCGCCCGTTACCTCACAAAATACAAAGAATTTTCTGTGTTAACTGAAACTGATCATATAAATTCTATTCTATTTATTTCAGTCAGGCTCTTCTTCAGCCAAGGAGCAGGATGAGCGGCAGATGGTGTCTCTTTCTGCAGCCAAATGTGAACAATTTAGGAAGCTGCAGAACAGTGCCTTAAAGAAAGAATTATACACTGGGAGGTGTGTGGAGGTAAGTAGAATGTGCGTAATGATGGATGTAAGTAGCAGGATTGGAGCGGAAAGGTTGAAAATATAGAGGATGAATATTAGCAACATACACACGCGTCTTTTTATATGTCGGCAAAAACTGCTATTAAATACTACTCATTTTTGTTGCAACTAGTTTAGACCTTGCATCATCCTTGGGCAAACTTTTGCAGCTCAAATTGATATAAACCATGTGACCAGCGTATGTAAAGAATGGGTTGTCCATAGTTGTGGAGTGGGTAAAACACTAAGCTCACAAAGGTTTAGACAAACATAGGGCATTGAATTAAGTGGAAAGTAGTTGAGAATCCTGGTGTTTCCAAAAATTTTTAATTGATCTTCACATTTCTAAAAGATTCTGGGACCTTCTTATTAATGTAATACAAGGTGTGTCCAAATAATAAATACCATTTTGTTCTGCTGCTGCTGCTGCAGCAGCACTAGTGTCGCAGTTCTGCACACTCGTGCTTCTCTCTCTGGTTCACTGTCTTTCCATTGACACCATTACAGCTGGATTGTGTTGTGTTTGCATTTGTTAGTGATTGTTGAAAATACTTCAGAAGATCTGAGCCCGCCTACTGCGAAGTGTGTTCTATAATATGATTTCCGAACACAAGCTTAAATTCATCATCCACGTCTAGAGATTTGAGGCAAATATGTAATGACTGGAATGGTGAGAAACTGGGTGAGAGAATTCAATGATGGACGAACCAGTGTTCGTGAGGAAGCGAGGAGTGGGCGGCCTTCTTTTGTCATTGATGGGTTGGTTGAGGAAGTGAATGAGAAAATGCATGGAAATGAACGGCACTTTTGGAAAGTTTCCACAAATTTCAAAAACCAATTTGCATGAAATTGTCACAAAATGCTTAAATTTTCATAAATTGTGCTCCTGTTGGGTTCCGAAAATGCTGGTCTTTCGCTCACTCCACACCCTCTTCTCCCTCCCTGCCTCCCAATGGCCAGGTTACCTCACTAGCCTTTCCATCACACTGATTGGCCTCTGTATAACTCCTTAGGTCATGTTTACATCTTCTTTGTCAGGTTGTATTGATTAAGTCATTCGTGATCTGTCTGATAAGATAACTCACGGTGTTGGCATTGCCGTTGCCTGCTCGATGGGCCCCGTTCGCAGTCGGCCAGATCCGTGGTGGAGAACAGCAATTGCCACCACTGTCCACGATCGTCGTCAAGCCTTGCGACCACTTAAGTGGCACATGTCTTGTGCCGGTCTTATTACCTTGAGATGCCTTCGTCCAAAAACCCTTAATAAAACAGAGCAAGCGGGTGTGTTGGTAATGCTTTATCTCCTCCCTAGGTTCTTCTGTCCCGTTGTCATGGATGTTGGCTACACTCCACACCCTCCAAAGTTGCCAGTAGCAGTCTTCCATTCCAGACCTTGCCCTTCCAGGTGGCCTTCGTGCAGATCCATCAGTTGTCAAGGACAACCTCATGACCCATTTTGCGATGGCATTCACATCAACTTCCTGTCGAGCTGCCTTCCTCCTCCAGAAAGAGCAACCTGAAGCTTCTCACTTATGTTTAACTCATTGTCAAGTGGAATCCTAGAATGAACCTTTCACTGAATGGGAGCTGCTTCTGGCCATCTCTTCTTCCCACGGTTCAGTCCCTGGCCCTGATTCCACCCACTATAACTAATTGCTTGGACACCTTAATCTTCCATGACGACACTATCTCCTCCAGGTGATTAATGGTATTTGGCTCCAAGACATTTTCCCTTCTCAACAGAGAGGCATTATTGTGGTTCCTTTCCTTAAGCTCGGCAAGGATCCGTAGTCTCCTGATAGTTACCGGCCAATCAGCCTGACCAAACTCCCCTGCAAGTTACCTGAACAGATGATTGGCATTCCACTGGGTGGCATATGAAGTGTCCTTCTTTTTCTCATCCCTATTAATGGACTTCTGGCCTTCTCTGGACTGTAAGGTCACCCCTGCTCTGTATGTGGATGATTTTAGTATTTGGGCTATCTCCCACTCGGTGGTCCCTGGAGCTACAGCTTCAGAACGCCATCCAGCGCGCTTCTGCGTGGATACACTCGCACCATTTTCAGTTCTCTTCCCTTAAGTTGAGAGTGGTGCATTTCCGTTGCTGTACTATGCTACATCCCAGTTCGAAGCTATACCTTCCTGCCAAACACATGACCGTGGTCCCCTCCCCCCCCCAGCCTTCTTTCTGACAACAAGTTTACTTGGTTGCCCCACATCTGTCGTCTGAAAGCCGGCTGTTTTCGTAAACTCACTGTCCTTCGCTTCATTGTCCACACCTCTTGGGGCATGGGTTGTTCAACCATTCTCCGCCTATATCAAACATTAGTTCTGACTCATCTGGACTGAGGTTGTCGAGTTTATGGATCAGCTGTGGGGAATTTTCTCGCAATGAGCCAATCATATTAACAATCAACATCTACGAAACTTAAATGGTATGATGCTGATGATTCAAAGACCCTTCCAGCTGCACCACGGTTCCTTGTAGTTTCACGTACTGAAGATGGTCAGGCCTTCGCAATGGTAAGCCTGTTGATTATTCAGAAAGGTGTTGATGCAATTACAAGCCCTGTGAAATCCTGCTCTCATTTACGGAATGGCAGTTTGCTTTTGGAGATTACTAATGATTCTCAAGCATAACAACTGCTTGCTGCATTGCTTCTCCACGGCTATTCTATTCGTGTTGAGACTCATAGAACTTTGAATTCTTTCCGTGGTGTTATTTACACTAGGCTCCATGACGGTCTGACCAAGGCCGAAATCCAATTGTAGCTCTCTGATTAGGGTGTCATTGCCATCCATCGGGTGATGAAAAAGTTAGATTCCTCCTTAGTGCCCACTCGCACTCTTTTTCTCACCTCCGATATAATGGTGTTTTCATCCAAGATCAAAGCAGGCTACGAAATTATCACAGTCCGGCTGTACATCTGAACCTGATGCGCTACTACCAGTGTCATCGTTTCAACCGTAATAGAATGTCTTGTCGACACACAGCCAAATGAGTAATCTGTGGTAGGGATCCTCACAAGACTGATTGTCCACCTTCTTCTCCCCGCTGTATCAACTGCAATGTCACAGGCAAGCCGCCTCCTCTCGAGATTGTCCTGTGTACCTCAATGAGCGGGCTGTCCAGGTGATGCGGGTAAAGGAAACAGTGCCTTACCCAGACGCTCACAAGTTATTGGATAGTCGCAAACCTTGTGTTCTACAGTCTGGCGCTATCTCGCTCCATTGGACACGGCCATGCAGACATGCAACCTCAAATTCAGCTCTGAGGTTGTGAAATTGCCTAGTGTCGAGGTAGCATCACCGTCCTCTCGTCCAGCTGTGCAACGAACCATCAAACTCTCGCCTCGAGGCACAAAGCCACCAGCTACACAACCGGCAGTCTGGAAAGGACAGGAGGAGTACTCCTGGGAAGACATCCTGTGTCACTCCAACCAACCAACACCTGAGTCTTCCTCTGCTAACCAGAAAGGCTCTAAGAAGTCCAACAAAGGCAAACTGTCTTCTCCTTCGCTGACTCGAAGATTCGTTTCGACAGTATCGCCACTTGATACCTTCGTCTGGCTGACCTCAGTGTTGCCGGTGCACACCACTAACCGTTTGTCTGCGTTGGACGCCACAGATCTACAGCACAAAAAATATGATGCTTTTGTGGACCTCATGGAGCAGGATCGTTCTCCCTCTGTACCCTGTAGCAGCGAGTCTTCGCAGCCACCAAGGTGACACACCTTCATTTTTTTCTGCATCGTGACTCTCCTCCAATGGAACATTCGCGGCCTTTGATCCCACAAAGAGGATTTACGCCTGCTTTTAGAATCACAGTGTCTCCTTGTACACTTCCTTCACAAAACAAAATTGCGCTCTCATGACTGCTTTGAGCTTTTGCATTTCTTCCCAGTCCGTTTCGACCTTCCCACTTAGTTTGGCATTCCATGTCATGGGGGAGTCACACTGCTCATACGGGACGATGTTCATAGTCAACCCACCTCCCTGACTACCTGTCTTCAAGCTGTTGCAGTTCGCCTTTTTCTTCCTCACCTGACTTTTTCCCTTTGTACCATTTACATCCCACCATCATTTGACATCACCAGGGCAGACTTTCTCCAGCTTATTTGGCAGCTTCCTCACCCCTTTCTGCGACTCTGTGACTTTAATGCACATCGTTCCCTTTGGGGGCTCTCCCAGGACCAGTCAGAGAGCTGCCCACTTGGCTGACCTTCATCAACTTAACCTCTTCTGCCTTAACACAGGAGGCCCCACATTCCTTTCAGACTCCTCACACATCTATTCCCATTTGGACCTTTCCTTCTGCACTGCCCAGCTTGCCTATCGTCTCGAGTGGTCTGTTCTTTCTGACACATACTTGAGCGACCATTTCCCATGTGCTATCCATTTGCTGACTCCTACCCTCCTGCGTGCACACCCAAATGGCAACTTACCTAGGCTGACTGGTTGCTTCACTCCTCCCTTGTGAACTTTGAAGAACAGGATTTCCCCAGTTGTTATGACCAAGTGAAATATCTTACAAATGTTACCCTTAACACTGCAGAATGTTCCATTCCTTTCACTTCCTCTTTACCATGACATATCCCAGCCCTTTGGTGGTCTGAGGCATGCCTGATGCAATTCGTGGGTAGAGTTTTTAACTATTGTCCTCTGATGGCAAACTGCATTCATTATAAACAGGTGCGTGCACAGTGTCATCGCTTTCTTTGGGATAGCAAAAAAGCTAGCTGGATTTCATTCACTAGTTCTTTTAACAGTTCCACCCCTTCCTCTGTTGCGTGGGCCAATCTCCGACGGCTCTCTGGGACCAAGATCTATTACCCAATTTCCGGCCTGACAGTAACAGACAATGTCATTGTGGACACTATTGCTATCCCCAACACCTTGGGCCGCCATTTTGCAGAAATTTCAAGCTCTTCCCACTATAACCTTGCCTTCCTCCATCGGAAACGAGTGGAGGAGATTTGGGCAATACCATTTTCTTCTCAGAATCGTGAGTGCTACAATGCTGTCTTTACCATGAGAGAGAGCTGGATCTTGCTCTCAGTTCATCCCAATCCTGTGCCCCAAGGCCAGGTGCTGTCCACATTCAGATGTTGCAGCACCTTTCTCTTGCGGGCAAGCACTTCCTGCTTAATATGTACAATCGCATCTGGGCAGAGGGCACATTTCCAGGATGCTTGCGTGAAGCCACGGTCATACTCATACCTAAGCTCAGTAAGGACAAACACCTTCCTTCTAGCTACTGCCCCATCTTCCTCACCAGCTATGTTTCCAAGGTGATGGAACGTATGATTCATGCCTGGCTGGTACAGCGGATCGAGTCTCACAATTTATTAACGACTGCACAGTGTGGATTTTGAGCATACTGTTCTGCAGTTGACCACCTCCTCACTTTGTCCACCCGTTTCATGAATGATATTCTGTGGAATCCCAGACTGTGGCTGTGTTTTCAGACTTGTAGAAGGCATATGATACCTGCTGGAGAACTGGTATCCTCCGTACTCTCTGCACGTGGGGCTTTTTTGGCCACCTGCGCCATTTCCTTGAGGAATTTTTGAAAGATTGAATTTTCAAGGTGTGTATGGTTTCTGCCTTATCAGGCACCTTCATCCAGGAAAACAGTGTGCCCAAGAATTCCGTCCCAAGTGTCATCATCTTTGCTATTGCCTTTAACCCTCTAATGGCCTCTCTTCCACTGGGCATTTCTGGCTCCCTTTTGTTGACGATTTTACCATGTATTTCAGTTCTCCACGAACATGTCTCATTAAGCAGTCTTCGGCAATGTCTCAATCATCTTTGCTTGTGGAACATCGAATGTGCTTTCGTTTATCCATTGACAAAACTGTGAATTTCTGGCGGCGCAATTGGTTTCTCCCACCATCTTCACATCTCGGGCCTGTTGCTCTCCCGTTTGTTGAAACTACGAAATTCCTGGGATTGATGCTCGATAGGAAACTCTCTTGGTCCTCCTATGTGTCTTTCCTGGCAGCCTGCTGTACACGGTCTCTCAGTCCTCAATGGTACTTCCTAGGGTGCAGACTGAACCATCCTCTTCCATTTGTACTGGTCCCTTGTCTGTTCGAAACAAGCCTATGTGTGCTTTTTTTATACACCTGCACGTCCGTCTCTCTTACGCTGTTTCAACACTAGTCACCATTGTGGCTTCTGTTTGGCCACTGGTGCCCTTTACACTAGCCTGGTTGAGAGTCTGTATGTCGAAGCTGCTGAACTACCACTGTCCTACCACCGTGACTTTCTCCTCCGCAGGGTATGTGTGCTGTTTGTCTGCCATGCGTGGCCACCCATCCTATGCCTCCTCCTTCAATGACTCCTTTGATCGCCAGTATGGAGCGCATCCCTCTTCTCTATTATGTCCTGAAGTCCACTTTCGGCACTTGCTCTGGCAGCTTCATTTCACACTACCTGCAACTTTCCCGGTGGCTGTGAACCCCTCACCACCTTGGGTTCGTGCAGTAGCCAGTGTGCACCTTAGCCTTCATTTGTTTGCTAAGAGCAGTACTCCAGTATCACGTTCACATTCAGTCTCATGACCTTCACATGGAAATTCGCAATAGTACCTTTGTGTAAACTGATGACTCTGAAACTGACTGTGGTGTCGGGTGTGCCTTGGTCATTGGTGCTGACTGTGGTATCAATGTTTGATACCACACTTGTTAGGGGTTGCAGTTATCAACCGTGGTCCGTATAAGTATCATTGGACCCGTGAGTCTTGACCAGCTCTGTGGCTTGTATAAAGTTCCTAGTGAGCTCTCGTCCACTGTTGCTCCGGATGTCAAGTAGTAAAGTACTTCGCTCTGAAGCGAAGGCTGTAGTTTTGTTTCAAACATCACCTAACATGTAATGGAGCGAACAATCGAGAAAGTCAATGGACAACTCTTTCTGTCTTCAATATAGCACGCGATGCCAAAATGATGTCACGTTTGCCATAGTTATTTTGAACTTACGTGTTACCCATTACCAACGTGGTGGCCATCTAAGGGGGACCTCATAATTTTTGGATGGAAAGGGAGTCATGTGACATATCAGACAGATAGAGAATTACATGAAGAAAACTGCATCTTGAGGTATGCCTTGATAGCTAGGCTGTAGCCGAGGTGAGACACTGTCTTACTGGAAGAAAGTTGGAAATACCCATTCTTCAGAGACAGCAGCACATTGTCAAACAATTGCAAATAATGGACTGCTTTTAGTGGACCCTAATTGCAGAAATGTCCAAAAATTATGAAAAGCCCATAGTCCACATTGTATTGTCACTTTCGATGCACTATCTATGTTAGGTAGGTCTCTCCAAGTAGACATCTGACCAGTATTTTATTATTTATCTCTCCTTTCATATAGAAATGAGCATCATCTGTGAACTGTACATCTTAGATAAATAGATACTGCCGCTTTTGGCAAAGTCACCAAACTTACTATGTCCACCGTCTCTGCCATCAATGCGTCTTCGCATGTAGATGGCAGATATGAGACTTTACTCCATAAATTATTTGTATTTTACATACTACTGTACTATCGAACACAATATGCTGCAACTACTACTAAAACATTTCACATCAAAGACTAAAGAAAAACAACAATGTTAATGGTAACTTGCTGCATTGGCTAGGGGGTTACATTTAGTTCTAAATGGTAATGTTGCACAGTTTCAGATTTAATTTTTTTAATCTGCATACAAATAAAATACAGATTTTGAGCTATTTTTGTCTTCTTCCATAAGCCATCTTCATTTTTATGAAGCTTTTTTAAAAATTTCAAATTTAGAAAGCTGGTGTTGCTCCTTTCACAGCTATTGTTATTTCTTTGTTGTTAAACTTCATTCTGAATTGAACACTTGTTAAAAAAGGGAAACGGTAAGCCAATGTACTTACTGAATTGGTGAAAGCATCAGTATACATGCAGTATGTTGACCGCTTTGGGATTTTGTTTCATTGCACTAGAAAAACAAAATATTGTAATTGATTTTTATTATTTTTACTTTTATTTTCAGCCATGTTTTGAAGATTATCAGTTGATTGGGGACAGCCTGTTACTCAGATTTTCAGAACAGTTACTTTTTTACAAATGTAAAACAGGTAGTGTATCATAAGTCTCCAAACTATTTTAAGCATTACTTTTTGTAGAATTATTTTATTATTATTTTTATTTAAATTTGGTACGCCCATCCCTGCCCACCGCAAATTAAGACAGACACAGTTACGGATTATTCCATGGCACATCTCAAGTTCTCTGTCTGCAGTGATCAAGTGAATAGTCACGTTCTTACTTTTTTGTGACTCAATATAGATTTGAAAAGATGCTGCAAGATGCCACACACTTGTTCCAGTAAGACCAGTTATTACATGATTAAAACAAATAATCATTGTGTATGTAACATTGCACAGAATCTCTAGGCATACAAACATTTTGCATGTAATATCATACCATAAAATTGTGCAGGTTACAAGTCAGAAGTGTGTATTCGTGGTTTCAGTGTCAAACAGTATTATTCTAACCACAGTAAAATAAATAATTTCAGGCAGGCTGTGACACTAGTAAACCTTTGAAGAGACCACTAGCAGATAAAAAGCCTGATAATGAGGCTGTGTTAACCACTATATCAGAGCCATTTTCAATGCGGGTTGTTTGTGTAAAGTTTGATTTGTTTCACCCTCATTCTGTGGTCTGAATTTAGTTTGTTCAAAGAATCATACTTGTTACCGGTAAAAGGAATTGTCATCTAAAAGTCTGTCCAAAGGTTACACAGTGTCATGGACAAGTAAAAGTGGATTATGGTTATACAGTGGACAGTTGTTCAGCATGGATACTGCTAAAATTAAAAGAAGTTAATTTTTATAGAGAAGAATTTTCATAAATTAGAAAAAACATGTGCATACTGCATCAAATATATAAAAGTGAGGACTGACTAGAGGGGTATGGTTTACAGTGCTTATCTTAGAAGTAAAAAGTATTATGAAGTTAAGCTCTTACAAATCAAGAAAGCAGAATGTCAAAGGTACGTAGAAGGCAAGCCAAGTAAGTGTAAGACAACATGGGAAGTTGTTAGGCAAGTTGATTTTTTTCCAGCCAGGTGTCTCAAAATCGGCTTGATCCAGGAGAATTGGGAATGATCCTTTTGTCACACCAGTCAGAGAACTTTAAGATAAAATTAAGGCAACAGACACATCTGCATAGAATCTGCTTAAGTTCGTAACTGTCTGAAGGACCTATCTTTGACTGGAATATGATCATACCCATTGAGGTCTGTAAAACATTACCTGAATTCTCCAATTCTAGAAGTATGAACTGCTACTGGATGTCTAATTGTGTTATTAAAAGAACATTTCACTCAATAAGTAGGCCACTAAGTCTTACATTTAATAAATGTTAAGTGTGACGAGTTTCTCCAGATATGCTCAAAATATCAAAAGTTATCCCTGTATTCAAAAAGGGTGATAGGAATTTCCCCAGAACTACTGACCAGTCTCTCTTGCGCCAGTACTCTTAGAAATGTTTGAATCGCTCATAGATGTGCAATTAAGTAACCATTTTGAAAAGCATGAGCTCCCTTGCAACAATCTGCTTCAACCAGGTGAAACTACCTCTGCAGGTGTTCTGGAAATGGTTGATCAGACTTTAATAGCTTTTGAAAGTAAAATATGATGTCACTTGCATTATGTGATCTAAGTAAAGCGTTTCATTGCACTCCCTTAAAATACTACTAATCAGGCTAGAGTATTACAGGGTACACAAACCTACATTAGCATTAATTTCCTTCTACTTGAAGCTGTTTGTCTCCTATAGAAATAGACATTCCCCCATTGTAAAACCCCCCAGGAGGTCAACAACTCTTTTGTGGATACATGCATGACGAGCACGGGGCCCCGAGCTATTGCAGCCTTCCTTCTTTCCAGGGCTGCATTTCCTCCCCCTTCCCCTTCCCCTCCCCCTCCCCCTCCTTTCCTCTCCTTGCTCCTTCCCCCTCGCCCTCTCCTCTCCCTCTCTTGGTGTCCTTGCTTATGTTGGCCCCCCGCTATCCTCCTGGTTCTGTTGGTTTTGCAATTTAGCTTTGTTGTGTAATCACCTCCTTCTTTTGGCACTCCCTGGTCCCCCTCTGGGGTTTGACCTCCATTACTAAATTTCTCTTCCGTAGTGTGAGCAATTTGGAGAAGAGCACCTTACCTAGTGTCTCAGACGTGTGTCCTCCTAGTTCATTCCACCTTTTCTTTCACGCTGTTGTCTGATGCTAGGGTGCATAGCCAGCACAGTAGCCAGCCCGTGTGGTGGCGTCGCTATGTACCCTTTTGGTTGAGCCCCCTGAACACACAGGGATCACACTTCTGTTACCTGAGCTTTGACCTCCTCATGCAAACCTTAGAGTGGTTGCTCGTCATCCTGGAGCATCGGAACTCCCGGCAATGGCCGCCGTGCCAGACGGCCCTTGCTGTGGCTGGGTGGCGCCCGTTAAGAGAGCCCCTGATCGGAGTGGGTGGTGTCAGGGTGGACACTACGCAAATGAAACGCAATCGGGTCCAGAACTCTGGCCGTTCTTCTGTGGCTGTCTCTCTGCATGGAACTGATTCTTCTAGTGTTGCTTCTCCTGCCCCTTCGGCCTTCCCTTCTGTGGCTACCCCCTGGGAAGAGGGTGAGGCCCGTCGGCTAGGGGCAAAGCCTTTCTCCCGCTATCTGGTTTGCACCAGGACTGATGGGGATACTTTCACCAATACCAAACCTTTATTCTTTGTGGAACACATTGAAGACAAGTTTGGCGAAGTGGACTCCCTGAGCAAAATGCGGTCGGGTTCGTTGCTGATCAAAACTGCTTCAGCTGCCCAGTCTGCGGCCCTTCGTGCCTGTACCCATCTTGGCACAATTCCTGTGTCCATTACCCCCCACCAGTCTCCAGGTGTGATTTTTCACAGGGACTTCATCCTTCAAACTGATGAGGAACTTTGGGACAATCTCGGATGGCGGGGTGTTCACTTTGTTCGGCGTGTTCAGAAGGGTCCTAAGGACAATTGCATTGATACTGGTGCCTTTATCCTGGCCTTTGGAGGGGATACCTTCCCTGAGAAAGTAAAGATTATGGTTTATCAATGTGATGTGAAGCCGTACATCCCACCTCCTATAAGGTGTTTTAAGTGCTTGCGTTTTGGACACGTCTTCCCGCTGTTTGCAGGGCCCTCTATGTGGTGACTGTGGACATCCACTCCATGAGGCGAGTCCCTGTGTTCCCCCTCCTGTGTGTGTTAATTGTCATGGCAATCATTCTCCATGTTCACCAGATTGCCCAGTATATAAGAAGGAAAAGAAGATACAGGAGTAGAAGATTGTTTAACCTACACAGAGGCTCGTAAGAAGTATAAACGTCTTCATCCTGTGTCCATGACATCTAGTTATGCTTTAGTTATATCTTCACCCCTTCCTCCCACTTCCTTACCCCAGTCCCGGACCCCTCTCGTCCCCCCTCCCCTGCGGCTCCCACACCTTCTCCTCTGGGTGCTGCTCCCCGTCCCCAGCCGGAGAAGTGTCCCACTCCTTCGGTGTCTGCCGGTCGAGGGCGCCCCTCCCGGGATGCCCCTTCCCGGCACCTTCCAGGCCAAATGTCTGCTGCCACGCGTTGACCGCGAGAACCGCGGTCTGTCGGCCCCCAGGTCGCCCGGTCTCTTTCTGTTCCCGATCTTGCTGCGTCTGGCTCCTTTCTGCCACACAGCCCTTCTCGATCTCAAACAGAAAAGAAGAAGAAACATAAGTCCCGGGACAAAGAGCCTCTGGTGTCACCAGAGGTCCCATCCCTGGCTTCACAACCAGATTCTGACCTGTCGTTCATGGATGTTGCCCCCTCCTTGTTGGTGACGGCAGTATGATTGGCTTTAGCCTGTTCAACCCCCATTTAAACCGTCGTTCTGTGGTTATCCAATGGAATTGTAATGGATACTATCGTCACCTTCTGGAATTGAAATTCCTTATTTCGTCTTACTCTGCAGCTTGTGTGGTTCTACAGGAATCTCATTTTACTGATGCTCACTCACCGACGCTCTGTGGGTTCCATGTTTTCTGTCAAAATCGGGTCGGACCCCTGCAGGCTTCTGGTGGCATTTGTACGTTGGTCCATACAGACATTGTTAGCATGTGGATTCCTCTTCAAACTACATTGGAAGCGGTTGCTGTTAGGGTCTACCTGGACTCTGAGGTCACGGTTTGCAATCTTTATCTCCCTCCTGACAGGACTCTTCCACGTGCTGCCTTAACTGCCCTTCTTCAGCAACTTCCTCCTCCCTTACTCTTTCATGGAGATTTTAATGCTCATCATCCCTTGTGGGGCAGTGCATTTCCATCTAGACGAGGTCTTCTCTTAGATCAGTTTATTACAGACCATGACTTGTGCCTTCTTAATGATTTCAGTGCCGGTCATGGTACCTTTTCCACCATTGATCTTTCTCTTTCTTCTCCCTCTCTCCTCCCTTCATTACACTGGTCGCCACACGACGACCTTTGTGAAATTGACCATTTCCCATTGATTCTCTCTCTCTCCCTTCCCGCTCCCCGATGGACAGGTTACCTCGTTGGTCTTTCCAATGCGCCGATTGGCCTCTATACACTGCACAGGTCGTGTTTTCTCCCTCTTTGTCGGGTTTTATTGATGACGTCCTACGTGACGTATCTGACGCGATTGTTCGTGCTGCTAGCCTTGCTTTACCGCGCTCATCTGGACCATTTCGTCGCCAGCAAGTCCCGTGGTGGAGTACGGCCATTGCCATTGCCATTGCCATCAGTGATCGCCGTCGAGCTTTGCAACACCTTAAGAGGCACCCATCCGTTGCCAGCCTCATTATCTTTAAACGCCTTCACGCTAAAGCCCGTTATTTTATCAAACAGAGCAAACGGATATGTTGGGAACGATTTGTTTCTTCCCTCAGTTCTACGGTCCCTATGTCACAGGTATGGGCTGCACTTTGCTCTCTCCAAGGTTGCAATCAGCAGTCCATCCTCCCAGGCCTTCACCTCCCAGATGGCCTTTGTACGGACCTGTTGATTCTTGTGGAGCATCTTGCTACCCATTTTGCAATGGCCTCAGCATCAGCCTCCTATCCGGCTGCTTTCCTTCACCGGAAACAGCGGGCCAAAGCTTCCACCTTATGTTTTACCCCCTGTCAGTCAGAATCTTACAACAAACCTTTTACTGAATGGGAATTTCTTTCCGCACTTTCTTCTTCTCATGATACGGCTCCTGGCCCAGACTCCATTCATAACCAACTGCTTCAGCATCTCAGTGCTCCACAACAGCAACATCTTCTCCAGGTGTTCAACCGTATCTGGCTCCAGGGTGACTTCCCTTCTCAGTGGAGGGATAGCATCGTGGTTCCTGTCCTTAAGCCTGGTAAGAACCCCCTATTTGTTAACAGCTATCGGCCAATTAATCTGACCAACGTTGTTTGCAAGTTACTTGAACGGATGGTAGCCTGTTGGCGCAATTGGGTCCTCGAATCTCGGGATCTATTGTCCCCTTACCAGTGTGGCTTCCGAGAGGGACGGTCTCCGATCGATCATTTACTTCGCTTGGAATCCGCAGTTTGGCAGGCTTTTTCCCAGCACCGCCATTTGGTTGCAGTATTTTTTGACCTACATAAGGCCTATGAAACGGCCTGGTGCCATCACATCAGTGGGGTCTTCGGGGCCCGCTCCCGACATTTATCCGCCAGTTCCTGTTCCATCGGTCATTCAGGGTTCAGGTTGGTACTGTTTTTAGTTCTCCACAGACCCAGGAGACAAGCATCCCACAGGGTTCTGTCACAGGTTTCTATTCTCTCCTTTAAAATCGCGGGTGGTCCACTTCTGTCACCGTACTATGATCCACCCTGATCCAGAGCTCTATCTCGATGCACGACGATTGCCTGTGGTCCCACAGTTTGGTTTCCTAGGTCTTCTTTTCGACAACAAGCTCTCTTGGCTGCCCCATATCAGGCTTCTGAAGGTAGGATGTTTCCGTAAACTCAATGTCCTTCACTTCCTTGCCCACTCCTCTTGGGGTGTGGACCGCTCCCTCCTTCTCCGTCTTTATCATGCTCTAGTTCTGTCCCGCTTGGACTATGGTTGTCAAGTTTATGGTTTGGCTGCTCCTTCCACACTGCACGTGCTGGATCCAGTCCACCATCGTGGTATCTGTTTGGCCACTGGTGCCTTTCCTACTAGCCCTGTTGATAGTCTCCTGGTTGAAGCTGGGATTCCCCCCCCCCCCCTCCCCCCCCCCCCCGTCCCTCCCGCCCCCCTTTGTTTGTCAGTCCCAGTTTCTGGTGTCTTATGCACTCGCTGTCCATTCCTCTCCCACTCATCCTTCCTATTCTCTCCTATTTCAAGACCATGGACGTCGCCCACCTGATTCCCGCCCTCGGGCGGGTTTACCGGTTGGGCTCCGCCTTGCGTCTCTTTACCCTGATTTTCAGCTTCCTTCTTTGTCCTGTCTTCCTCGCTCCCTCCCCTCCACCCCACCCCCCACCCCCCTTGGTTAGTTCCTTGGCCTCAAATTCAGATGGATCTCCGCCGAGGTCCGAAAGATTCCATCCCCCCGATGGTGTTCCGTTCCTTTTTCCACCAAATTTTATGGGACTTTCGGGATGCTGTTGTTTTTTACACTAATGGCTCTAAATCTGCTGATCATGTGGGATATGGCTTCACATCCTCTGTTGGAATGGAAAATCATCTGCTGCCACCTACATGTGGGGTGTTTACTGCGGTATTGATGGCAGTTTCCCAGGCCCTTACCTTTATTAAACAGTCCCAACACAACTGCGTTTTGTTATGTGCTGACTCAATGAATGGCCTTCTGGCTATTGACCGGTGTTTTTTGCGCCATCCCTTGGTCTCTGCCATCCATGACCATCTCGCTGCTTATTCCGTTGACTTCCTTTGGGTACCTGGCCATGTGGGTATCCCGGGTAATGAGCTCGCTGATCGTTTTGCTGGGGGAGCAGCCACTTACCCCCCATTTTCTGTAACCCCTCCTGCAGTGGATTTACGGCTTCACATCAAATCCCACTTCGCACAATCATGGGCCAACTCTTGGGAGGCTACTTCCCTGTCTAATAAACTTCATGCGATTAAGGTGACATCAGGCCCGTGGCGTTCTTCCTTTCGCCTCTCCCGAAAGGACTCGACCATTCTGTGTCGTCTCCACATTAGCCATACCAGGCTGACCCATGGTTTTCTTTTGCGTGATGAGCCACGCCCACTTTGTGGTTGTGGAGCCTTCCTGTCAGTAGCCCACATTTTGGTTGAATGCCCCCTTCTTTTGGCTCTGCGTGCTAAGTACAGACTCCCCCGCACTTTACCTTTGATGTTGGCTGACGATTCCCGGATGGTCGACCTGGTTCTCGGTTTCCTCCAGGAAAGTGGTTTTTATTGTCAGTTTTAAGGTTTTTAATCTCTCTCTGGTGTTAGGGCAGGACGGTGACCCTCCCTGACCAAGATCCTCTTTTCTTCCCCTTTTACTGTTTTTATCATTTTTTAGGATTGTTTAGTCTCCTTTTCCCATACGCACTACTACATTCTAGCGACTGCACCTTTTAAGTCGCAGGTGGTCTTGCCTCTGCTGCTTCAGAGGTGGGATATTTCCTGCCTCTCGCATAGCGTTGGGTTCGCTCTCTTGCTGACTTACCTCATTTTGTTTTTACCATTGACAACATGACTGCCCTTTTACACTTTTTAGCCTTTTCCCTTTTATTGTTCTGACTTTTCTGAGATGTCACACTATCGGAATGGACCACATTTGAAACAAGGGACTGATGACCTTGCTGTTTGGTCCCTTCAACACCAGCCAACCAACCCATGGTAAAAATTGGTAATGGTGTTCCTAAGGCTCTGGCCTTGGTCCCTCCTTTTTCACTGGGGCTATCAGTTACCTGGCCTATTGTGTATCACAATCTGTCTGCTCGTCGGTTGGTTTGGGGAGGGAACCAAATGGCGAAGTCATCGGATTAGGGAAGGATGAAGAAGAAAGTCAGCTGTGCCCTTTGAAGGGAACCATCCCAGCATTTGTGTGAAGTGATTTAGGGAAACCATGGAAAACCTAAATCAGGATGGCCAGACGCGGGTTCGAACCCTTGTCCTGAATGCTAGTCCAATGTGCTAACCACTGTGCCACCTCGCTCAGTCACAATCTGTTATCTCTTATGTTGATGGTACAACTTTGCTCGCTTCACACATGACATCCCAGCTCTTTGTCAAATAATGCAAGATACTCAAGACTGAATTAAACTGCTTCACAGCCAATAAATTTGTTTGTAATCCAGACAAAATCCAAAAGCTTCTGTTAGGATTGTCTAAGAATATACAAAATAATGTCAGACTTTTAGGAATTGATGTCAGACACAATTGGGAAGAGCATATCTACATTTACATCTACACCTATACTCTACAAACCAGTGTGAGGTGCACGGCAAAGGGTACATCCCATTGCACCAGTTATTAGGGTTTCTTCCTGTTCCATTCACATACGGAGTGCGGGAAGACTGACTGTTTGATTGTGGTTTGATTGTGGTCAACCTCTGTGCATGCAGCAATTTTCCAATTTTATGCTCATGATTCCTACGTGAGCAATACATAGGGGGGTTGTAGTATATTCGTAGAGTCATCTTTTAAAGCTGGTTTGTGAAACTTTGTTAATACACTTTCTCAGGAAGTTTATGTATATCTTCGAAAGTCTTCCAGTTCAGTTTCTTCAGTGTCTCTGTGACATTCTCCCACAGATTAAACAAACCTGTGACAATTCATGCTGCTCTTCTCTGCATATGTTCAATACCCCCTCTTAGCCCAATCTGGTACAGGTCCCACACACTTTAGCAATTTTCTAGAACCAATCGCACAAGTAATTTGCAAGCAAGGTCCTTTGTAGACTGATTGAATTCCCCAGTATTCTCCCAATAAACCAATAAACCTACTTTACCCAAAACTGGACCTATGTGATCATTCCACTTCATATCCCAAAAAAGTGTTATACCCAGATATTTGTATGAGTTGGCTGATTCCAATAGTGACTCATTGATATTATAGTCATGAACTACGTTTTTGGGTTTGTTTTGTGAAGTGCAAAATTTTACCCGTATGGACATTCAGAGCAAGTTGCCAATCTCTGCACCACATTTAAATCTTATCAAGATCTGACTGAATATTTATGCAGCTTCTTTCAAATAGTACTTCATTAGAGATAACTGCATCATCTACAAGGACCTGATTTTACTATTAATATTGCCCGCAGTTTCATTAATATACAGGGTGAGCACAAAGGCTTGCCCTGATTATAACAATTTATTGCAGAATAACTGTTTGACATAATAATTTATATTTGACGCCGTTACATAGGTTAATGTTACTAGGTTTTTAAAAGACCACTGAGGTTAGTAAGCCTCAACATGTGCTCCCTTGGCAGCTTGGAGAATGTTGAGGCGGTATTCCAGTTCCCACCAGGTGTTTCATAATGTGCTCTGCACGGTACCCACAGCAGCTTGTATCCTGGCCTTCAGTTCCTCGATGTCAGCAACTGGTGTGACGAAGACTCTGTCCAGAAAAAAGTCAAGAGGCGCAATATCTGAAGAGCGGGGCGGCTAGGGTGTTGGACAGTCCCTTCCAATCCACTGATCCGTAAACGTTTCTTCCAGCAAGTCACGCACTATCAAAACCCAGTGGGGGAGGTGCTCCATCTTACTGGAAAAGTATCCATGGTTGATATTCCTCTAACTGTGGGGCAATGACCTGTTGCAAAATGTCTAAGTAAATGTTAGCGGTAATTGATTTTTCCGTGACGAAAAATGGTCCAAAAACATTGTTATTCGGGAGGCCGCACCAAACATTCACTTTTTCGCTGTCTCGCTGTACCTGTACAATAGCATGTGGAGACTCAGATCCCCATATACAGAAATTATGCCTATTTACCATTCCACTGACATGAATGGTGCATTCATCAGTAAAGCATATGAGATTTAAGTAATCATTAGTTCCATCAATCGTGTTCAAAATCTCAGTTGCAAATTCAGCATGTGTCAGCAAATCATTCTGTTGCAAGGCCTGCATGATTTGCACTTCGTAAGCATGCGATCTAAGCCTTTAATGAAGAATCTTCACTACACTTGCTTGCGGTATTTGAAGTTCACATGATGCTTGATGAGTTGATTTAGACGTACTCCGGTGAAACGATTGCCAAACACAATCAACAGTTGCATCGCTTACATGAGGCCTGCCACTTAGAGGACGATCTTCAATGCTGCCTGTTTTGTTAAACTTTGCATACCATCTTTGTATTGATTTAACGTCAGGAGGGCTGTGTCCATAAGAAGCCTGAAATTTATGCTGAACACGGATGGGCGATTTTGTTTCATGAAACCAAAGCACACATTGTGCTTTCTCCTGCTTCGACGCCATTTCGCCAGCAAGTAACGTGACCTAACAGACTGTGTCAGTGTTGTGGAGTACTAACACCATTTATTGGTCACAACAACTAGTAACACTAACGTATGTAACGGCATCAAATGTAACTTATTATGTCAAACGGTTATTCTGTTAAAAATTTTTATAATCAGGGCAAGACTTTGTGCTCACCCTGTACAACATGAACATCAATGGTCCCAACACACTTCCCTGGGGCACACCTGAAGTTGCTTCTACATTTGACGATGATTCTCCATCCGAGATAATGTATTGTGTCCTCCCAACCTACAAGTCCTCAATCTAGTCACAAATTTCACTTAGTACCACATACGATCATACTTTTGACAATAATCATAGGTGCTGTTTCTCTACATCACTAGCACAATTACTTATTTCTTTCATCTTTTCAGTGGTACAAGGATTAAATTGTGACAATTCTCCTGGGTTTTCATGTGTAAAGGAACATTTGAAAATGGACTTAAGTATTTGCTTTACTAGCCTTAATTTCAGTACCTGTCTCATTCGCTAGGGACTGGACACTAACTTTGGTGCCACTAATAGCCTTCACGTAAGATCAGAATTTCTTTCGGTTCTGTGAAAGATCACTTGACGATATTCTGCTACGATAGTCATTGATGGCATTACTCATTGCTCTCCTTGACAGCAATACACATTTCATTCAGTATCTCTCTATCTGTAGCCCTATGCTTTGTTTTACATCTGTTGTACAGTAGTCTGTTTCTTCAGAAGTTTCTTTACAATGACTGTACACCGTGGAGGTTCCCTTCCATTATGAACTGTTCTCCTGAGTACATATTTATCCAGTGCATGGTCAACTATTCTTTTAATCTTGAGCCAGAGTTCCTGTACATGCTCCTGCCCTGTGCTGAAAGTTTGTTTCATCATTGAGATATGACACTGCTAATTTTTTATCTAGTTTACTGAACATATATATATATGTATCTTTCTGCATGTTTTAGTTGTCCTTCGTACTATGGTAATCATTGTTGCCACAGCCGGCGTCATTGGTCACTGATACCCGTGTCGATGTGGATATCCTGAAAAAGATCAGGCCTGTTTGTTGCCATTGGATCCAATATATTTCCGTTGTGAGTGGGGTTCTAACAGTGTGTTCTATGTAGTTTTCAGAGAAGGCATTTAGTAAAGCTTCACAGGATGTCTTATCGTGCCCACCACTGACAAAATTGTAATATTCCCAGTTAATTGTTAGATAATTACAGTCCCTACAGATTACAGTATGGTCAACTGAGGTTTATTCTGAAGTTTTCGGTTACATCAGGAGATGAGTCTGGTGGGCGATAGAAGGATCCAGTTATCATTTTATGCCCACCCCTGATACCACGTCTTGCCAAAACAATCTGAATGGCACCTCCACTTTCTGTCTCAGTGGATTTGAGTTTCTTGTCTGCTGTGACAAGTACACTACCTCCATTTCCCATTTGCCTATCCTTTCAATAGACACTTAAATTTTCCCCCAAAATCTGACTGTTCAGGTAAACAAAGTTTTCAAAAAGATCTCAAAGCTGTTCTACACCATGTAGGAATGAAAGTCAGTAGTAACTATCTCTGTGTGACATGTTTGGGCTGAAGCAGTTCACAAACACTGCACAACAAACACTACACAAGAAATAAGGGAAACATCGACATTACAAGGTCACAGACTATCGAGAACAGGAAACTTTAACAAAGTGAATGCCCTCAGATTTGTAATGAATTTCCTCTCTATTTTATCAATGACATTTACCAATTCCAATGCAAAATTACATGACAGGGTGACATAAATACTACAATATAAGAGTTATATAATATGGACATTGTTTATTTTAATATCTAAGATTGTGACTATACTCTATCATTTGATATGAATAGTGCTAATTTTAGTATTTAAGACTGTAACTCTACCCTTTGATATGAGTGCGCTAATATGACAATGACTATTTTGTGTAAAATGATCCGAGGTGAATAAATAAAAATTAAAACCTATTCTGTGTGTCCTCAAAGAGATGTCCAAAGACATTCTCTAAGATCTTTGACAAGAAGTAATTGAAGCATATGACAGTTGTTGGGAAGAATCTGAGTAGACGCTATCTGTGAGTGTGCCATTAGGATATTTTAAGTTATTGATTATTTCTGAACTCTTTCGTAGTTGTGCAGTCAGCTACAGAATTCTGAAAGCCGAGTGTTCCATTGCTCATACATGTTACATTAGCTTTTGCTCCTTGTTTTCCCAAATGATGAAATTTCTTTGGGGTGGTGGTGGTGTCCTACAATGTCAGAATGTCAGTTTTTGACAAGATAGCATTTAAGGAGAAGTTGAGGGTTACAGTAGTTGCCTTTCCCTGTAAGGAGAAGTTGAGGGTAACAGTAGTTGCCTTTCCCTGTTCAGATTCGTGATGTAACACTGTGTCTGTTTGCCAGCCTGGGAAATATTTGGTGCTTGATAGAGTTGTAAAATAATGAATGCCGATGATACTATAAAATTATTGTATTGATGGGTGTGTACATGTCAGTTTGTATTTTGTTTCTTGTGAGGAAAATGTGGCTTTTGATTTCTTCATGTCAGCTTGTTACAAACCCAGATTTCATTCTATATTTGAGGTTATATTTATACTAAAATTCTGCTAAAAGCATTTCTCCAATATACAGTATACATTGTGTATTTAGAGACTTCATGGGGCTCAATAACTGTCTTGTCAAGTTGGCAGCAACTTCCTCACAAACCTCTAGTAGGAGCCTCGAAGATTCTGTAGTGTGGGGAGAAAAATTGTAAAATGAACCCAGAGAACTAGTTATTGGGAGGATCTTCGAGAATTATGAGTCATTGAAAGTTTTTACTGAAATGTAGGCAGTTTTGAAGAGCTATGTACATTGCTCAACCAAATATCAGTTGGTCACCCCCAGAATACACTCTGCTGTCTTAATTCTTTTTCTGTTGTTTCACATGTCGGCATTTACCCACTGGCCTTATGTGTGATTATTGAGATTCCAGTTGTAGCTGTCTCCATTTATAGAGAATTGTCAATTTTTGAAGATATTTTGACTGCTTACGTTTCCATGCTGTATTAATGAAAAATTAATGACAATTACATCAACAGAAAGAAGAAGAATCAGTGCTATGAAAAACTGCTTTGATTTATCCATGTAATGACACAGCATGTGGAATGGGCCCTGCTGCCACACTGCCTAGTTTTTTCAGGGGAAAATAAACGTTTAGCAGTGTTGAACTGATAAAATAATACTGTTTAGATCTGTTTGCTTGCAATTGTGCACGTCCAGAATAATGATTCATTGACATAAAATTGTCTGTATTTTTTAATGTTTGTAGAGTGTATTTGAAAGAATTCTAATTTATTGAATTACATGTTCTGTATTTCAGACTGGCTCAGCAGTTTTACTTACATATTCTTTTCCACTGCTATATTCTCAACAGAGATAATTTGCCTTACATTCTTACAAAAGCTTTCCTAAAGATCTTTTATTAATATACTCTCACACCAAAGGACATCATCCACCCATTGAAACATTCAAACATACAGGATATTTCCAAAGTCTGTCAATTGTTCATTTGAATTAAGATTATTGACAATCTAGCTCAGTGCTGTTTCTGTGGTGTTGTGTTACTTCCTTTTCACTAATCTTGAGTTAAGCCACATTGTGCTTGTGCAGTATGTCTGTCTACTGTGTTTTAACACATTTCTGTAAAGTTTTCATGCATGCCATAATGTTTAACAAACTCAAATGTGCCAGTTCGTTTACTCTCTCCTGCCAAATGTTGCAATGTTAGGTTACCAGTATCCCCTGCTAAGCACAACATAGGTCAGTTAGGTTCTCTTGTACAGATTGAACATTAATAAAACAGACAAACTGCAGGGACAGATTCCTGACTGAAAATGAAGGAAAACGGTCCTATGAATACTTGTCCGGACATGGGTTGCTGTCACTGTAGATGCCGCTGACGAAAATAAGTTCCTCCGTCCACACGTCATGTGGTACTTCTGTGTTGCAGACTGTGCGATTGATGCAGTGTACTGTAAGCAGCAGAATGGTCCGGTACTCGTGTCGTGAACAAATTATTTAATTGGATAGATAAAAAATCTACTCACCAAGTGGCGGCAGAACACATACATAAAAGACTGTTCTGATTGACAAGCTTTTGGAGCCAGTGGCTCCTTCTTCAGGCAGAAGGGTTGAAGGGGAAGGAAGAAGGATGAAAGAAAATAACTGGAGAGGTTTAGGAAAGGGGCAGATTTCGGGAAAGTGACCCTGAACTGCAGGTCAGGGGAGACTTACCGTATGGGATGAGAAGGAAAGACTGATTGTTGGGGACTGCATTGGATGAGATTTGAAAACCTGTGAGCTTAAATGTGGAAAACAAGGTAATATGCAAGATGGAGATTACTACTACATCATCGTGCACGAGTTAATAAGAGTGAAAAGCTAAGTGCATTGTATGTAACAGAGGTGGAGGGGGAGTCGAAAATAGATGGGAAAGACAATGAAAAGAAAACTAAAACAGAGTGAAGCAAAGAGTAGTTACAGTGAAGAAAAGCTGAGATGGAAGAAATTAATGTAAATTAAGGCCAGGTGGGTGGCGTTAACCAAGGACATGATGTAGTGCTAGTACCTGCCTGCGGAGTTATGAGAAACTAGTGTCTGGGTGAAGAATCCAAACAGTGCGTATGGTGAAACAGGTGCCAAGATCATGAATGTCATGTTGTAGAGCTTGCTCCGCAATAAAATATTGTGAGTTGCTAGTATACACCCTCTGCCTATGCCCATTCATCCTAATTGATAATTTTGTGGTAGTCGTGCTGATGCAGAAGGCTGAACAGTGTTTACATGGTAGCTAGTATGTGACATGTTGTTTCGCAGGTGGCTCTCCCTATGATAGTACATGTTTCGCCAGTTACAGGGCGATTATTGGTAGTGGTAGGAGGGTGCATAGGCCAAGTCTTAAAGTGGGGACGGTCACAGGGGTAGGAGCCATAGAGTAGTGTTTCTCAGAACTTCGCAGGTGGTAACTAGCACTACAACATGTCATTAGTTCTCGCCACCCACCTGGCCTTAATTTACATTAATTTCTTCCATCTCAGCTTTTCTTCACTGTAACTACTCATTTCTTCACTCCGTTTTAGTTTTCTCTATCTTTGATTGTCTTTCCTGTCTATTTTTCACTGCCCACCTCTGTTACATACAATGCAGTTAGCTTTTCTCTCTTATTAACGTGTTCACGATGTTTTAGTAGTAATCTCTGTCTCGCATATTACCCTGTCTTCAATCTTTAAGCTCTCGGTTTTCGCATCTTGTCTGATGCAGTCCCCAACAATCAGTCTATCCTTCTCATCCCATACAGTAAGTCTCCCCTGACTCACAGTTCAGGGTGACTTTCCCAAAATCTACACCTTTTCCTAGACCTGTCCAGTCCTTTATCCCCACCCTTCTTCCTTCCCCTTCAACCCTTCTGCCTGAAGGAGGAGCCACTGGCTCCAAAAGCTTGCCAATCACAACAGTATTTTATATGTGTGTTCTGCTGCGACTTGGTGAGTAGATTTTTTACCTATCCAATTAAATAATTTTACCAATAATTGATTGTTTTTGTTATATTATTCCATGTGGCCATCATTCCTTCTTATTTAACCCTCTTGCCAGTCTTTGTTGTTGTCTATCATGTTCAAACTGCCGTCTGTTTCCTACTGTATGTGCTATTTCATCCACTTATTTATCTGTATCACCCAGATTAATCATCACTTTGCCCCAACATCTTTTCTAATACTGATTTCCATGCTCATAGATGGGTCCATTTTCATTTTTATTTGCATAGTTATTTACGAATTTGCATAAAATGATTTAAGTTCATTATACTGCATGGCTTTCTCCCTATTGTCTTCTGCCGATTTATTTGCAGATTTGAGAGCGATTTTCTTTTCCACCATCCACTTGTCTTATTTATACATAATTCTTCCATGTTTTTCTGCATTTGTTTTTCGGCAAACCGCTCTAGTCGACTTTTATTGCTGTCACTTGTGTCGCTTTCAGTTTATCCAGTTTCTAACATTTCATCTGTTTTGACGACTTTCCTGATCGATTTTTTTCCTTTTATTATTTTTCATATCAATATAAATTGCCCGCTCATTACCTCTTATTAACAATTTCCGTATGAATTTTTCTGACTTTTTTTCCTTGCTTTTCTTCCATTTTTCTATCTTTTCCACCCTGAGCTTTTTTTTCCCCTCCACTCTTATGATTTCTAACTCTCCAAACTATCTTCTTTTGCCATGATGAATCCCACCTCATATTACATCTGTTCTTTTCAAAAACATGCCTTTGCACTAACAAAACCAAGGTCCCATATTCTGTTTCTTGAAACCTGCTTGTCCCTTGAAGTTACTCCAAAAGGCCTAACATTGAAAGTCCCTGTTTCTGGATGCAGTCCTACCCTACACCAGGCTCTTTTACAGTTTTAAATACAGCAACCTCTTGCTCTTACCCGGCTAATCTGTGACCTACATTCCTCATCAGCAAATTTTCACTCTACCAGAATTCTCTCCTCCTACAAAATCCTACAGTTACGTACCCTCATGTTTCCTTGAATGGTATCGTCCACCAAGCCAACTTCAAACTGCAACACCATCCCAGACTTCACCTCAAAAAGCTATCCCACCTTCTCCTAAACTACCTGAACAGTGGTGTTTCACTTCCTGTCCCTCTGCAGCTCCCTAAGCAGCCACACTCTCAACCACCATTCCTCTTCTACAAACCAAGCTTGGCCAACCTCCTTAGCATCCCACAGCCTTCACCAGTGCCTCCCAGACCAAGAATAACCCGTAATCCCAAGAACCAGTCACAACAGGACAGTGTCCTTAACCTCTCATCTAAAGCACTCTCCCCTCCTGAATTATCTTCACTTCCAGTCCTAAACCTGCATTTGATCATATTGCTTCAGTGAATGACCTCCCATTCCCTGACACATAATATCCATTGGAAATATCACTTTGCAACCCATCACCAAAACCTTTCCAACAGCACACCTGACATTGAACCCTGCCTTGAACAGTTCAGACCACGATCCCAACTTGATCCACCACGACTACCTCAAAATCATCCCTTATAAGCTTTCCAAGAATGCCTCACACCCAGCATTGCTTCACAGCCCTTCCGCAGGTCCTTAAAACATTACCCTAACCTATCCTCTGCAGAACTCCAGGCTCTAAGTTCTCTAAAAGCTGATGATTCCATCATTATCCTCCCAGCAGACAAAGGATCTACCACTATAGTACTTGACCGAAAGGAGTATGTTAGTGAAGGTCTACACCAGCTGTCTGACACTTCTACATACAGTGTCTGCCATCAGGATCCCATCCCTCTGATTCAAACTGACCTGCAGTCCCTCCTTAAATCCTCAGGCCCCTCATAACCACTAACACCTCAATCCATAGAACTTCTCACCCCACCCAAGCACGCACACCTACCTTTTTTATCTTCTTCCTAAGATCCACAAACTCAATCATTCTGGCCGTCCTATGGTTGCCGGCTTCAAAGCATCCACCGAACATATATCTGCCTCCCAGATCAGGCAAATGGCTCAGGCATGACAAAAATTCATGTCTTAGAATGTGTATTTTGCCGTGGCAGTGACACTTGCATGTGGCTGCACATTAACTATAAGCTGCATAAAAATTGGCCTGAAATATGTTATAATTATAAATCAAGAAAGTTATAGTTCTAAAAAGAATCTCTGACTTTCTTCCCTGCCAAACCTGACCTTATTTCAGATATCTTTTTCTGTATTTGGTCCAGGATGTTATCTTAGTGTTGACCTATAATTATTTGACTAGTGCAAAGACAGTCTATCAGCGAAATCCTGTTCACATCACAGAAAACTAATGCTATCACGTTTGTGCTCGACTATATTGCCTTTGCTTCCTTTGTTGGTGGACACTCGACATGTTTCCACTGCTTTGACTGTTGTTTCGTCTCAGTGGTATGGTAGTGGATCCAAGTTCCATCTGTAGCCATAAATAGGCACAAGAAATCTTGTCGCTCGCTCTGAAAATGGAACAAACGTTATTCAGACATTTCCATTTTGATGCATTTCTGAAACTATATTGACAGTGACATGTGGAACAATCGGGTCTACTGCCGGATGTTTGTGTCACTCTGGCACAATATTTCGGCCACGTAACTCGTTGCCTTCTTCAGGTGCTACCTGAGACTGCCGTGTTGGAGGATCTTGTCCAGTATTTATGCCCAGAGGGCGCTCGGTGCTCCCTTTGCCGTCCACGCCCGCCTGGCGCTGCTTGTTTCCCCAAGAAACAACACCTTGCAAGCAGCGCCAGGCGGGCGCGGACCACTAACAGGGCCCCCGACGCGGGACGGGCCTCAGACAGCTGCCACAACTGCAGATGGTGGACTAGGTGGGCGCGGACGTCCGTCGGAGCACCAGGGAAGTGCCAACACCTCGGGAGCTGCCCCAAGCGTGCGCGGACCACGAACAGAACGCCACATGCAGGTCCGGCCCCAGACAACTGCCACGACCACAGATGATGGACGAGCTGGGCGCAGACGTCCGTGGGAGCACCAGGGAGGGGTAAAAACCTCAGGAGCAGCACCTGGCAGGCACGGACCGCGAACGGAACACCCGACACAGGACAGGCCTCAGAGAGCTGCCTCAGATGGCGCCCAAGTCGGGCGCAGACGTCCGAGGGAGCACTGGGGAAGAGACAACACATTACAAGCAGCGCCAGGCGGGTGTGGATGGCAAAGGGAGCACCCAGCGCCCTCTGGGCATAAATACTGGACAAGATCCTCCAACACGGCAGTCTCAGGTAGCACCTGAAGAAGGCAATGAGTTACATGGCCGAAATATTGTGCCAGAGCGACACGAACATCCGGCAGCAGACCCGATTGTTCCACATGTCAAGATCTCGCTGGGAAAGCCTGAACAGATATATTAAGTGTGTCTGCACTTATATAACAGATAATTTTCTCTTCTCCACTTCCACTGTTAAAATGTGATAAGCCTGCTCAAATGACTTCCCTGTGGCTTTAGCAGTTTATTGCACTTAGTGAACAATCCTCCGTGACCTTTTTATATACTTTTACAATACTTTCTGGGCCAGTGGCAAATCTTATCATAGTGGCACAGCTCATCATTACATGGATCATCACCAGTGATGCCTTAATCAAATATAAACTTGTTAATTTCTTTTGCTTTCATGCCTTTTGTATGAAGTACTTAATCACTGCCTGAATTCATCTCCCCTCTCCCCCTCCCCATCTCTCTTTTATCCACCTCTCGTCTCCCCATCTTCGCAAATCACTATATGGTAACAACAACAGAGAGAAGTCCTCACCACAGAGCAGTGATACATCATGTGTTAACTCAAAAGGATGCTTTCCGAACTACACTTGTACTTGCTGAGCCATTCTCCTTAATCTTGCTTCCTAGATAGAATCTGTTTACTCCTCCTGCTAGTGTGTGTTCCTAATTTTACTGTTGAGCAAATTGTCATTACCTGGTCTACTGTTTCTCAAAAACTTCGTCTTTGCTTTGTTTAATTGTATTGTATTTTCTGTGAACATTAGCATTGCCTGAAAATGATGGATATCTGATATTCAAAAATATTTTGAACAGGCTATACTTTACTGCTGCAGCTTATTTTTTGTTTTAGGGGTAGCACTCTGATGAATAGTGAGTGCTGTTCCCCTCTTTAACGTTTTCACTGTAATGGGTCAGGGTGGGACAGCTATGGGTGGGACAGCTCCCATTGCCAGCAAAGCCCAGAGGACACTCGTTTGGCCCCACCCACTTGTTGACTTGATTATTTTTCTCACCTTATTTTATTATTATCAGCCAAACTGATATCCATTAGATTTGTAGCCTTCTCTGTTTCACTGTTATGAATCTTCTGGCTAGAAAGCATTCTTCACATTCAAACTGTCTTCGCCTTAAATCAGGTTGTTGGAGGTCGAATGTAGGTAGGTTTTCTCTCATTGTAGATGAGCCCTGAGACACCTCTCTGACCCACATACCGATGTCCTATACACACTTACTTCTTTTTTATATTGTTTCTCAGCTCTGGCATCAATGTTGCTTTCAAGGCCTCGATTTTACCACTACTACATACTTTCATAATTCAATAAAATTTCTGCCTGGCCTCAGAAACTCCAGATGAACTATCACGTGACTGTGGAGCTGATGGCCTCATTGTTTAGTCCCTTAACCCCCAACTGATAAACCTAAGGGCTGAGTAATTGAAGACAGCAAGGGGCAGGAAAAAGTTATGGAGAAAGGTGACAGGATTTGTATGCCATTAAACTGAAAAGCAGTTGTCAGTATATTTTAACAAACACATAGTTGTTCTAATTGTCCAACATTTTTCTGTGTTACAGCATGCTTTGGGAGATTATTATTATTATTATTATTATTAATACAATATGTTTTTTTTTTTTTTTTTAAGTTTTGAAATCTACAGATATATTACATTGTAGCGTATTTTACACTGCATAAGTCACAGTATTTTTTGGTTCTAGATGAGTACAATGGTGCCCGTGCCCTTGGACTGTGTGTCAGCGGCCAGACAGTTGGTGAACTTTTGAGAAGAGTTGTCAGTGAAATGTACCTGATTTCAAAGAAGGTGATCCTTCTGATAGGAACAAATGATATGCTTAGGGTATGTATAGTGCAGGCCATTGTCCATGCTTACAGTTACTTGTCTGTTGATATCTTTTTATTCAAAGTTTTGAAGTCTTTTCTCACTAACAGACAATGAAGTCCCAGCAAAACCTGCCATTAAAGAACCTCAGTTTAGTGCTGTATTGCACAGTGCTGAAAATTACAAATGGTTGCATTTACACTATAGTGACTGATTGATTAAGAAGTTTCAGGAAATTACTTACGTGATTTTAAGCCATCTATACTGCTGTATAAAGACAAGTTGTCACTTAATATTGTTACCAAAACTCTCAAAAAGTAATTGATCAATGTACTTCAAATTTCTACATGATATTCTAGTAAACATTTGGACTGGCTTAGGCTACTTATTTTTAATATATATTTACTATATAAACACAGAACTTTGTTAACAAACATCTCACAAAGTTCTTGACCAATATATTGCAAATTTTTGAATGACACAAATAAACATTCAGGTGAATGTAGGCTACATATTTTTTTAACATGTGTGCAAAGGAAAGTTGCTACTCACCATATAGTGGAAATACTGAGTTGCAGACAGGCACAACAAAAAACTGTCACCAATATAGCTTTCGCCCAGTAAGACCTTCGCCTTCGCCTTCAACACATACACACTAACGCAAATGCAACTCACACGCACGTGACTGCAGTCTCAAGCAACTGAGGCTCCACTGTGAGAGTGTGGCCTCACTTTCCGACAGCCTTTTTGGTGTGCCTAACTGCGACTCAGTATCTCCGCTATTTGGTGAGAAGCAACTTTCGTTTTCACAATATTGCACATTCCATCCTGGATTTTCCATTGTTTGATTTAATATGTGTGTTATATAAATACTTTGTAATGGCCACGCCTCGGGTCAAGAGATCTGCGGATGTTGAATTTGGATTGGTCAGGCAGTGAAATTACAGTGTGTCTGGCGATTGAGGTTGTAAGGCAGGGGAGCGTTTGTTTCTTACATGTGAAGGCACCAAAGTAACAGTGGTTTCTGAAATAACATTTTATTAATGTGTTTGCTACAGTGAATACTGCCTTCCCTGGTGGCCAGGAAACAGGTTGGGCTACTTCCCTAGGTGTTGGCGAAGATGTCTGACGCGACACCCAAACAACTTGTGTATCGTGTGGCAGATCGATACCCTGACTGACAACGAATCAGTGCAGGGCGGCAGCGGGATCCCATGTGGCGACCTGCAGACACCCGGCAGTGAAATTGAAGTTGTCGGTACACTCAAAAAGGGATGCTTGCTTACATCATCTGTACCGACCCAGTGTACGGGCAGGTAGGTGGTACATGCACAACCTGGGAGTCAGCACTCAGGTGCCCACCCAACAAGAAGGAGAGTAGCTTGCTGTTGATCAGCTAACCCTTCACCACAGGACTTCCTCATAGGTCTGCATCTTCTACCAGTAACGGCTGTGACCTATCGAATACGACTGCGTGGAGCAACGAAGTCCACCCACAGCCAGTAGACTGCAGTTTCAAAGTTGAAGTCCTCAGACAGGCAGTAAGCAGCATATCACGGTTCTCCAGCAGTGCTGACCTGTAACGTGTAAAACTGTCATTCTGTACGGGGTCGGTGATGCAGACGGAATGAACAGACATGCTGAGGACGAACTGTCCAAAATGGGTATCTAAAGCCATATATCGCATCACTATAGTAGGTTAGGCAGCCATTTGTTCTCTGGGAGTGATCATACGGCATCATTTGTGCCCCTTTCTATAGCTGTGCTTGCCATGTAGCAAAGAGGTACGGGTTTTGCCCTGCTTTTGCAATACTGGCACTCCTTGTGTGTTCTAGGTTATGGTCGTGAAACACAGTCTGAGTTGTACATGGTACTTTTACTGTCTATATCGAACAGTAACTTCAAAAATGTGTTAGCGCAGGATTCCTGTGCATTCACCCTGAAATTTTGGTTGCTGTCACCCTAGAGCAACTTCATGTACATAGGCTATACTTACAAAAGTTTATCATTTAGCAGTTATTGTGTAACAAATCTCAAGAGTAGGTTTACTGCTCATTACCACTCCACTCCTTAAAATCTAATTTTAATCTCTAATTACTATAATCTGGTAATAAGTATTAAGCCTAGCCCTTGTTGTTTACATATGCCATGAAGCCGTACCGTGGCGATTTGATGAAGTGGTAGGTCTGAAGGACTGGCAACTTTTAAACGTCAAGTGTAGATAGAGTGTACGCGTTGCTGTAAGAAACATGGCTATGTTAGTAATTGGAACTCTGATAGTAATGTTCCGACACTGTTGTGCTCACAAATTTTGAATATGCCTGAACTTCTGTTTTGTTGTAATATGTCCTCCTTCCTCAGTGACTAATACAGAATTCTTACACTTGATCGATGAGCTAAAGATATCATTAAGGACTCTGGGTCATTCCATGTCAGTTCAACCAGGGGCTCCAGCTCATAGTCTCAGATTTGACTGAAATTCAGTACACTAATTCTACCATGTGTGGAACACTAGTGTACAAAGTATTTGTTTCCGCTGCCAGTTAGTTCCAGAATTATGACTTGTGAAAGAAAGTGGTGTGACCCAGAAATTGCAACCCGCATCTGGCGATCTATCTTCAGACCCAACTTCAAGTCTTAATAACTTTGGAACTATTCCTCACAGTCAAGTGAAATTTTTACAACCCAGTAACATCCATTTAGAGAACACAGTCCATGAATCATAACACCAACATATTTCTGAGGGGAAAATAAAAAATTCCAAAATATGATTAAAAGAATGTAATACATTGTTGTTGTTGTTGTTGTTGTTGTTGTTGTGGTCTTCAGTCCTGAGACTGGTTTGATGCAGCTCTCCATGCTACTCCATCCTGTGCAAGGTTCTTCATCTCCCAGTACTTACTGCAACCTACGTCCTTCTGAATCTGCTTAGTGTATTCATCTCTTGGTCTCCCACTATGATTTTTACCCTCCACACTGCCCTCCAATGCTAAATTTGTGACCCTTGATGCCTCAGAACATGTCCTACCAACCGGTCCCTTCTTCTTGTCAAGTTGTGCCACAAACTCCTCTTCTCCCCAGTTCTATTCAATACCTCCTCATTTGTTATGTGATCTACCCATCGAATCTTCGGCATTCTTCTGTAGCACCACATTTTGAAAGCTTCTATTCTCTTCTTGTCCAAATTATTTATCGTCCATGTTTCACTTCCATACATGGCTACACTCCATACAAATACTTTCAGAAATGACTTCCTGACACTTAAATCTATACTCGATGTTAACAAATTTCTCTTCTTCAGAAACGCTTTCCTTGCCATTGCCAGTCTACATTTTATATCTTCTCTACTTCGACCATCATCAGTTATTTTGCTCCGCAAATAGCAAAACTCCTTTACTACTTTAAGTGTCTCATTTCCTAATCTAATTCCCTCAGCATCACCCGACTTAATTCGACTACATTCCATTATCCTCGTTTTGCTTTTGTTGATGTTCATCTTATATCCTCCTTTCAAGACACTGTCCATTACGTTCAACTGCTCTTCCAAGTCCTTTGCTGTCTCTGACAGAATTACAATGTCATCGGCGAACCTCAAAGTTTTTATTTCTATTCCATGGATTTTAATACCTACTCCGAATTTGTCTATTGTTTCCTTTACTGCTTGCTCAATATACAGATTGAATAACATCGGGGACAGGCTACAACCCTGTCTCACTCCCTTCCCAACCGCTGCTTCCCTTTCATGTCCCTCGACTCTTATAACTGCCATCTGGTTTCTGTACAAATTGTAAATAGCCTTTCGCTCCCTGTATTTTACCCCTGCTACCTTTAGAATTTGAAAGAGAGAGAAAGCTTTTGACGATGTTGACTGGAACACTAAGTCTTCAAATGCTAGAAACATAGGTTTGCCTTTCCTTAATCTTTCTTCTAAGATAAGTCGTAAGGTCAGTATTACCTCACGTGTTCCAATATTTCTATGGAATCCAAACTGATTTTCCCCAAGGTTGGCTTCTACTAGTTTATCCATTCGTCTGTAAAGAATTCGCGTTAGTATTTTGCAGCTGTGGCTTATTAAACTGATTGTTCGGTAATTTTCACATCTGTCAACATCTGCTTTCTTTGGGATTGGAATTATTATATTCTTCTTGAAGTCTGAGGGTATTTCGCCTGTCTCATACATCTTGCTCACCAGATGGTAGAGTTTTGTCAGGAATGGCTCTCCCAAGGCCGTCAGTAGCTCTAATGGAATGTTGTCTACTCCCGGGGCCTTGTTTCGACTCAGGTCTTTCAGTGCTCTGTCAAACTCTTCACGCAGTATTGTATCTCCCATTTCGTCTTCATCTACATTCTCTTCCATTTCCAGAATACTGTCCTCAATATCCAGAATACTGGGTTTCCATTTGAGCTCTTGATATTCATACAAGTGATTCTCTTTTCTCCAAAGGTCTCTTTAATTTTCCTGTAGGCAGTATCTATCTTACCCCTAGTGAGATAAGCCTCTACATCCTTACATTTGTCCTCTAGCCATGCCTGCTTAGCCATTTTGCACTTCCTGTCGATCTCATTTTTGAGACATTTGTATTCCTTTTTGCCTGCTTAATTTACTGCATTTTTATATTTTCTCCTTTCGTCAATTAAATTCAATATTTCTTCTGTTACCCAAGGATTTCTGCTAGCCCTCATCTTTTTACCTACTTGATCCTGTGCTGCCTTCACTACTTCATCCCTCAGAGCTACCCATTCTTCTTCTACTGTATTTCTTTCCCCCATTTGTGACAATTGTTCCCTTATGCTCTCCCTGAAACTCTGTACAACCTCTGGTTCCTTCAGTTTGTCCAGATCCTATCTCCTTAAATTCCCACCTTTTTGCAATTTCTTCAGTTTTAATCTACAGGTCATAACCAATAGATTGTGGTCAGAGTCCACATCTGCCCCTGGAAATGTCTTACAATTTAATACCTGGTTCCTAAATCTCTGTCTTACCATTATGTAATCTATCTGATACCTTCTAGTGTCTCCAGGATTCTTCCATGTGTACAACCTTCTTTTATGATTCTTGAACCAAGTATTAGCTATGATTAAGTTATGCTCTGTGCAAAATTCTACCAGACGGCTTCCTCTTTAATTTCTTTCCCCCAATCCATATTCACCTACTATGTTTCCTTCTCTCCCTTTTCCTACTCTCGAATTCCAGTCACCCATGACTATTAAATTTTCGTTTCCCTTCACTACCTAAATAATTTCTTTTATCTCATCATACATTTCATCAATTTCTTCATCATCTGCAGAGCTAGTTGGCATATAAACTTGTACTATTGTAGTAGGTGTGGCCTTCGTGTCTATCTTGGCCACAATAATGCGTTCACTATGCTGTTTGTAGTAGCTTACCCGCATTCCTATTTTTTTATTCATTATTAAACCTACACCTGCATTACCCCTATTTGATTTTGTATTTATAACCCTGTATTCACCTGACCAAAAGTCTTGTTCCTCCTGCCACCTAACTTCACTGTTTCCCATTCTATCTAACTTTAACCTATCCATTTCCCTTTTTAAGTTTTCTAACCTACCTGCCCGACTAAGGGATCTGACATTCCACGCTCCGATCCGCAGAACGCCAGCTTTCTTTCTCCTGATAACGACGTCCTCTTGAGTAGTCCCCGCCCGGAGATCCGAATGGGGAACTATTTTACCTCCGGAATATTTTACCCAAGAGGACGCCATCATCATTTAACCATACAGTAAAGCTGCATGCCCTTGGGAAAAATTACGGCTGTAGTTTCCCCTTGCTTTCAGCCGTTCGCAGTACCAGCACAGCAAGGCCGTTTTGGTTAGTGTTAAAAGGCCAGATCAGTCAATCATCCAGACTGTTGCCCCTGCAACTACTGAAAAGGCTGCTGCCCCTCTTCAGGAACCACACATTTGTCTGGCCTCTCAACAGATACCCCTCCGTTGTGGTTGCACCTACGGTACGGCCATCTGTATCGCTGAGGCACGCAAGCCTGCCCACCGACGGCAAGGTCCATAGTTCATGGTGGGAGGTGTAATACATTATAAGGTACATATTGTAGGTGCCCTCTATGCCATATATAATTCATTCAGAAAGGATATAAATTATTTTGTGGTAAGCTTAATGTGGCCTAAACACACACAGAACTCATCATGCCCATATGCCCATATCAGTCACAAAAACTGAGTTACATGGATTTTCGAAGTGTGATAGCACAAAATGGACAAGTGGTATCCAAGCCAAATTTCACACGCTGCATAAGTAGACCATAATGATATGCATCACAAAATTTCAGCATGTTATTGCAAGACATTTGTGTACAATGGAAGTTGACAGATATATTTGGTGATGTGGCTATTGTTCCACAACACAATTTTGTATAAACGTATCGTAAACTGTTCTGCCTCTTCTTATCCTCACCCACAACTGTTTAATCACTGAGCAACAACACATAGACAGATTAACACAACCTATCGTTAATGTTTACTGCATCGTAACTGCTAAAAACCAGTCGACTGTGCTTCGAACAGAAGTTCTCCCACACTTTAGCTACTGTACTCTGTATATTGCGTGGCAATTTGTATTGTCTTCCTGACACTGTGGTAGGGACTGGAACTGTCATAAGAATATGTTCAAAAGGAATCCAAAACCTGTCTGCCGAACGTGGCCAATGAAATTATCTTGCTGGTGCCCTGAAGTTCACAAATACATCACCTTCTGCTTCACAGCACTCTGCAACACATCCTAAGTACCATTTGTCATCATAAACAGCAATAACATAGCAACCTGGTTGTATGTTGCTGCTTTAGCTTCTGAATCCTGAGTCACACACACCGTGAAGACACATGTTGTGCATGAACCTATAATTATAACCGGACAGTCTGCTCATCTGCATATTGTCAGAGTCTGCTGGAGAGAGGTGATGATGGCTCCTTGTGCCTGCAACAGTTTTAACATGTTCTAGTCAGCTTTTTAGCAGCTCTTCAACTGATTTCACCTCATCTTTCGAAACATAGAATGATTGTATACCAGTGATATTTTTCTGTAACTAGGTAAATAATTGAAGAGGTGTCAGAATGTGACCTTCTGTAGGGTGCTGCAGACTAGCTCGTGATGCCATGTGCTTAATGGTAGCACCAATACCATCACATACATTTTTACCGTGACTGGTTGCGAAAAAATTCCATTCTCCATGAATCTGAAAATCATGGTAATGCTTGCATAAATTTTTGAGATTTTTACAGTTTTTGTACTGACAAGCTGCCCCATCCCCCCCAGGGGATCCACAACTCTTTTGTGGATACGTGTGTAGCGAGCACGGGACCCCGAGCTAATGTGGCCTTCCTTCCTTTCCGGGCTGCATACCTTCCCTTTCCGTATCCTTCCCCATCCCCCATCTTCGCCCCCCCCCTCACCTCTGGCTCTTTCCTTCCCTTTCTCCCCCTCTGGGGAGTATGGTTTGTGCCTACGTCCGGAGACGGACGCTTGTAAATGTACCGCACTCTTCGCCTTCCTTGCTTGTATGTCTTCATCTTTCTTCGTCCTTCTCTATTCCTTACCTCTTCTCTTTACCTCTTCTCTTTACCCTTTTCTCCGCTGCGGCGTTTGAGACCTCTCTTCTTTCCTTTCCCTGTCTCTTTCTTCCTCCCTGTGCGTGTCTGAAGGCCGACCCACGCACTTCCATGCGTAGCCGGTGACGGGGTAACGCGTAATTCCCCACCCCGGGTAGACAGGTAGGACACGTACGTACCCCCTGGTAAAGGCCAGGCCCAGGGAGGGGTGATTACCCGAGCTGATACCTTCCGAAAGTGCCGATTGGTCCCTCCGTCCGTTTGTCGGGAGGTGTGACCTGAGGTGTGAACAATCACCTAAGGCGGGTGTGCCCTCGGTGAGGGCCCCCACAAGGGAGGAGCGCGCCATCGGAGACGCCGGTAATCATGGGGGATTCTTCCGCAATGGTTTCCTCACCTTCCACTATGTCTGCTCAAAAACGTAAGTTCACTGAGTCTCAGCCACAGACGGTTCTTCCATCGTTGCCACAGTTCCTTGTTGTTTCTCGGTCTGACAAAGGTCACGACTTTTCCACGGTCAACCCTTTCATTATTCAGAAAGGTGTCGACGCAATTGCGGGTCCTGTAAAGTCTTGTTCCAGATTACGGAATGGCACCCTGTTGTTAGAAACACACAGTGCCCTCCAGGCTCAAAAATTGCTGCGTACTTCTCTGCTCCACACCTTCCCTGTCCGGGTGGAACCGCACCGTACCTTAAATTCCTCGCGTGGAGTCGTTTATACGCGCTCCCTCGATGGATTGTCTGACGAAGAAGTTCAGCACTATCTGTCTGACCAAGGCGTCACGGCTGTTCATCGGGTTATGAAAAGGGTTGACTCGAACATCATTCCAACCCGCACTGTCTTCTTGACATTTGACAAAGTTCAACTCCCATCAAAAATCAAAGCAGGCTATGAGATAATTTCCGTTCGCCCTTATGTCCCAAACCCTACGCGTTGCTATCGATGTCAGCGGTTCAACCACACCAGCCAGTCCTGTTCCAATCCGGCCAAATGTGTTACGTGTGGCAGGGATGCCCATGAGGGTGCTTGTCCACCTCCATCCCCTCGCTGCATCAACTGTATGGGTGACCACGCTGCTTCCTCTCGAGATTGCCCTGTTTTTAAGGACGAAAAGCTGATCCAGGAAATAAGAGTGAAGGAAAAGGTGTCGACCTTTGCTGCTCGAAAGTTACTCGCCTGTCGACAGCCCACCGTGCCTCAGAAAGGAAAATACAGCACTGTCCTTGCTTCTCCTCGGCCAACAAAGGAGGCGGCCACTCAGACTTGCGACCTCACATTTAGTACCACGGTCGTCAGATCGGCCAGCGCAAAGATCGCCCGTTCAACCTCACCTCTTTCGCCTGCCCACTCTATGGTTCACCCTTCGTCGGGTTCTGCTAAATCTCGAGCCCAAAAGTCAGACGCCAAGTCTTCAAAGAAAGAGCATTCTCGTGAAGAGTTTTTACGTACTACAACTTCACAACCATCGGTTCCTCCTTCATCTAAACATACCTCCAAGAAGGCTACGAAGAAACACAGTTCCTCTCCTTCTCCGCCAAGGCGTGTCCCATCTACAGCACCACCTGGCGGAAATCGCCCTCGGCCATCTTCTGTGTCGCCGAGGCGCACTGTTGGTGGCCGGTCAACTGGCCGATCGTTGGTGGCAGGAGCTGCTCCTGACCAACCTATGGATCAGGATCTTCTGCCTTCGACTGAATGCCATTCCATGCTGTCGGTCGCAAGCTCTGAGCAGTCGTTAAGTTGACAGCACCCTTGGTCACGTTCCTCCCTTTTCTGTTCACCCAATGTCCATTATCCACTGGAATATCCGCGGCATTCGCGCCAATCGGGAGGAATTGTCGATCCTCTTCCGATCCTACTCGCCGGTCATCTTCTGTCTTCAGGAAACAAAGCTGCGTCCCCATGACCGCTTTGTTCTCCCTCATTTTCAGTCCGTCCGATATGACCTCCCCTCTGTTGAAGGCACTCCAGCCCATGGAGGACTCATGATTCTGCTCCATGATACTCTCCATTATCACCCAATCCCCTTAAACACTTCCTTCCAAGCTGTCGCCGTCCGTCTTTCCCTTTCTGGGTACACGTTCTCTCTTTGTACGGTATACATTCCATCGTCTACACCAATGGCACGAGCTGATCTCCTTCATCTTCTTGATCAGCTTCCACCCCCCTATTTGTTGGTTGGGGACTTCAATGCCCACCACCCTCTTTGGGGATCTCCACATCCTTGTCCACGGGGCTCACTATTGCTAGACGTCTTCCACCAAGCGGATCTAGTCTGCCTCAACACTGGGGTCCCCACATTTTTATCTGCCTCCACGGCAAATTTATCCCATTTGGACCTTGCGGTTGGTACTGTTCCGCTAGCTCGGCGCTTCGAATGGTTCGCCATTGATGATACACACTCGAGTGACCACTTTCCATGTGTTCTTCGACTGCAGCCTCAACTGCCATATATGCGCTCGCGACGCTGGAAGTTTGCCCAAGCCGATTGGACACTTTTTTCGTCTCTAGCGACATTTGATGACCGTCGCTTTCCCAGCGTCGACGATGAGGTCACACATTTTACCGACGTTATTCTCACAGCTGCGGAACGTTCAATACCACGCACCTCCGAATTGCCCCGGCGCCCTCCAGTTCCTTGGTGGAACGAGGCATGCCGTGACGCAATACGTGAGCGGCGACGTGCTCTTCGCATTTTCCGTCACCATCCAACTTTGGCCAACTGTATCCGATATAAGCAGCTCCGTGCGCGATGCCGTCGCGTCATCCGCGATAGCAAGAAGGCAAGCTGGAAATTCTTTATTAGCTCATTTAACACCTTCACTCCCTCCTCGGAAGTTTGGAGTCGGCTTCGACAGTTCTCAGGCGCGCCTAGTTTCTCCCCGGTCTCTGGGCTCACTGTCGCGCATGATACCTTAGTGGACCCCGTCGCAATTTCTAACTCATTGGGTCAGCACTTTGCTGAGATTTCGAGCTCTTCAAATTACCCGCCAGCGTTTCTCCCGAAGAAACGTGCAGCGGAAGTGCGACATCTTACTTTCTCCTCTCAAAATCGCGAAAGCTACAATACTGTTTTCTCCATGCGCGAACTCCAACATGCACTCTCTTCTTCTCGCTCCTCCGCCCCAGGACCGGATGGTATCCATGTCCAAATGTTGCTGCATTTATCAACCCATAGCCTGCGTTACCTCCTTCGCCTTTATAATCGAATTTGGACCGACAGTACCTTTCCCAGGCGATGGCGGGAAGCTATTGTCGTTCCCGTTCCGAAACCTGGAAAGGACAAACATCTCCCCTCTAGCTATCGCCCCATTTCTCTCACGAGTAGTGTCTGTAAGGTTTTGGAGCGTATGGTGAATTACCGTTTAGCTTGGTGGCTGGAGTCCCGCAGTCTTTTAACACCAGCCCAATGCGGATTCCGAAAGCATCGTTCTGCTGTTGACCATCTTGTTGCTCTCTCCACTTATATCATGAACAATTTTCTCCGGAAACGCCAAACGGTAGCAATATTTTTTGATCTGGAGAGAGCGTACGATACCTGTTGGAGGACAGGCATCCTCCGCACACTGTTCTCTTGGGGCTTTAGAGGCCGGCTGCCCCTTTTTCTTCGCGAATTTATGGCAGAGCGCACATTTAGGGTGCGGGTGAACACTACTCTCTCCCGTACTTTCTCCCAAGAAAATGGGGTACCCCAGGGCTCCGTGCTGAGTGTTGTACTGTTTGCCATCGCCATAAATCCAATTATGGATTGTCTCCTTCCTGATGTCTCGGGCTCCCTCTTTGTGGACGATTTTGCGATCTACTACAGCTCTCAACGGACCAGCCTTCTTGAAAGACGTCTTCAAGGATGTCTCGATCGCCTCCACTCGTGGAGCATCGAAACCGGCTTCCGTTTCTCACCCAGTAAGACCGTTTGTGTTAATTTTTGGCGACGTAAGGAGTTTCTTCCGCCCTCCTTACATCTAGGTCCTGTCAACCTTCCGTTTTCCGACGTCGCTAAATTCTTGGGTCTTATGTTTGACAGAAAACTGTGCTGGTCCTCCCACGTTTCCTACCTTTCGGCTCGCTGTCTGCGTTCCCTTAACACCCTCCGTGTCCTGAATGGTACCTCTTGGGGAGCGGACCGAGTGGTCCTTCTCCGCCTCTATCGCGCCTTAGTGCGCTCGAAATTGGATTATGGAAGCATAGTCTACTCCTCTGCTCGGCCGTCTATTCTTCGGCGTCTTGACTCTATCCACCACCGTGGATTACGTTTAGTGTCTGGAGCTTTTTACACCAGCCCTGTGGAAAGCCTTTATGCTGAGACTGCTGAACCTCCGCTGTCCAATCGGCGGGCAGTCCTTCTGAGTCGTTATGCTAGCCATCTGTCTTCCATGCCTGCTAATCCAGCCCATAACCTTTTTTTCGACGCCTCCTTTGATGTCTGGTATGCAGGCCGCTCCTCCTCCCTACTACCCCCGGGAGTCCGCTTCCGTCAACTGCTCCATTCTCTTTCCTTCCGCTTTCCTAAAACCTTCTTGACAACTTGGGGTACAGCACCGCCTTGGCTCCGTCCCCGGATCGACTTGCTCAGAGACCTATGTCAATTTCCCAAGGATGGTACCCCTACACTTGTTTACCGTCGGGCATTTGCTGCTCTATGTGCACAAATGACGGAAGCCACATTTATTTACACCGATGGCTCGAAAACATCGCTAGGTGTAGGGAGTGCCTATATTGTTGGCGACACCCCAAATCACTTTCGGCTTCCTGACCAGTGTTCGGTTTATACTGCGGAGCTTTACGCTGTTCTCCAGGCTGTCCACTACATCCGCCGCCATCAGCGGATACAGTACGTAATCTGCTCAGATTCTCTCAGCTCTCTCCTAAGTCTCCAAGCTCTTTACCCTGTGCACCCTCTGGTCCACCGGATTCAGGACTGTCTGCGCTTGCTCCACCTGGGGGGCGTCTCAGTGGCGTTCCTCTGGCTCCCGGGACACGCTGCTATCTGTGGAAATGAGGCGGCCGATATAGCGGCCAAGGCTGCAGTCTCTCTTCCTCGGCCAGCTCTTCAGTCTCTTCCGTTTACCAATCTACGGAGCGGTTTATGTCGCCAAGTTACTCATTTATGGCATGCGCATTGGTCAACACTTCCCCACAATAAATTGCGGGAAGTGAAAGCCCTTCCTTGCGCTTGGACCTCTTCCTCCCGAACGCGTCGTCGGGAGGAGGTAATTTTAGCTCGACTCCGGATAGGGCACTGTCTTTTTAGTCATCGACATCTTTTAAGCGGTGATCCTCCCCCACTCTGTCCCCACTGCTCTCAGCTGTGGACGGTCAGACACCTTTTAATTGAATGCCCCTATTTTAATCCGTTACGCTCCCGTCTACAGCTCTCGCCTGATCTATCGTCGATTTTAGCAGATGACACGCGCTCAGCTGACCGCGTTCTACAGTTTATTAGTGACAGTGACATGACGTCAGTCATTTGAAGCTTTTTTTTGGGGACAACCAACCCCTTTCTATAGTGGACTTTTAAGCATTCCTTCTGCCTTTAGTTTCTCAAATTTTCTGACTTTGTTTCCATTGCTGCTGATTTTAAATTTCGTTTTTTTTTCCTGTTTTCTACGTCACGGGCTGGGCGCTAATGACCATAGAAGTTTTGCGCCCTATACCACAAAAAAAAAAAAAAAAAAAAAAAAAAAAAAAAAAAAAAAAAAAAAAAAAAAAAGAAGCTGCCCCATCACTGAAGTATTACGCAAAATGTATGTGAGGCAGCTTGTTTTCCACATATGCCATGACAGTGCGAATGTGAGCATGAACTGCAATGGCATCAGGCATCATGAATTCAACAGTCACTAAAAACTCACAGGTTCATGACACACACATCACCTGATTCACCTCTATGTTGTTGTTGTTCTGGTCTTCAGTCCTGAGACTGTATGCAGCTCTCCGAGCTACTCTATCCTGTGCAAGCTTTTTCATCTCCCAGTACTTACTGCAACCTACATCCTTCTGAATCTGCTTAGTGTATTCATCTCTTGGTCTCCCTCTAAGATTTTTACCCTCCACGCTGCCCTCCAATACTAAATTGGTGATCCCTTGATGCCTCAGAACATGTCCTACCAACCGATCCCCTCTTCTGGTCAAGTTGTGCCACAAACTTCTCTTCTCCCCAATCCTATTCAATACTGCTTCATTAGTTACGTGATCTACCCATCTAATCTTCAGCATTCTTCTGTAGCACCACATTTCGAAAGCTTCTATTCACTTCTTGTCCAAACTATTTATCGTCCATGTTTCACTTCCATACATGGCTACACTCCATACAAATACTTTCAGAAATGACTTCCTGACACTTAAATCAATACTGGATGTTAACAAATTTCTCTTCTTCAGAAACGCTTTCCTTGCCATTGCCAGCCTACATTTTATATCCTGTCTACTTCGACCATCATCAGCTATTTTGCTCCCCAAATAGCAAAACTCCTTTACTACTTTAAGTGCCTCATTTCCTAATCTAATTCCCTTAGCATCACCCGACTTTATTAGATTCCATTCCATTATCCTCGTTTTGCTTTTGTTGATGTTCATCTTATATCCTCCTTTCAAGACACTGTCCATTCCGTTCAACTGCTCTTCCAAGTCCTTTGCTGTCTCTGACAGAATTACAATGTCATCGGCGAACCTCAAAGTTTTTATTTCTTGTCCATGAATTTTAATACCTACTCCGAATTTTTCTTTTGTTTCCTTTACTGCTTGCTCAATATACAGATTGAACAACATCGGGGAGAAGCTACAACCCTGTCTTACTCCCTTCCCAACCACTGCTTCCCTTTCATGTCCCTCGACTCTTATAACTGCCATCTGCTTTCTGTACAAATTGTAAATAGCCTTTCGCTCCCTGTATTTTACCCCTGACACCTTCAGAATTTGAAAGAGAGTATTCCAGTCAACATTGTCAAAAGCTTTCTCTAAGTCTACAAATGCTAGAAACGTAGGTTTGCCTTTCCTTAATCTTTCTTCTAAGATAAGTCGTAAGGTCAGTATTGCCTCACGTGTTCCTACATTTCTACGGAATCCAAACTGATCTTCCCCGAGGTTGGCTTCTACTAGTTTTTCCATTCGTCTGTAAAGAATTCGTGTTAGTATTTTGCAGCTGTGACTTATTAAACTGATAGTTCGGTAATTTTCACCTCTATAGTAAATCGCAAATGGCTGGAGAGTTGCTTGACTGTTGTCCCAATGATAACCTTGGATGGCATCTTGAACTATAAATGCATAATTTTGAGAAAAGTCTAGTATTACTATAATTTCGCCTTGTTTCAAATTATCCTTACAAAAGTGGAGATAAGCCGATTGTGCTGTTGCTGTGAAGCTGTGTGTGGTCAGTTTGTCCGTTTTTGACAACACATTTCAACAAAACCTTCCACTGTACTTCGCTTTGTGTCAAGACTTGTGCGATACATGTGTGTCATTGTTTATAAGAAACAAGTTCATCGTCATCCATAAGGAGTTCACCATACAGTTTGTTATTCATGTGTTCTGCAAGATTTGCCTTACCAGGACACTTTTCATACCTGTGTATCATGCACTGGTAGGAACTGATGCCACACACTAGCAGCTTCATTGCACCATTGTAATCCAGACCAGAATCCTTTATAGCAGCAAACATCAGCTCAGCATTTTGATGGATCTCACATACACAAACATTGTGTGTGCCCCTTGCACTGGAAAATAGATGATAAACCTATTTTGGTATTGGGATACTTTTCCTTGAATTCTACATATAGTTCTGATATGTTGCGTAGCAACAGTCTTTTTTGCATCTGTACACGTACATTTCCCATTTTCACCGTTACATAGTCCTTTTTTTTTTTTTTTTTTTGCGCCGCCCCCCCCAGGCATTATTCGGCTGTAGTCATTATTTTCACAAAACTCTGACACTAGCACCTTTATTTCTGAACTCAATTGCTTACCTTAAGCCTGCTGAAGTGGAAGCACTCCTTGGGTTGCTTTTATTTTCCTAGCTTTACCATATATGTAGAAGCATTGAATTCCTTTGCAGTGTAGTCAGTAGACCAGCTGGAAAATGCAATGGTAAGAATAGCTACTTTTTTGTGGCGTGTGGATATCGCACATTTTTCTTTCAAATAATGCACAATTTTTTCCAAATCAGAGCATTTCTGGCATGATTTCTGTTCCTTTGGAGCAGACAGTTCTTCCTCTTCCACCATTAGTGTGTCAGCTATTTTGTGTTTTAATGCCATTTGAGCTTCTTGTAGTTTTCTTCTACCATAGCTGGGCCTGTCTCTTTTCCCAACTTTGTGTCTCCATGGGAGACAAACCAAGAGCAGTCACTGAAGTATTTAATTGCTCATCCTCTGTGGTTGTAGGTGGCTGATACTCTTTGTCACTGTCATGTAAATTATCAGAATAGTCTTCAATTTTTAGCAGTGTAACACACCTCGAACATAACTGTTGTGCTGGTTTCATGTTAAGTCCCATTCACTGATTCACTTTCAATACTGATTTTACATCAATTTCTGTGAGACTACACTTCACTGCCTTCTTATGAATCCGAAATGGATCAAAACAACTTCTTTGTAGGAAAGAATACTTATCCAGAAACACTTTCATATGATGATAATAAACACTGAAGTTTCCTGTACTTCTTGTGCCCACAGGGTGTATCCCAGATCTCCATAGCAACAAATCTTCGTCCGATTCATCCAGATCATACAGTACAAAGCGAATGCCACATTGTGTTCCATATGTTGTTTTATGACATTCAGATGCTTGTGCTCTACCAATACTGCAACTTGTTTGAACAAAAGCACCACTAGTACACTCTTCTGCCTCCATACTGACTTTCCACAACAGTACTGACCAGTCTGAACTAGAATCTTAAAAACATGAGTAACCAGTAATTGTAGCTTGTTTCCTTTGTTGTCCCTGCCTAACAATGACTCATTCTGTCCCTGAAAATTACATTGTTTAACTTTCTGTTGCCTAATGGTTCCCAACAATTGTTGCAGCTTTATCTGAAACAACCTGTCGACATCATCACTATTACTTGCTAAATTGTGTCAAAAGAAACATAACCAAATACATCTCTGTCAACTTTTATTGTACACTAATGCCTTGCAATAACAAGTTGAAATTTTGCCACATATTATATTATGGTCTACTTATGCAGTGTGTGAAATTTGGCTTTATCACTTGTCCCTTTTGTGCTACCACACTTAGAAAATCCATGTTTTTCGGGTAATTTTTCAAATTTTTGTATCTTCATGTGCATGTAACTCTTTTTGTGTGACTGATATGGGCAAGATGAGTTGTGTGTGTGTTTAGGCCACATTAAGCTTGAAATGAAATGAAGTCCCATGCTTCTTTACAGAGCATAGGGGAACGATGCGGGAGAACCGCACCGCTTTACTAGGCAAGGTCCTAGTGGAGGTGGTTTGCCATTGCCTTCCTCCGACCGTAATGGGAATGAATGATGATGATGATGATGATGATGATGATGATATGATGATGATGATGATGATGATGATGATGATGATGATGATGATGAAGAAGAAGACGACACAACGCCACCCAGTTATCTCGAGGCAGGAAAAATTCCTGACCCCGCCGGGAATCGAACCCGGGACCCCGTGCTCGGGAAGCGAGAACGCTACCACGAGACCACGAGCAGCGGACACATTAAGCTTACCAAAAAAAAAAAAAAATACCCGTTTTGAGTGAATTATATTTGGCATGGAGGGCACCTACAATATGTACCTTTTAACATATTACGTTTTTTAAATCACATTTCGGAATTTTTTTATTTTCCCTCAGAAATATGTTGTTGGTGTTTCGATTCATAGTGTGTTCTCTAAGTGGATGTTAGTGGGTTGTAAAAATTTCACTGGACTGTGCAGAATTGTTCCAAAGTTATTAAGACCTGAAGTTGGGTCTGATGATAGATTGCCAGATGTGGGTTTCAATTTCCGGGTCATGCCACCTTCTTTCACAAGCCATAATTCTGGAACTAGCTGGCAGGGGAACTTAAAATTTTGTACATGAGTGTTCCACACTTGGTAGCATTGGTGTGATAAATTTCAGCCAAATCTGAGACGATCAGCTGGAACATTTTCTCAAACTGGTTGAATTAACATGGACTGCATCATCCTAGTGGGACAAACAATAACACTCCCTGTTTTATGTTGCTTGATTGTTACAGCAGTGTGATCATTGCCTTGTTCCGTAATTACTAAGACTTCCTCGATCCATAGTTGCACCTATTTAATCATGGTTTCCCACTTCATCATATATGGGTGAATGGTGAAGCAGTGATACCACCCAGAGGGATCACAATTCTTTTGTGAGTATGTGCTCATTAAATACACACATTGTCCCCATTGTTGGGTTTGATCTGCCAGCAATTTTCAAAATTCTCCATTCGTGCAGCTAAGGTTGCTCAATGTGGTCCTTTGTGCCTTCTCTTTAATAAGACAATATACCGAAAACCCAGCACGGTAGCCATCCCGTTGTGGGGACAGGTCGTCAAGTACCTGCATGCTGGTAACCCCCTCACCAAACAGGGTTCACACTTCTGGTGCCTGAGCTGAAAACCCACATGTACACCAAAGAGTATGTGCCTGTCGTGACTGCGACTCCGACCCACAGTTTACTGACTAGGTAGCTGTTGCTGAGGCTGACTGGCGCCCATGGGGAGAGCCCCCATTTGGAGTGGATGGCATGGTGGCGGATGAGCCGCAAATGAAGCAGATGAAGTTATCTCCCACTAGTGGCCATATTGGCCATATGGCCCCAGCTCTCCGTATAGAAGGAAAGGCCTCTTTCAACGCAGAGAGATACAACCCTAAAATGTTCCCTTCCCTGGCTACGTTGTGAGAGGAATGTAAGCCTAAGCAGCAAGCAGAGCAATACTCTGCAATACTTGGTTTGCACAAGGACTGATGGTGATTCCTTCTTGGCCATTCTTATTCTTTATGGAGAATGTACAAGACGAGTTTGACGAAGTGGCAGCCATCTCTAAAATGAAAAGTGTATCAATTTTTATGAAAACAACATCCCCTGTTCAGTCACGGGCGCTGCTCCCTTGTAATGAGTTGGGCGACATAATGCTGACTGCAACTCCCCATAATAGTCTAAATATGGTTCAGGGCATCATTTTCCACCGAGACCTGCTCTTGTAATCTGATGACGAGCTATTCGCCGACTTGGTGCTATGGCTTGCACACTTTCTGGCATGTCCATAAGGGGCTAAATGACAATGCTTCAAGTGGTTGAAATTCGGGCACTCGTCTTCGCACTACGATGCTAGCCCCATCTGTAGATATTGTGGATGGCCGCTACATGCGAATGCTCCTTGTGCTGCCCCTCCATCTGTGTCAACAATGGAAAGCACTATTCTCACTGCTTGTCAGATTGCACCATTTTCCAGAAAGAGAAGAAAATATGAGAATATAAGACCTTGTCAAGAGACCAAGAAGTATGAGCGGTTGCAGCAGAGCCTGTTATGTTGATGGTGCGAATGGAGCGGTCTACTGCCTGTTGAATCTCTGGGACAGTTCTGAAGCAAATGCCACGAAGTGGTTCCTTCATCTTTGGAATCAAATCAGTCGCAAGGACTTAAGTCCGGGGAGTATAGTGGACGGTACAGTACTTCCCTGTCCCATAGACCAAACAGAGCAGCCACAGCTTGCACTGTATGCGCCCACACATTGTCGTGCAAAATGATGCGTGGGTTGTGCAGAAAGAGTCTCCGCTTCTTTTGCAAAGCTGATCGCAGGTGATGCTCCAAAAATGGACAGTAATACTGTGCACTGACAGTCTGCCGTGGAGGAATGTAATGCATTAGGATAACACCATCACAGCCGTACACGGGAATCACCATAACTTAGACCACTCCATTCGCACCATCTACAGAACAAGCTCTGCTAACAGTATACTATGCCTTCCACACTGCTGGCAATGGGTTCTACACAATGCTAGTGACTACTTTGAAGGAGAGTAACAGGTGTAAACATGTAACTCTTTTGTATCGGTTGTGAATAAATAGTTGCCCCTATTTTAGTTCCAACCCTTGTATAAATGTGTCATACACTACAGCTGCAACGACATTGCCCCCTTTGATGACGGTAATTGTGCCTGTCATACCTCCTACAGTGGGCCCTCAGGGCTGCTTGAACAAGCCTGCCTCCACCCTTCCCCCTTCCTGCTTCCCCCTCAGTTACTTCAGGATCAGTGACTTCCCACCCACCGAGGACATTGGTCCCCATATCCCAGCTGGAAGCAAATCGCCTTCCTCCAACTTCTCTCGCCAGGAAGGGATCGCTCGGGACACTTCTTTCCGAGGCTCCTGCCAGTCTACAACCGTGTACCAGCCAGGGCTGAAGGAGTGACAGACTGCTAGTTGCAGGGCTTTGCAATCATCATCATTACTGGACTTGCAATCATCCAAAGATAAGGAAAAGTTCTCCAAGAAGGAGGTTTCTCCATGCCACCAGATTCCGCCTGTTCCACTCCTGTGGCCGAGACAGAGATTCTGGTGGCCCCTGATTCCCCAGGTTGCAACAAACAATGGAACCAAAACCTATGTTTGTGTATGCCTTAACCCCTCACTTGAAGCAGCAGGTGACCCAGGGCATAATCCACCTCCTTGATCCCTTCATGGCCTCACAGTACATCGACAGCATTATTCTCCAGTGGAACTGTTGCTGTTTTTTCACCACCTGGCTGGGCTACATCTTCTGAGCACTTTGTTTCAGGAGACTTGGTTTCCAGCAAAACAGACCCTGGCCTTTTGTGGATACTGGAGACATTATGGTAATCATGCTGCCTATGACAGGGTGTCGGACAGTGTTTGCATTTATGTTGTGGATATTTTATATAGCGAACTTGTGCCTCTTAATACACCTTTGGCAGCTGTAGCTGTTCAGGTAAGGGCGTTTCGGGATATTACCATCTGCAGTTTTTACCTCCCTCCCCTTGGTGAAGTGTCTCAGAACCTTTCCTAATGTTGAGTGATTTCAGTGCCAATGTCCCCCCATGAACCATGGACCTTGGTGTTGGTGGGGAGGCATGCGTGCTTCAGCGTGTACAGATAGTCATATAGTAGGTGCAACCACAACAGAGGGGTATCTGGTGAGAGGCCAGAAAACGTGGTTTCTGAAGAGGGGCAGCAGCCTTTTCAGTAGTAGCAGGAACAACAGTCTGGGTGATTGACTGAAATAGCCTTGTAACATCAACCAAAACAGCTCTGCTGTGCTGGTACTGTGAATGGCTGAAAGCAAGGGGAAACTACAGCTGTAATTTTTCTCATTGGCATGCAGGCCTACTGTGTGGTTAAATGACGATGGCATCGTCTTGGGTGAAATATAGATACAGTGGCACTTCATGAGGTTCGGTGGCAGGAGGTCAAGGCTTCTGCCAGGTGAACACAGGGCAATAAATACAAAATCAAATAGAGGTAATCCAGGAGTAGCTTTAATAATGAATAAAAAATAGGAATGAGAATAAGGTACTACAAATAGCATAGTGAATGCCTTATCGTAGCCAAGATACACACGAAGCCCACACCCATCATAGTAGTAAAAGTTTATATGCCAACTAGCTCTGCAGCTGGTGAAGAGATTGAAGAAATGTATCACAAGATAAAAGAAATTATTCAGGTAGTCAAGGGAGATGAAAATTTAACAGTCAAGGGGTGACTGGAATTCTGCAGTAAGAAAAGGAAGAGAAGGAAAAATAATAGGTGAATTTGGACTGGGGGAAAGGAATGAAAGAGGAAGCTACTTGGTGGAATTTGCACAGAGCATAATGTAATAATAGCTAACGCTTGGTTTAAGAATCATGAAAGAAGGTTGTATACACTGAAGAGACCTGGAGACACCGGAAGGTTTCAGATTGATTTATATAAATGTTAAACAGATATTTAGGAACCAGGTTTTAAACTGGAAGACATTTCCAGTGGCAGATGTGGACTCTGACAACAATTTGTTTATGAACTGTAGATTAAAACTGAATAAACTGCAAAAAGGTAGGAATTTGAGGAAATGAGACCTGGATAAACTGAAAGAACAACAGATTGTAAAGAGCTTCTGAGGGAGCATTAGGTAACGATTGACAAGATCGGGGGAAAGGATCACAGTAGAAGAAGAGTGGATAGTTTTGAGAGGTGAAATACTGAAGGCGGCAGAGGATCAAGTAGATAAAAAGAAGAGGGCTAGTAGAAATTCTTGTGTAACACAAGAGATATTGAATTTAATTGATGAAAAGAGAAAATACCAAAATGCAGTAAATGAAGCAGGCAAAAGGGAATACAAATGTCTCATAAATGAGATCAACAGGAAGTGCAAAATGGCTAATCGGGAATGGCTATTGAGGACAAATGTACATATGTAGAAGCATATATCATTAGGGATAAGATAGATGCCGCCTACAGGAAAATTAGAGACACCTTTGTAGAAAAGAGGACCACCTGTATAAATACACTCCTGGAAATGGAAAAAAGAACACATTGACACCGGTGTGTCAGACCCACCATACTTGCTCCGGACACTGCAAGAGGGCTGTACAAGCAATGATCACACGCACGGCACAGCGGACACACCAGGAACCGCGGTGTTGGCCGTCGAATGGCGCTAGCTGCGCAGCATTTGTGCACCGCCGCCGTCAGTGTCAGCCAGTTTGCCGTGGCATACGGAGCTCCATCGCAGTCTTTAACACTGGTAGCATGCCGCGACAGCGTGGACGTGAACCGTATGTGCAGTTGACGGACTTTGAGCGAGGGCGTATAGTGGGCATGCGGGAGGCCGGGTGGACGTACCGCCGAATTGCTCAACACGTGGGGCGTGAGGTCTCCACAGTACATCGATGTTGTCGCCAGTGGTCGGCGGAAGGTGCACGTGCCCGTCGACCTGGGACCGGACCGCAGCGACGCACGGATGCACGCCAAGACCGTAGGATCCTACACAGTGCCGTAGGGGACCGCACCGCCACTTCCCAGCAAATTAGGGACACTGTTGCTCCTGGGGTATCGGCGAGGACCTTTCGCAACCGTCTCCATGAAGCTGGGCTACGGTCCCGCACACCGTTAGGCCGTCTTCCGCTCACGCCCCAACATCGTGCAGCCCACCTCCAGTGGTGTCGCGACAGGCGTGAATGGCGGGACGAATGGAGACGTGTCGTCTTCAGCGATGAGAGTCGCTTCTGCCTTGGTGCCAATGATGGTCGTATGCGTGTTTGGCGCCGTGCAGGTGAGCGCCACAATCAGGACTGCATACGACCGAGGCACACAGGGCCAACACCCGGCATCATGGTGTGGGGAGCGATCTCCTACACTGGCCGTACACCACTGGTGATCGTCGAGGGGACACTGAATAGTGCACGGTACATCCAAACCGTCATCGAACCCATCGTTCTACCATTCCTAGACCGGCAAGGGAACTTGCTGTTCCAACAGGACAATGCACGTCCGCATGTATCCCGTGCCACCCAACGTGCTCTAGAAGGTGTAAGTCAACTACCCTGGCCAGCAAGATCTCCGGATCTGTCCCCCATTGAGCATGTTTGGGACTGAATGAAGCGTCGTCTCATGCAGTCTGCACGTCCAGCACGAACGCTGGTCCAATTGAGGCGCCAGGTGGAAATGGCATGGCAAGTCGTTCCACAGGACTACATCCAGCATCTCTACGATCGTCTCCATGGGAGAATAGCAGCCTGCATTGCTGCGAAAGGTGGATATACACTGTACTAGTGCCGACATTGTGCATGCTCTGTTGCCTGTGTCTATGTGCCTGTGGTTCTGTCAGTGTGATCATGTGATGTATCTGACCCCAGGAATGTCTCAATAAAGTTTCCCCTTCCTGGGACAATGAATTCACGGTGTTCTTATTTCAATTTCCAGGAGTGTATAAAGAACTCTGATAGTAAACCAGTCCTAAGCAAAGAAGGCAAAAGCAGAGAGGTGGAAGAAGTATATAGAGGGTTGATACAAGGGAGATGGACTTGAGGGCAATATTATGGAAATAGAAGAGGACGTAGATGAAACTGAGATAGGAGATATGATACTGCGTGAAGAATTTGACAGAGCACTGAAAGACCTAAGGTGAAACAAGGCCCTGGGAATAGAGAACATTCCGTTAGATTAGATTAGATTCAGTTTTCGTTCCAAAGACCCGAAAAATGAGATGATTATCATGGGTATGGAACATGTCAGAAAGTATAACATAAAACATTTGAATATAATTCTTACTACTCTGATCATTTGTCAGGAAATTGTCAAAATAGGTGAATGCAATGCAGTAAACTGGAACGGATAATATTTACACAATTCACACTGTTGAATTGAAATATTGTTACGCACTATTAATAAATTTATCATACACAAAATACCTAATCTTGACTGTTGTGACCAAGTGCTGTCAAAACTGAAATCTAACAGACATTTTTACTTAAGCTGGCTTAACAGTGTCTGTTAAGATATCCATCTACAGAGTAGGAGGTGTTGCCTATAAAAAAGTCCTTCAAACTGTTTAAACTGTGCTTTATCTGAAACCAAGTTAGAATTACTGATATCCTTGGGAGAGGCAACCATAACAAAACTCTTCCATCTGGTGAGCAACAGGCATGAGACAGGTGAAATACCCTCAGATGTCAAGAAGAATATAATAATACCAATTTCAAAGAAAGCAGGTGCTGACAGGTGTGAAAATTACCGCACTATCAGTTTAATAAGTCACGGTTGCTGACTGTGTCACAATAAATTGTTTTATTGTAATTCAGCGGATTACTCCTATTTCACTTTTTGGGTATAGGTGTGACTTGGGTAATTTTCCAATCTTCAGGTACGGATCTTCCTGTGAACGATTGGTTGTATATAACTGCTAAATATGGAGCATACTCTGAGATGAACCTGACTGGTATACAATCTGGAGCGGAGGCTTTGCCTTTATTAAGTGATTTAAGCTGCTTTGCTACACCGAGGATATGTACTTCTATGTTTCTCATCTTGGCAGTTGTTTTTGATTGGAATTCATGAATATTTAATTTGTCATCTTTGGCGAAGGAGTTTTGGAAAACCGTGTTTAATAACTCTGCTTTAATGGCACTGTCATCAGTGACTTCACTGTTGTCATTTCATAGTGGAGGTATTGATTGCGTCTTGCGACTGATGCGTTTTACATATGACCAGAATCACCCCGGGTTTTCTGCCTGAGTCCGAGACAAGAGTTTCGTTGTGGAAATTATTAAAAGCATCACACATTGAAGTACGTGCTGTATTTTGAACTTCTGCAAAACTTTGCCAATCTTGGGGATTTTGCATTCTTTTAAATTTGGCACGATTTTTTTGTTGCTTCTCCAACAGCGATCTGACCCGTTTTGTGTACCATGGGGGATCAGTACCATCACTTCTTAATTTATGTGGTATATATCTCTCAATTGCCATCAATACTGTCTCTCTAAAATTATTCCACATCTTTTCTAAGCTTACGTGATCAGATCGGAAGGAGTGGAGATTGTCTCTTAAAAAGGCGTTAAGACCATTATTATCAGCATTTTTAAATAAATGTACTTTGCATTTCTTTTTTACGGTTGTGGGTTTTATGGTGTTTAGCCTAGCAGCAACTGCCTTTTGGTCGCTAATCCCTGTATTCGTCATGATACCCACTATTAGTCCAGGATTATTTGTTGCTAAGAGGTCAAGTGTGCTTTCGCAGCCATTTGGACTTCGAGTGGGCTCATGAACTAATTGTCCAAAATAATTTTCTGAGAAAACATTCAATACAATTTCGAATGATGTTTTATGCCTGCTGCCAGCTTTAAATGTATAATTATTCAGCATATTGAGGGTAGATTGAAGTCACCACAGACTATAATTGTATGAGTAGGGTACCTATTTGAAATGAGGCTCAGGTTTTCTTGGATCTGTTCAGCAACCATATCTTCTGAGTAAAACGATCCAATTAATAGTTTAGTCCAATTGTCAAGTATAACCTTTACCCGTACTATTCCACAGGAACCATGTACTTCAATTTCAGTAAACTACTTCTGACAGCACTAAATACTCCACCAACAACTGTATTTAATCTATCCTTTTTGAACACTGTTAGGGTGTTTGAAAACATTTCGGCTGAACTAATTTCCGGCTTTAGCCAGCTTCCTGTACCTATAACTATTTGAGCTTCAGTGCTTTCTATTAGTGCTTGGAGCTCTGGTTCTTTCCCAGCACAGATACAACAATTTACAACTACAATAGCGATCGATACTACAACTACCTTACTGTGCTTTACCTGCCCCCTTTTAGATGGATGCCCTTTCCGTGGTTCCTTAAGACCCTCTAACCTAAAAAGCCGCCCAGTCCCTTCCACACAGCCCCCACTACCCATGTAGCCACTTCCTGCGTGTAGTGGACTCCTGACCTATTAAGCGGAACTCGATGGCGCAAGTCAAGGAATCTGCAGCCTACACGGTCACAGAACCACCTTAGCCTCTGCACCAAAGGACCACAGGCGGTTCTGTCGACAATGCTCCAGATGGTGAACTTCACCTTAATTTCACAAGCAAGACTGGCAATCTTTACCATTTCTGCTAGTTGCCCGAAACCCAGAGAGAATCTCCTCCAATTCAGAGTGACACACGTCATTGGTACTGACACGGGCCACCACCTGCAGTTAGCTGCACCCTGTACTCTGCACGGCATCCGGAAGCACCTTTTCCACATCCGGAATGACTCCCTCTCATATGCACACGGAGTGCGCACTTGCTTCCTTCTCCTACTTGGCAGCCATGTCCCTAAGGGGCCCCATCACGCACCCAACGTTGGAGCTCCCAACTACCAGCAAACCACCCTCTGTGAATGCCCACACCTTGCGGGCCGAGAAGCTTCCTCTGGAACAGGGTGACCAACTGTATCTGTCTTGGAGACTTCCTCAGCCACAGGTGACGCTCAAAACCTGTTCGTCAAATGAACTGGTGAGGCCCTACGATTGGCCCTTCGGAAAGTCTTTCACTGTCTGCCAGACTTTGGAATGATCTCCCACTTGACCACAGGTGACGGGTCAATCTCAACGCAGGCAGTACCCGGGGCAGCCATAGCAGTGGACCGATCAGCGGACACATGGGACGCGCTTGACGTCCCTCGCATACCTGCATCCAGTCCCCCACAGTGATGCCCCTTGGCAGCAGCCTCAAGCTGCGTGACGGAAGCAAACACTGCCTGGAGCTGTGAGCGAAGGGTCAACAACTCAGCCCACATCTGTACACAGCAATCACAGTTCATATACATTACTGAAGTCGCTCCTGTTTGAAGGTCATAAAAATATGTAACAAATGAACAGTGTACTCTCCTTATTAGCAGCTAGAACTCACGGTGCGCTCTCACTGACGGTCTAGCTGACACTGAGCTGTTCTAAACAAAACAAACAAAAGCTTGTACGATACGAGGGTTGATACAAGGGTTGACACTGAATTGCTTTCGATGATACTTCTATTATTAAATGGATAAACGGCTTCTGGAATAGCGTAATACATGAAGCAATAGAGATCAAAATATCAGTCAACACCCTCTATAAAGACGGTGGATTGCGGCTGAGAACGGCTTGGGATCCCATGATCGGGGCGTTGGAGCAGGCGTGGGACTAGGCACCAGTGACATCACTGATGGTGGCGTGGCTATGTAAGTACACTTAACAATGGCAGAGGAGATCTCTGCCAAAAGCTGGTAAGTAGTTAACCTGTTGTGACTTGAAACGCAAGAATATTTTATTAATGAATATCACCGTGAAGGCATGCATTCATACATACTGAACTGTGCTCCTTGCCAGACGGACATTCCAGTACTGGTGAGTCCTTTCTCATGTGTAGCAGCTTCTTGAGCAACTTGCAAGCTCTTGACCAGTGTTACCCTCGCCATTCCTCGATCATGGTTATCCAGTATTCCCTATATACCCATGAATGGTGTAGATGCTCGGTGACCTTTGTCTGAACTGTAGGTCACATTGGGGTCCCGGGGAATGAACTTGCTGATAGGTTAGCCAAACTGGCTACCAGTAAGCCAACTCTTGATATAAATAATTTGGAAACAGACCTCTGATCGGTATTACGCTGTCAAGTTTTAGAGATCTGGATAATGGAATGAACGGGTGATGAAGGAGACTACAAAATTGTGGAGGTTCTCCATGCAGGCTTCTCGCAAGGACTCTACCATCCTTTGCCTGCTTCACACTGGCCGTATTCGCGTGACTCAGTCATCTCCTCCATCATGCAAGGACCCACCCTACTGTCATTTTGGATCCCCTTTGACAGTGGTCCACATCTTGCTGGACTGTCCCAATCTAGCTGCCCTGGGGCAGACTCTTATTAATATTCGTGCCTCACTACATCTGGTATTAGGAGACAATACCGCAGTGGCTGACTTAGTTTTACGTTTTATTCGTGAAGAGAGCTTTTCCCAATCCCTTTGAGGAGGGACCACTTAACCTTATTACCCCATTGAGGGGTTGGCAGGGTACTCTGTTGCCTCTTCTGCCCAGACTGGGTTGCGGCTGTCTGAGCTTGGTGGTCCACCCCAGCCCACACCCTATCTGTTCTTTTACCTTTCCTCCCACCCTCTCACTTGGTCTTTTTGACTTGTTGAACTTATGTCTATCTGTGCTTCTCCTGCCCTGTCTGTGTTGATAGTCTTACCTAGTCAATTTCTGAGTGATTGAGGTACACTGTGTATCTGGACACCCCAAGAAACATAAGTTTTACATATTAGGTGCATTGTGCTACCACCTACTGCCAGATATTCCTTCTCAGTGACCTCAGTAGTCATCAGACATCGTGAGAGAGCAGAATGGGGCACTTTGCAGAACTCACCTGCCTTTCTTCCTATATTCCCTCTTTCTTATTTTTTGTTCCTTATATAGCCTTCATTGACCTTTGGATTTTCTTTCCTCAGGTTTTGTGCAGTAGGTCATCTCTGATGTTCCATGATGGAGACCTTTGAGTTTGAGAAGAAAGGGGCTGGTGACCTAGTACTTTGATTCCATTAATTATCCAACCAACCAGCTAACCATTGATAATATGAGTGGATTCATTACCAGATATCAGTTTGATATAATTACTCTCATCTTATCCATTGTTGCATCAACTCAACTGCATGCTGTAGGTCCATTGGAAAATCTCTGTGATTCATGTAATTCTTCCAAAACTTGTCAGGTGGCAACAAAGCCAAACTTAATTACCCACTACTGCTTGATGAATGGCCTCTTGCATTCTTATATTTGACGTGTAGCTTCATTAACACTGACCACCAGTATCTGTAACAGTCTAGAGATGGTCATTTCTGAATGACCACCAGGTTATTATTGACTGTTGCTACTGTATTGTGTACATATGTTATGAGCTCTTCAGGTGCCTCCGGTATGACTGTAATACTGGTCAGTACATTACGTTCCAGGTTCGTTGGTTTAGTGGTATGAGACTCCTCAATAGGTTGCACAGTGTATCTTGCACTTGACTTATAGTTGTGTTGAGTTCAATCACATCTTCTTTTGTTTTCTGTCCCAAATAAGGCTTATACCTAGATCCCACCTGCGTTGACCCACCACCTCTTTCTGCGTAAAACTGCCTGTGGTACTACCTCTCTTGTTTGCATTATCTGTGCTCTTAACTTGTCATACAACGACAGCTGCTACCACGTGTATTTGTCATTAATCTCAGAGACAACAGCTTCATTCTGTGCTGTTTTGTGTAATTCCCTGAATACCTCTAGGTGCCTGCGAATCTTGTCTCTAACTTTGAAAGTTAGTCCTAGTATCTGGTGATGTCTAGTCAGCAATATGTCTGCGTTCAACGATTAATTCAGGATGGCACTTCCCGCTTCTCCAATGACATGTAGCAGCGTCACGAATACAGTACTACCTTGGGGTGCCCCTCCCATCATTCCACCTAGCGGAAAGGAATGCCCATCAATTCCCCTTCCTTCTTCAGAAGATTTCCCCCTAACAACAACAATTGAATCCCTAACATGCAATATAAAATTTAATGCTGCATAGGAAAGGGGAAAAGCATGGACAAGTACAGTGTAAAATTAGTTCCTCAATTTAAATTCATCCGGTGTCCTGTGCGTAGCACAAGTATTTGGCAGCGCATTCTTCTTAACCTTCCCCAGTTTCTTGTTCTGCTGTGGTACCATTAAGGAATTTGCAGTAATGTGTCTATCTCACCATCAAAGGGCTGTATAATCAGTGTTTTGGTAGGTAACTGTATCTTCATATTAGCCTGGGAGGTCATCTCAGTAATCCAATATGGACCACTATATTTCATTAAAAATTTCTTGATTTTTTTTTTCCCCCCCATTTGTCATGCACAGCTTGGTAACCAACTCTGAAACGTGGAAGCTGACTTGCTCACTGTTCCGCAGGTCCTTGCCTTACCATTGCTTTTGTATTGGCTTCTCAAACTTTTGTCATACCTCCTGTACTCTTTTTGCAGATTTTTCAAAAACTCAATTTTGGATCCTGACTGCAGTTTTAGTATGTTGAAGGAAGATGGCATTTCACCAAAGGAAAAAGGCCCTTAGATCAGCATTCTTCTATCAGTCAGGGCTGCAATCTATCAGGATCGACGCTGTGGAGTGACAAAGTCCACCCACAACAGGCAGGCAGCAGTCCCAGACAGGCTGCAAGCAGCACATCATGTTTAGCCATCAGTGCTAACCTGTAACTAGCGAAACTGTCATTCCACTGTGGTCAGTGATGCAGACAAAATGAACAGACAAGCCGATGAAACAGGAGTATTTAAAGCCAAATATCATGTGATTGTTGTAGGTTAGGCAATCATTTGTCTTTTGCTTAAACAGGCCCATATCATTAATGTCAATATGCAGCAGGATTTTAGAACGTACACTACTGGCCATTAAAATTGCTACACCACGAAGATGACATGCTACAGACGTGAAATTTAACCAACAGGAAGAAGATGCTGTGATATGCAAATGATTAGCTTTTCAGGGCATTCACACAAGGTTGGTGCCAGTGGCGACACCTACAACATGCTGACATGAGGAAAGTTTCCAACAGATTTCTCATACACAAACAGCAGTTGACCGGCGTTGCCTGGTGAAACGTTGTTGTGATGCCTCGTGTAAGGAGGAGAAATGCGTATCATCACGTTTCCGGCTTTGATAAAGGTCGGATTTTAGCCTATCGCAATTGCAGTTTATTGTATCGCGGCATTGCTGCTTGCGTTGGTCGAGATCCAATTACTGTTAGCAGAATATGGAATCGGTGGGTTCAGAAGGATAATATGGAACGCCATGCTGGATCCCAACGGCCTCATATCACTAGCAGTCGAGATGACAGGCATCTTCCCCCCATGGCTGTAAAGGATCGTGCAGCCACATCTCAATCCCCGAGTGAACAGGTGGGGACATTTGCATGACAATCATCTGCACGAACAGTTCGACGATGCTTGCAGCAGCATGGACTATCAGCTCGGAGACCATAGCTGTGGTTACCCTTGACACTGCATCACAGACAGGAGTGCCTGCGATGGTGTACTCGACGATGAACCTGGGTGCACGAATGGCAAAAGTCATTTTTTTGGGTGAATCCAGTTTCTGTTTACAGCATCATGATGGTTGCATCCGAGTTTGGCTACATTGCGGTGAACACACATTGGAAGTGTGTATTCGTCATCACCATACTGGCGTATCACCCAGCAAGATGGTATGGGGTGCCATTGGTTACACGCCTCGGTCACCTCTTGTTCGCATTGACGGCACTTTGAACAGTGGACGTTATGTTTCAGATGTGTTACGACACGTGCCTCTACCCTTCATTCAATCCCTGCGAAACCCTACATTTCAGCAGGATAATGCACGACATAATGTTGCAGGTCGTGTACGGGCCTTTCTGGATACAGAAAATGTTCAACTGCTGCCCTGGCCTGCAGATTCTCCCACCAATTGAAAACGTCTGGTCAATGGTGGCCGAGCAACTGGCTCGTCACAATACGCCAGTCACTACTCTTGATGAACTGTGGTATCGTGTTGAAGCTGCATGGGCAGCTGTACCTGTGCACGCCATCCAAGCTCTGTTGGACTCAATGCCCAGGCGTATCAAGGCCGTTATTACGGCTAGAGGTGGTTGTTTTGGGTACAGATTTCTCAAGATCTATGCACCCAAATGACATGAAAATGTCATTATACTATAATATATTATACTATAATATATTTGTCCAATGAATACCCGTTTATCTTGGTGTAGCAATTTTAATGGCCAGTAGTGTATTTTGTGTTCGAACATCATGAATTACCTCGAAGGAAATGGTCTATTGACACACAATTAACATGGTTTTAGAAAACATCGTTCCTGTGAAACACAACTAGCTCTTTATTCACATGAAGTGCTGAGTGCTATTGACAAGGGATTTCAGATTGATTCCGTATTCCTGTATTTCTGGAAGGCTTTTGACACTCTACCACACAAGCGGCTCATAGTAAAATTGCATGCTTGTGGAACATCGTCTCAGTTATGTGACTGGATATGCGATTTCCTGTCAGAGAGGTCGCAGTTCATAGTAATTGACGAAAAGTCATTGAGTAAAACAGAAGTGATTTCAGGCGTTCCCCAAGGTAGTGTTATAGGCCCTTTGCTGTTCCTTATCCATATAAACAATTTGGGAGACAATCTGAGCAGCCGTCTTCGGTTGTTTGCAGATGACACTGTCGTTTATTGACTAATAAAGTCATCAGGAGATCAAAACAAACTGCAAAATGATTTACAAAAAATATCTGAATGGTACGAAAAGTGGCAGTTGATCCTAAGTAATGGAAAGTGTGAGGTCATCCACATGAATGCTAAAAGGAACTCGTTAAACTTAGGTTACATGATAAATCAGTCTAATCTAAAAGCCGTAAATTCAACTAAATACCTAGGTATTACAATTACGAACAACTTGAATTGAAAAGAACACATAGAAAATGTTGTGGGGAATGCTAACCAAAGGCTGTGTTTTAGTGGCAGGACGCTTAGAAAATGTAACAGACCTAGTAAGGAGACTGCCTACACTATGAGTTGTCTCAGCTACAGATGGTTTTTCCTGCCTACACATTTATCATCAGTACTAGCACACCTTGAGGTGGCAGAGCTCAGGTATTGCGTATTTAGAGTATGCAGACCAACATTCTGTGTGCCATTGTACTACATTGTTTGCACTCTTTGCTATAGCTCTGCTTGCTGTGTAGCAGTGAAGTACAGGCACTGCCCTGCTTTTTCAGTACTAGCCCTCTTCTCGTGTTCTAGAATAGTTGTGACCCACACTCTGAGTTGAGCTTGTTTCTATTACAGTCTGTGTCGAGCAGTAGCTTCGAAAATTTATTTTTGCACCCAGAAACAGTGTTGCTGTGTAACTATGTATATAATAGTATGTAAATAAGAAAATCTCAAAAAGTGCTTGACCAATTTATTTCAAATTTTTGTATAATACTTTATTAAACATTCCCTGGGCATTGGCTATATATTTTTATGGTTTTGTATGTAGCTGCCATTACGAGTGGACTGGATAAAATGTGTGTGTGTGTGTTTTAATTATAACTCTTGTGTTCAAATACATAGTTCATATTCAAAAACATTTTTAAGTTTCTTGGACTTCCTACTTTAATTTAAATGTACATATTTTGACATGGCTAGTGTGAAATATGAATGTACAGAAGAACTTCAATTTAATATTAACTATCAGAAACAAAAAAAAAAAAACTGGAAAGAGCTTCTGGTATTCAAATACACATTGTAGCTAGCAAACAAGTGAACTTTCTGGTCCTTAAAATTTTGGGCGTGCAGCCGCATAAATTTGACTTCTTCTTCTAATATTTCGGCTGAATACCGTCCAGCCATCTGAGGTGACTGTCACCTTGGCTCACTCTGAATATGGCTGGTCGGTATTCAGCCGAAGTATTAGAAGAAGAAGAAGAAGAAGTTGAATTGATGCAGATGCACATCAAGTAAACTTTCTGTTTAAATTTCTTTTACAGCCCATTTAGCTCTAAAGAAACACACAAAAACAAAGCAAAATTTACTGTTCATAGTGAAGTACATTGTGATATAAATTGAAACATGGGGAGATACATAGTCCAACGTACCACTTACTGGAATCACACTCCGAATGTTTTCCTGATTTACCTGCAAGAAGATCCACCATAACAAGACAAACTGCAGAAATAATACAATAAACATACAATTCTGTCATCAAATATTTTGTTCTTGTGGTCATGCATTGTGACTGGGTACAATGCTCCCACAGAACAAATCTCTGCCTTTGTTGACCAACACTTCCAAATTATTGCCCGCAATCTCCCATCCTAAATTCAAGACACTGCTCACCCCCTTCGCCTCCTCTTCACAGTTCCTGTCCCATTAATGTCAGTCTCCGTGTTGACCACTGTATACAATGCCCTTGTACACCACAGTCCTCTTGCCTGTGGTTTTGGGGGCCACTGAACACTACCTTTTCCAATGTCCTCCTGATATCATACACACCAGCTCTTCCCACATTCTCCTAGCGAGGGATATTCTACCCAAAATCTCTCCCACATATCCCAAAGTAGTGTTCTGCCACCCACCCAACCTACGGAATGTCCTTTCCCGTCCCTATTCCAGTCCTACTCCCAATCCTGCATCCATTGGTCACTCCCTTGTGATGAGCCCAGGTGCAAGGCCTCACACACACACACACACACACACACACACACACACACACACACACACACCCTCCAAGTAGTCCTGCACTCTCGCGATCCTCCTGGCCTAAACCTCCGATAAGCTGTTTGCACTGCCTTATATTGCCTTTTCCCTACTCTCTTCTGTCCACAACACTCCTCTGTCCAGGTTATGCACTACCTTCCCTCACCACTCTTCGTCTTCCACACATCCTACCCCCACCCACCCACCACCACCACCACCACCACCATGTGGGCATTCTCCCACCTCTCTTCCTCTCCCTCTTTTCCAACCCCACTCCCTTCTCTCTCCCTTCCACTTCTTTCCCTTCATCTTCACCTTACTCTCATTTCCCTTCCTCAGTTTTTCCGCCTCTCCCTCTTCTTACATTTCTTTCTGGTCTACTCTCTGTACTCTTTCCATTTCATTGTGCAGCTGCAAGTCATCTGTTCAGAGAGCTGCCTCTTTTCCGCTACCCCTCCTTGTGTCCTTCTCTTTCTCCTCCCCACTTCCATCAGCTCAGGCAGCTGCTTTCAGCTATCAAATATCGGTAATCAGTCACATCATTCGTATGTCTGTGTGGTTATCGTGTGAATGTGTACTATTGCTGGAAAAAGAGCTAGCACTCGCAAGCTAGTGTGAATGCAGGTTTCTGTTAAGTGCTTCTGTGCTCTGTGCATCAGTCCACTGTATGTAAGTGGTTGCCTTTCCCTTTTCTTTGTCTATCATAATTGGTGCTTTATAGACATCATCACTGCAGCAATTACATACTGTGAGACTGTAGGACAATCTGTTAATGTAGACACTTTCCCAATTTCTTGTCCATTGAGCATAAAAAAAATGAAAAACCTTTTGACACAAAATTAGCTGATTCTAACACAAAATTTACTGACTTTGACACGTCACTAAATTCGAAAACTGATTGAAGCTTTTTGACAGTGGTAGTATGCAAATCTTTACATAGCGGTTAATAAATGTGGATGATATTGCAACTGCAGAAAATGTAGGAAATTAATTACATTTTTGTGGGACCGAGGTATTATTTAATCTTAAATGTTTTATACTATATATTAAGCTTACTATAATGTACAACTTTTAAATGATTCCAGGAAACAAAAATGGACCTTATGAAGAGGAAACTGAGACGTGTTGTGAAAGAGCTGACACTACGCACAGAAAAAATAATAGTGTTGACCCTTCCCCCAGTGCCTCGGCTCTCACATAAGCCCGATCACTGGCAGCGCCTCGACGATTACAATACATGCATCAAAGGACGGGAAAAGTGTATGTATGAAAGAATGTATTTGCCTCCTCATATATATTTCTCCTGATACGAGAGTACCTTAATAAGTCAAATAAAAAATCACTAATGAATTCTTTCTCTGTTAATATCAAACATTTCCACAACATTGTCTTCTTTGCTGCATGCAGTTGACTGAGCAAGATTTTTATTTTATTTTCCTCCATCGCAAAAGCAGCTTTTGGAAAACGCTGCAAAATATTCTGTTATTCGTTGATCATTTCATCTAATTAAAACAACAGTACAAGGGAAATATAAGTTGTTACTTGCCATAAACATGACACATTAAGTTGCAGACAGCACAGCGAAAAGAGACTTACAAATTGGCTTTCAGTTAAAGCCTTCGTCAGAAAAGGAAATGCACACACATCCACATTGAGACAAGCAAGTGCACATCACGCTTGCACGACAGCCATCTCTGCTACTCGAGTCCGAGCTGCCGGAAATGGCTGGGTTTGTGTGTGTGTGTGTGTGTGTGTGTGCGCGTGCATGCATGCAATTACACTTACTTTGAATTAGTTATGCCATTGTATTTGTGTAATGTGTGTGTTGAGTATGATAGCTATCTGCAGTGGATCCACAACAGTCTTCCCTTCACTTTTTTTACACCTCTATTCCTACTTGTTATTTCCCAGGTTGATTTTATTTTGTTTCTACTTGTTCTGATGTAAGATTCATTATTAAGTTTCTTAGCTGCTATTAAACTTTCTTACATAATTTCCTGTAAATTTTCTTGTATGGTTCTAATGCAGTAGTATTTCTGGCAGATTTGTTTAAAATTCTGAGTGTGTCTGCTGTTTTTTTTATTCCCTAGGTTACTCATGTCTCAGCTATTATTTTAATTCTGATTTGCTTGACAGGAAGTGAAACATCCTAACAGTGCCTGTAACTTGCAAGAAATGACTCGGACTTTTTATCTACATCACAGGTCAATTCCATGTCCCAAGTTGTATTTTTTTAAGTTTTGATCAAAAAGCCTTATGCTTTCTTCATCAATAAATCTCCTCTCCCTGTAATTAGCACAGACCATTAGAGCCTTAGTAGATGTATTATTTAAGATCAACATGACTGCATTATGATCCAAAAACCAAGTATCTATTTCTAAAGTAATATTCTAGAGGGAAACATTCCACGCGGGAAAAATATATCTAAAAGCAAAGATTCTGTAACTTACCAAACGAAAGCATTGGTACGTTGATAGAGACAATAACAGACACAAACACACACACACAAATTTCAAGCTTTCGCAACCCACAGCTGCTTCATCAGGAAAGAGGGAAGGAGAGGGAAAGACGAAAGGATGTGGGTTTTAATGGAGAGGGTAAGGAATCATTCCAATCCCGGGAGCGGAAAGACTTACCTTTTTCCCCCCAAGGTAAGTCTTTCCGCTCCCGGGATTGGAATGATTCCTTACCCTCTCCCTTAAAACCCACATCCTTTCGTCTTTCCCTGTCCTTCCCTCTTTCCTGATGAAGCAACCGTGGGTTGTGAAAGCTTGAAATTTGTGTGTGTGTTTGTGTCTGTTATTGTCTCTATCAACGTACCAATACTTTCGTTTGGTAAGTTACAGAATCTTTGTTTTTTAGATATAAAGTAATATTCTCATGCTTGTTCTTATTGACAAATCAATGCTCAATTATTGTTTCAGATTCATTCACGCATCTGAAGTCTTCAACTACTGTTGCTGTCATATTAATAAGATAACAGATTGATCATTTTTTGTTGTTGTTTAGCAACAGTTCTTTTTAATATCTTCGAGAAAAATTGAAGTTTTAGTTGATGTTTGAGTTAATTTAGCAGCATTTCAAGGTTTTCCGGGAAAAAAGTAAAATTGTCTGATAGTGATCTATACACACACAATAATAATCATTCTGATTAGATTAGATTAGATTAGATTTATTTTCATTCCAATTGATCCAGGATTTGCAACTTCTGTGAGCTTCGGGACTGTCCTCCATAACATGATACAGCACAGTGACTCAGGGGTACAAGACATCAATTACACTCACCAGTGGTGCAGTGTACATCCTTGCTGGAATCACAGAGGCTAGTACTGTACCAGAGAATGTACAGTGCTTATTGCAGCACAAAGTGGTTCTGTGAGAATGCACTACAAATCAATAGAAACATTTAAAGGAATGTAGATTGTACAAAATTTGACACTTTCACTTTGTTGAGGTCCACAATTCAGAGGTTCCCCTGCTAATGCTGGAGGTACTTGGTGGTACCTATTTTACATACAGTGGAGTTAAGGAAGGAAAAATATCTTCGTTAGTAAAATTTCTATCTGTCTGTTCTGCTCATACATAAATTGAAGTTTCGTGCTGCACTTTCTGTCTGTTATGTTCGAGCTGATGTGAGGAACAACTGTTAGGATTTTGACCCAGTTTGCGTGTATAATTTATAAGTATTTATGGAAATTGGTTGAACTATAACGAATTAAAGTTCCTCGCCACCGTCAAAATGGTGCCATTACTGCCTAGTGGTACAGCCTCAAAAACTCTGCAGAACAGCCGAGCTAGCTCAAAATCCCTGTCGACACTGGTAGCCTGGTGGTAAAGTATGTGTTTGGAAACCAAGATCGTGGTATCATATCCCAGGTGGAGCACTGGATTTTAACTCTACCTTTTTAACATTGTATGCACTTCTCAATTATGTGAAGGTTATCCAGAAATTAAATGTGATTTGAATTCAGTGTTGAACTGTTGGTTCCCTTTGCCCAGTTAGGTAACTCATTACAAGCATGCAAGTTGATGTTGTTTTGCTGTTATTATTATTATTATTATTACCACCACATTCTAGGCATGCACACACACACATTCTCCTTCCATAAATATTATAGTCTCCCCTTTTGGTGCCTGCTTGTGAAGGCTAATCTCAAGAACTACTATAGGTATTTTGATACCCATGCCAGATGGGCATTGTAGTTGGCAATTTCTGAGGTGACACAAGTGTTACCTGTTTCAAATTTAATTGACATGTGTAGTGACGTGTCGTGGCAGTGACGGGGACTGAGAGCTACCGTGCCACTGGCAGCAGCTGCGACTGCACGGTCTCTTTGATGCCCAACTTGCATTGTGAAGCAATTTGTAGTCCCTTATGTGAAAGTGATGATTTTCTCTTACCTAACATTGTTATCTGAATTTTAGTCGTAACTCTACCGTAGACAAAATTACTGCTATGCCAGAGATGATGTCCGGCCATAGATACGTAGTGCTAACCCCGGGAAGCTCTGGCGGGTCACTAGTAGTAAATAAATTTCTTAGGATGTAGCATTATAATGCTAATTAAGAAATTCAAAGGAATGTTTTATTTATCTAAAAATAGCTACTAAGCAAAATTATAAAATAATACTTCTTGTATAGAATGAAATTTTACCATTTGCACTAGTTTCAAGGTAATAGACATAACGCATTAACTTTCATTGCTCAACTCTCAACAGTTCAATAGTTTTGATAGTTGCTCATATTATGGAGTGTGGTACCAGATTGAAGTTTCATCTATTGCACTGAATGAGTGCAAAAATTTCTGTGCGTTCCCAGGTTCTATGTCCAAATGTACTACACATTCTCTTTTCGGTCAAGTCAGAAATTGTAGTACCATTGAACGAAATACTAACTTTCCATGAAAATAATAGTGTTTCATATTGGGTTCTTGTATTGCCATACCATATGACAAACTTACCCAATAGTTTCCTGTGCAATGACCTCAGATGCCTGGCCGGAATGCACACCAGCAATTTCTGTGCTTTAGAAGTGATATGTTACGACATTTACAAATCAAAATGAATCAATGGAAAATGCGGGATGGAATGTAACAATATTTGAAAAGTATAGTTGCTACTCACCATATAGCAGAGATGCTATGTCACAGATAGGCCCAACAAAAAGACTGTCGGAAGGTGAGCTTTCGGCCAACGAGGCCTTCATTAAAAATAGACAACCCCCCCCCCCCCCACGCACGTGTGCGCACGCTCAACACACGCACATGCACGCACGTGCGACCACAGTCTCTGGCAGCTTGTGGGAGAGGAAACTGGTTGGTGGGGGTGAGGAGGAGGGCAAGGAGGAGGGGAGATGATAGCAGGGTAGGGGTGGGAATGGTAAAATGCTGCTTGTTGGAGTAGACAGTGATGAGTTGGAGAGAGGGTAGGGCAGTTAGGTACAGTTGGGCGGTTAGACAGAAGGCAGGGGGAGGGGGGGTTGGTTGGCGGAAAAGGAGAAAAGTAGAAATACAAGATACATTGGTGGAATAGAGGCATGTGTAGTGCTAGAATGGGAACAGGGAGGGGCTAGGTTAAGGACAATAACTAACAAAGGTTGAAGCCAGGAGGATTATGAGAACATAGGATATATTGCAGGGAGAGTTCCCACCTGCACAATTCAGAAAAGCTGGTGTTGATGGGAAGGATCCAGATGGCACACATGGTTAGGCAGTCATTGAAAAGAAGAATGTCATGTTGAGTGGTGTGCTCAGTTATAGGGTGGTCCAGTTGCTTCTTGGCCACAGTTCGTCGGTGTCCATTCACGCGGACAGGCAGCTTGTTGGTTGCCATGCCCACGTAGAATGCAGCAATGTGGTTGCAGCATAGCATGTAGATCACGTGACTGGTTTCACAGGTAGTTCTGCCTTTGATAGGATAGGTGATGTTTGTGACCGGACTGGAGTAGGTAGTATTTGGAAGATGTATTTGTATGGGACAGGTTTGTATGTAGGTTTATTACAGGGGATATGAACTGTGAGGCAAGATTTTGGGAGCAGAGATTGTGCAGGGATGGATGAGGATATCGTGTAGGTTCAGTGGATGGTGGAATACCTGTGAGGGATGGGTGGGAAAGATAGTGGGTAGGACATTCCTCATTTCAGGGCACTATGAGCGGTAGTTGAAACCCTGGCAGAGAATGTGATTCAGTGGGATTCTGGGTGTTCAGGAACGATTCGTCTAGATGGTGCATGAATTGGTTGGCATAGGGTGGTGCCATGAATTTGCCCATAGCCATACCCCGTATTTGTTCTTAGGTATTGCCTTCAAAGGAGAAGTAATTGTGGGTGAGGGTATAGTTGGCCACGGCAACTAGGAAGGATGTTGTTGGTTTGAAATCCATTGGGCATTGGGAAAGGTAGTGTTCAGTAGCGATAAGGCTATGGGCATTAGGGAGCTTACTGTAAAGGGAGCTGGCATGAATAGCGGTGAGCAGGGAACCACGTTGTAAAGGAACAGGAACTGTGGAGAGTCAGTGGAGGAAATGATTCCAATGTTTTATGTGGGGGGGTAGGTTGCGAATAATAGGTTCAAGGTGTTGGTCTACAAGAGCAGAGATTCTTTCAGTGGGGATGAAGTAACTGCTGACAATGAGGTGTCCTGGGCGGTAGTGTTTATGGACTTCAGGAAGCATGTAGAAGATAGGAGTGCAGGAAGTGATAGGGGTGAGGAGAGATGGACTCCGAGCAGGAGTTCTGGGATGATCCTAAGGATCTGAGGAGTGACTCGAGATCCTGCTGGATTTCTGGAATGGGGTCGCTGCTGCTGGGTTTGTAGGTGGATGAATCTGAGAGCTAGTGGAGTCCTTCTGCCAGGTAGCCTTTGTGAACAGCGGTGGAGCCTTTGTCAGCAGGTAGGATGATAAGGGCAGGATCAGTTTTTAGGTGCTGGATTGTGATTTGTTCTGCAAATGTAAGGTTGGTTTGCATATTGAGGGATTTGGAGGCAACATTTGAGGTTAAGAAATTCTGGAATGTTAAAAGGAGGTAATTTGGGGCCAGGGGGGTGGATCATGGTTGGATGGGGGAGCACACTGAGTCAGGCAAGGTTCAACATTGCTGTTCGGTTGAGTCTGATTGGTAGTGTTGGTGACAAAAAAGTGTTTTCACTGGAGTGACCGGGAGAAGGAGTGAAGATCTTTAACAAATCCTGCATGATTGAAGTGGCAAAAGGTGAGGCCTTGGGGAAGGACTGTTCTTCTGTGGGGGCTAAGGCTTTTGCAGGAAAGGTTCCTGACTATGTTGCAGGTCTGTTTAGGTTCTGGATTCTGTGTTATGGTGGGACGGAGTTTGGGAGGGTGGGCTAAATATAGTAGATCTGAGAGACAGGGTTTGTGAGCTATGAGGTGACATGGGGGAGGCTTGGAGGTTGTTGTGCAGGTGGTGGATAGTGGTAGCCCCAGGCGGTAGTATGAAATGAACAGGGTGGAGAGATTTTTGAGGTGGCATTGTGCATGATGCTGTAGTTTCATTGTGTGTGATGGGATCCAGGAATTTCGGATTGCACAGCAGGTGAATTTTGGGAACAGAGAGAAGGTATTGCAAGGTTTGGGCCTGATTGATGTGGTTTGCAAAGCTGTGTTGGTGAGGGTTACAGACTGGGGGGATCTGAACAGATAGAGATCATTGTGGAAGGGAGGGTGGCAACCAGAGATGGGTAATTTGAGGGTAAGACCATTTGGGGGGATTCCATGAGCCAAACAACAATGCAGAAACAGTATGTGGGATTGGGTTCTGGCTAGGGATAAGGAACGTTTTGTGTACTGATGCAGATGGAAGGAGCAAGAATCCATGTTGTTGGATACATACGCGTAAAAATATGAACATAACATACTATTATATCCAAAAAAATTTGCAAAAATACACCCAGACACATGGGAAAAATCGGAAAAAGCATTAAACAGATGAAGTAAGGGGAAAACAAGATGAAATCTGAGTGAGTAGGCGGATAGTGAAATGCGAAAACCAATTGAAATTGGCATGAAGACACAAAGAGATCAAAGAAAAGACCAGTAGATAATCTTACATTTCAATACAGAGTCCTCATAAACTTCCACCAATTCAGTTTTGTTGTGGGCAGCTGTTGAACACCTCAAGCAAAAATGTAAATAACAACCAAAGCTACTTCAGATAACTATGGACAAAAAACTGCATATTGTACCTATTCGAACTTTTTGATAAGTGTTACAGTGACTACACTAACCAGCACTCATGTGGATTAACTAAGTTTTCCACTCTTTTGTACAAGTCTGAGACTTACCAATGTACCCTTATTTACATTAGGTATAGTGTAGACATGTGGAGGGTCAGTTATTGGTGGTACAAGAACAGTTAATATACATTCAACAAAGAATGGTTGACAAATAAGTACTTTCTTCAGGAGACAGAATTCGAGTACTGGAAAAGCTGTTCATAGTTTTCAGAACTTGTGCAGGGGCCATCGTGTGAATTGCATGGTTTTCAGATAAGATGTACTTATCCAGTTTCTGCTTAAAATATTTTTATTTGTGGCAATACCTAGTGTATGTTGGGAATCTGATTGTTTCATTTGTGTTTTGAAGATCACTTTGCTCACGTGTCTCTCATTTATGTTTGTGCACAATTGTAGCCAGTCCCAAAAACTCCACATAGTGTCAATTAACATCTGATGTGGAATACGAATTCTTCCTGGATTGTCTTCCTCAGATCTTCGAGGCTGCTTAGCTCTTAAACACATACTCAGGACTTCAGATCTCACAATGAAAAGAAGTCGTTTAAGCTCGGATTGGAGAAGTGAGGAGAGTAGTGAAGATCGTGATGTCTGGAGATAGGAGGCTCGGAACATGATTCCACAACGTGACACAACCATCAAATTACAAGCTATTTGTGCAGTTGCACCATCTTTTTGAATCTGTGCTGTCTTCATTTTCATTACACGAGCATCTACAGTTTCGTTTGTTAACAAACTCGTTTGAATGAAAATGAGCTTCAACACTAAGCAGAAAAAATTACATTCTCGTTATTGACCATGGTTTCACGAAAGACACGTCGCTGTTTGTAATTGTCTTCATAAGTTACCGACGTACCTGAGTTTTGGGTGGGTGATAATAAAGACCTCTCTGCCGGGTACTTTGTACTGTTGACACGTCAATCCTTAAACTCATGGCACGTGAGTGAATTGACCATTTAGGCAGACACCCTAATTATGGAGCATCTCTAATCGTTTATGTACCTGACAATGGTGTCTACATGTACAAAGTTACATTGACTTTCGACTTTGTCTTCTGGTTGAACCCAGTATTTTGTGAAAGCAGACTGGTTTTATTTAGGATTCCAGTTACTCCCCACTGTTTTAGCTACAAAACCCTATTCTTCAGCATAATCTCCATTCAATGTGACGACCTTACAGCAGCTTACTGAGAAGGCCCGTATGTGCGCACGGTACCGATCTACTGGTAAATATCGGACCAGAAGTCTTGCTGTGTCGATAACTTCCTCGTCTTCAGTATACTGCTTCCCATGGAATGCGTCCTTGAGAACCATTGGGGTGCGCTGGCTGTTTTGAGGCCTCTTATTGTCACAGAGAATAAGAAGTTTGTTTGCATTTTTGTGGCAATGAGTACACTGAAGTTGTCCCTTCAATTTCCCAAAGCTGTATGCAGCCGGCCAGCACGGGGGAATTCGGACAGCTTTGCGCGACCTTGTTGCAATGGTAACAGACTTCTCGCCCGATAATTCTCCGTCCTTTTGTTCGCTGCCAGTTCTCTGCAGACATCCTGCACATCTCTGTGAATATTTTGTTAGCTGCCAGTTCTCTGCAGACATTCTGCATGTGCCTACGAATACCTGTGATGCTCTGGTTTTTCGCTAAAAAACCTCAGTGGCAGGCACTGCCCCGAATGTACCTCTGTTACAGATGAGATTTTGAAGGCTACATGTAGCACCACAACCTATCGAAACTTCATGAAATTAGAGGGACTGAAGAGGGAATATTCCATTGTGTCTCACAATGTATTCCACATTTTGTTTTTCAACCATTATTGACTGAGGAAAAAAAGTCTTACATTACTTATTGAATGCCCCTGGTATTTTGTAATTTAAGTATAGAAGTTAGAAGTCCATATTAAACAGTAGGTATCCATATAAGTCGAAGGTTGGAGATGGTTAAGGGCATACCATCCCCAATAGGATCATACCTAGTAAAGTAATGTGGTGTTAAAACTAACCTTCAGCTTTACTTTTTATTACCTGCTTCATATATTGAAAACATGGGATGTTCTTTGAAATGTCCTTTTGTTAAATCCAACTTATGATTGACTGAATGTTTTAGCAAAGATGAGCAGTTATTCTTGAGATAAAACTGCTTGGATTTCAGTCATTTACATTAAGCAATAGCAAAATGATTGGGTTTTTGCATTTTCGGCATTTAATTTTGTTCTTGGTTATTGTAGAAATTGGGCAGTACATAATACGTTCTTCATAACTTTCTTTAGATTATTGTATTCATAGTGGCATGTTAACGCTACATGGAAACAGCTGTGTATGTCTTTTTCTCATATCGAAGTCTGCATTCAGTTTTCTGTTCCCAACAGATAGGAATGTTGTAGTGGCAGACATCACAAGCCTATTCCTGATCGGTCCACAAAGATGCCGCACTGACTGCTATGAGCTGTGAGTATGTTACTTTATTAATTCAATGGGCCTTCCATTGTTATATTATGAACCCTCCATACGAGGAGGATTAATTAAGATTATGGTATAAGTTATCATTACTTGGTGAATTTTTATAGATGGAAAAAGATGATCTGTAGGCCTATTTGTTTTAAACAATAATCTGTTCCCAGACATTCATTCATCACACCCTAAAAATGTATTATTTCCCACATGGAGGTGAATGTTATTTCCTTTCACCCCCTCCCCCCCCCCCCCTCCTCCCTGCCCCCCTCCATATTCTTCATGTGTCAATTTTTACAAACAACGTGTTTCATAGTACAATTGTATATTATTCGATATGGTCATTCGTCCAGCTCCTTCATTATATTTCTGACAACTAAAACTTGTCGTCTCCAGGTCGGATCTCCACAAACACACAGGTGTGGGCTACGGGTATCAAAGAATCTGCCGGAAATATCTGTGGCTCGTCAGGAAAAGCCGTTTTTTTGTGTGGTGTCTAGCCCTCAAAGGCACACCGGCTTTTGATTGTTGCAGGAGTGTTGCCAACAAACAGCTTTCATACCTCGCCCATGTGGTAACGTTCCCAATGTTCTAGTAGTATATCGTGATGAAACCAAGCAAGGTAAGTTTCAGTGCTTAATGACTGGATGTTTGAGAGCATCAAGGCCCACAAGACGTCAGAATTCCAGGTGTATTGCACAGTATGTAGCAAGTCTTTCACTCTCAGCAACATGGTGAAGATGGCTGTAATCAGCCATGTGGAAGGCACTAACCACCTCATGGCAGTCGTGGCTGTCAAAAAGATACTGGAAATTTGTCTTTTTCGTCAGTTCTCAGTGAGTGAAGTGCCACAGCTGTTGAGTGATGTGCAGACTCTTTAAGGCTGCCCAACATCTCACTGACTTTAACGGGATTTTGTTTTCAATGACTGTGTTGGTTTTTTACCATGCCGTTGTTCAAAAGTGGCAGACAGACTTTGGCATTTTCAACACACCCTTGCGCAGCTTGGTGTAGCCAATCCTTTTCTAACGTCCAGTTTTGGCGTTCATTATGGGAACTTGCCACTGGTTTTTCAGTGATGAGGGAGGATTGGCAAGGTATGCCTCGCTAGCCTGCTTTCTCGATGTTCCTGTTCTTCTTGCTTCCTCTTTAAAAGAGGGGCTGGACTTAGTCCCACTTTTTATACAGTCCAATTTTTACCCAGTCCAATCTAGCCACTGTCATGGATGATGATGATGATGATGATTATGATGATGATGATGATGATGATGATTTGCGTTTTCATCATCAGCACCCAGTCCCCAGGCAGAGAAAATTTCCAACCTGGCCGGGAATCGAACCTGGGTCCCCGTGATCCAGAGGCAGCAACGCTAGCCACTAGACCACGAGCTGCGAACATGCATTATTATGTCAAGGAAAGATCCTTGTTTGCATTTTATAATATTTATTGGCATGACTAGCCTGCAGTTCACACTTAAGTGCCTGGCAGAGGGTTCTTTGTACAATTTTCAGATTATTTCTTTACCGTTTCGCCTCAAGTAGCAGCGCACAAGAAAAACGAACATATAAATCTTTCCATTTTTTTAATTTTATTATGATGATACTCTCTCCATATGTAGTTGGGGGTTAACAAAATATTTCCACCTGTGGAGGAGAAAGTTGGTGATTGAAAGTTCGTAAATAGCTCACGTCGCAACAAAAAACTTCTTTGTTTTGATGATTGCCACCCCAACTTGTGTATCGTTTCCATGACACTCTCTCCCGTATATTGTGATAACACAAAATGAGTTGCCCTACTTTGGACTTTTTTTATGTTCTCCATCAATCCTATCTAGTAAGGATCCCACACTGTATGACAGTACTCTAGCAGAGGGCAGACAAGTGTAATTCCTAGGTGTTTAGTTGAGTTTACAGCTTTGAGATTCATGCGATTTATCGTCTAACTGAAATTTGATGGATATTTTGTAGTACTCATGCGAATGACCTCACACTTTTCTTTATTTAGGGCCAATTGCCACTTTTCACACCATACAGATATCTTGTCTTTCCCAACGTGACATTTTTATATCACATGGTGGAATACAAGATGTCTCAAACCACGAAGAAAATGTTAAGTTTGTTACTAAGGGGGGGGGTGGGGGGGGGGGAGTGTAAGTTAGAATTATTTGTCATTTACAATTTGCCAATTAATTGCACTGGTCATGCGAGTGACCTGTTCAGGAAAATGTTAGTGGATAGCAATATAGCACAAAAATGCAGCTCTGCAAGAACAAAAACTGTCGCAATCAATGGAGAAATGGTCAAAAAAATCCCAACCTAGCACTACAACTACAATTCAGAGAACAGGTATGGAATTGATGCTTTGGCCATTTCCAGTGTTTTTATTTCTATTTTTATATCCATTATATAGCTTTTTGACGTCACAGGAAAAGACTCACATCAGTTGCCTTTGGATTATACTAAAAATGAGCCACAATTTTTGACCATTCATATTTGAAAGGTTGGTAGGTATGTAGTATCACAAGGTTCACATCATTGTCTTATTTGGATATTTGATTGTTTTGGGGACACTGGTACTTCCAGAGCATGCTCGTTGTCGTCTGGTGAGATTACTGGACATGATGAAGATGCTCCCTTGACACTTGACTAGATCACAGTGACTGGTGAATCGGGAAGCTCACAGTTGACGGTCGATTTCTTGACCTCTGAGGTATTGCAGCCCAAAGTCACGTCCACCACTGCCACTAACACTACATCAACTAACATTCTTGTTGTCACCTCCACCAATGCCACTAACGCTGCATCGGCTAACAGTCGTATTTCAAAGTACCAGATCCAGGATCATGGCGGAAATATTATGGACTCTGAAGGCTGTTGAGAATCATGTGTCCTTTTCTACTACAAGAAAGCAGACTGCTTTGTTTCCGATCATGTTCCATAATGATGATGTAGCAAGTAAAATGCATCTTGGGTGGACCAAGACACCATATTGTATTGTTCGTGAGTTAGCTCTGCACTTTAGGAAAAATATTCTCAAAGATCTTGAAGGGGATGTTCCTTTTGTAATATTACTTGATGAGAGCCTTAACAAGGTGGCTGAGTTGCAGCAAATGGATTTTGCTCTCAGATATTGGCATAAAGTTAACAAACAAGATGTGAGATGCACCATTTTTCATCTGCATTTTTAGGCCATACCACTACTGCCGATATGTTGGATGGTTTTAAGATAGAAACTTCTGATCTGAATCTTATCAACATGCTTAAGGTATCAGTGGATGGGCCCAATGTCAATTGGACATTCTTGATGGATTTCTGCCGTGACCTGAAGAGTATTAATAGGAACAGTGCATCAACTTTTATTGATATGGGATGTTGTGGTCCTCATAGAATTCATCAGAGTTTCCAGAATGCAGCCTTAAAGACTAACTGGGGCATTGTACCTTTCATGAGATCGATTTGTAATGTGTTGAAGAATGTACCTGTTCTGTGGGCTCTCTGGAGAACTAGGATGCGGTCAACAGGGGTGTAAAAATCATCCCCTTTCCAGAGGCTTATGTGGACAAAGTAAAGGAACACGAGATTAAAATATATATACTTACAGTGAACAATGTTGTGGTACCTCAGATCCTCTGCTGCCAGCTAAAATATCATTTTTTAGCTTTATTTTGGAGCAGGTCATGCCCTTTTTGAGGGAATTCCAATGTGTGGCCCCTACGGCACATCTCCTGTACAATGCTTTGTCATCTCTACTTCCTGATGTGATGTCCTTACTTGTTAAGGCTGAAGTATGTAACTGTTGAAAGATAAGTGTGTGATATAAACCTTGATAATAAAGTTGGTCTTATTCCTGCAATAGACACGAATTTAGGTCATGGTGTATGGTATGAGCTCAGAAAAGTAAAAGTTCTTGCAAAGATTTTTTAACTTTCAGGATTGAGTGCAAGGACTTTCTGATTGAAATCTGCTCAAACAGCCTTCTAAAGCCACCTTTGAAGTACAGAATTTGAACATTCATAGACTTTTGCGATCTAGTTGTCATAAATAGCAGCCCAAGAACTAGCAACGCTAGAATCTTGAATGTCTTGCAGAAATTCTCTTCACAGAATTGGACAAGATGTCAAGTTTATGATGGCCTGAAATCAGCCGGTGGTGTCTTAAAGATTGACGTTAACAAGGGAATGAATCTGGATTATCACAATGCTCGAGATCGGTATGGTGACGCTTCAAAACAGAAGCAATGTGAATAAGATGAAGCAGCCAAGAGAGCCACACAGAAGAGGTCCATTGTCCAACAAGTTAAAGAACTGGAGGCCAAAAAGTCACGGATATTGGCCGAAAGTCAGTCAGGCAGCAGTAGCCAACTGCAGCAGACACAGCAACAGATAAGTAACCGAATTTGTCATTTATGAGTTTCTAACCAGGAGCGAATTTTATTATATCATCTGTGTGCTTTAATAGTTTAGTTTCTTGAGTTTCTGCGTCTAAATTTAACATCTAATAGCCACAGTTCTCGCGTTTTCATTTGCGTCAGAAAGTAAATCGATTTTGTGACATATTTCAAGTTCCAAATCAGGGTCAAATTATTTAGTTTCACCTGAGTGCTTCGGTAATTATGTTTTTGAATATCTGCGTATTATTACACACAGTTTGTGTGTTTTCGTCAGGTTCTACAGTAGATATCCGTAGCGTGACTCGATAGTCCATTTCTCTGCATAGTTTAGTTTTCGACGACCTTTAGTACGGACAGGGACTGCGATTGTTTTGTGCGGATGTGAGCCGAGCAGCTTGAGGCTGCAGTGGATGGGCACCACTATTGTAGGCCAGCCGTGGGGATCCAACGGACGTCCAGCACGTCAGAGTCCTCTGATCGGTCCTCACCGGTGGCCAACCCAGTTACTGCTCGCATTGAGGCTGACCCCTCACCTGTGGTCGAGTGGGAGTTTGCCCCGGGGTGAAGCAGGTGGCGAAAGAATTTCCTGGCGGCCGCACATACGGCCTCCCCGGTTGGTCTGAGAAACAGGTTCCAGGTGCTGTCCGTGGCTGACACTGTCGCTGAGCCAGATGCTGTCGCCTGTCCTGTTTCAAGGGAAACCACTCAGCCTGCAAGATCCGGGCAATCGCAGAGGGTGGGATTATTGATAGTTGGGAGCTCCAACGTTAGGTGCGTTATGGGGCCCCTTAGGGACTTGGCTGACAAGAAGGGTAAGAAATCCAATGTGCACTCTGTGTGCATACCGGGTGGAGTCATTTCAGATATGGAAAGGGTCCTCCCGGATGCCATGAAGAGCACAGGGTGCAGCCAACTGCAGGTGATGGCTCACGTCAGTACCAATGATGTGTGTCAGTTTGGATCAGAAGAGATGCTCTCTGGTTTCAAGCGGCTAACAGAAGCGGTAAAGGCTGCCAGTCTTTCTTGCAAGATGAAAGCAGAGCTGACCATTTGCAGCATAGTCGACAGGACCGATTGCAGACCTCTGGTACAGAGCCGAGTGGAGGATCTGAATCAGAGGCTCAGACTGTTCTGCGACCGTGCAGGCTGCAGATTCCTCGACTTGCGCCAAAGGGTGGTTGGGTTTCGGGTTCCGCTGAATAGGTCAGGTGTCCACTATACGCAGGAGGCGGCTACATGGGTAGCAGGGGCTGTCTGGCATGGACTGGGCAGTTTTTAAGGTTAGAGGGTCACAGGAAACCACAAGGCCTTTAGTCACAAAGGGTGCAGGCCAAACATAGGAAGAATGTAGATAAAGGAACCATTGGTATAACAGTTGTAAATTGTCGTAGCTGTGTTGGGAAAGTGCCAGAGCTCCAAGCGCTAATAGAAAGCACTGATGCTCAAATTGTTATAGGCACTGAAAGCTGGCTAAGCTCAGCCAAAATTTTTGAGAAGAACCTAATGGTGTTCTGGAAGGATAGGCTAAATGCAGTTGGCGGTGGCGTGTTTGTTGCTGTTAGCTGTAGTTTAACTTGTCGCGAAGTTGAAGTAGATACTTCCTGTGAGTTAGTATCGGCAGAGGTCATTGTTGGCAACCAGAATAAAATAATAATTGGATCCTTTTACTGACCTCCCAATTCAGATTATACAGTTGCTGAAAGGTTCAAAGGAAACTTGAGTTTGATTTCAAACACGTACCCGAACCATATTTTCTGGCACAAAATCCAAAGCGATTCTGGTCATATGTGAAGTATGTTAGCGGCAAGAAACAGTTACTACCATCTCTGCGCGATAGCAATGGAGATACTATCGAAGACAGTGCTGCCAAAGCAGAGTTACTAAACACAGCCTTCCGAAATGCCTTCACAAAAGAAGACAGAGTAAATATTCCAGAATTCGAATCGAGAGCAGCTACCAACATGAGTAACGATGAAGTAAATATCTTTGGAGTAGTGAAGCAACTTAAATCACTTAATAAAAGCAAGTCTTCTAGTCCAGACTGTATGCCAATTAGGTTCCTTTCGGAGTATGCTGATGCATTAGCTCCATACTTAACAATAATATACAACCGTTCGCTCGACAAAAGATCCGTACCCAAAGACTGGAAAGTTGCACAAGTCACACCAATATTCAAGAAAGGTAGTAGGAGTAATCCACTAAATTACAAGCCCATATCGTTAATGTCGATATGCAGCAGGATTTTAGAACATATATTGTGTTCGAACGTAATGAATTACCTCAAAGAAAACGGTCTATTGACACACAGTCAACATGGGCTTAGAAAACATTGTTCTTGTGAAACACAGCTAGCTCTTCATTCACATGAAGTGCTGAGTGCTATTGACAAGGGATTTCAGATCAATTCCGTATTTCTGGATTTCCGAAGGCTTTTGACACTGTACCACGCAAGCGGCTCATAGTAAAATTGCATGCATATTAAAATTGCATGCTTATGGAATACCGTCTCAGTTATGTGACTGGATCTGTGATTTCCTGTCAGAGAGGTCACAGTTCGTTGTAATTGACAGAAAGTCATCGACTAAAACAGAAATGATTCCTGGCATTCCCAAAGGTAGTGTTATAGCCCCTTTGCTGTTCCTTATCTACATAAATGATTTGGGAGGCAATTTGAGCAGCTATCTTCGGTTGTTTGCAGATGACGCTGTCGTTTATTGACTAATAAAGTCATCAGAAGATCAAAACAAACTGCAAAACGATTTATAAAAAATATCTGAATGGTGCAAAAAGTAGCAGTTGACCCTAAATAACAAAAAGTGTGAGGTCATCCACATGAGTACTAAAAGGAACTCATTAAACTTCGGTTACACGATAAATCAATCTAATCTAAAAGCTGTGAATTCAACTAAATACCTAGGTATTACAATTATAAACAATTTAAATTGGAAGAAACACATAGAAAACATTGTGGGGAAAGCTAACCAAACACTGCGTTTCATTGGCAGGACACTTAGAAAATGTAACACACCTACTAAGGAGACTGCCTACACTAAACTTGTCTGTGCTCTTTTAGAATACTGTTGCGTGGTGTGGGATCCTTACCAGATAGGACTGACTGAGTACATAGAAAAAGTTCAAAGAAAGGCAGCACGTTTTGTATTATCGTGAAATATCGGAGAGAGTGTCACAGAAATGATAACAGGATTTGGGATGGACATCATTAAAAGAAAGACGTTTTTCGTTGCGACGGAATCTTCTCATGAAATTCCAATCACCAACTTTCTCCTCCGAATGCGAAAATATTTTGTTGACACCGACCTGCATAGGGAGGAACGATCACAAAGATAAAATAAGGGAAATCAGAGCTCGTACGGAAAGATATCGGTGTTCATTCTTTCCGCGCACTATAAGAGATTGGAATAATAGAGAATTGTGAAGGTGGTTCGGTGAACCCTCTGCCAGGCAGTTAAATGAGATTTGCAGAGTATCCATGTAGATGTAGATGTAGATGAAGATGAAAGTGTCACTGTACAGAGGGGAATTGAAGAGATCGCTTCTCTCACAAAGGAGTTTTGACTGGTTTTCATTAATTGATTTGAATTGTTTGTTTGACAAAATATAAAGTGTTATCATTTGGCAGAGAAAAGTCACTAAATGTTCTCGAGTGATGTTCTTAGTTTTTAAACTTTAATGTTATATAATACAACATATTTCTTTTATGTTTGTCTGGTCCGATGCATTATCTTTCCTGGAAAGTTCATAAATCCTATATGGTAGGATGAAGGTGTTACCAAAGAATGAAACGTAATAAAGAAGGTGACGGAAAAGGCCTCTGTCTACATTTTGATGTTCAGTTTTCCAGGCTCATCAGGAATGAATACCTATTTTATACGCTCTAGTTTCTGTCCATTTTTTACTAACCCCTAGTAATATTTAGTACCAAAACCTTGACCATAGAAGACAGCCCATAACAATCCATGCTAATTTAGGGCAATAATGGCCAGGCAGCTTATGTGCCAAAATTAACCACACACAAAAAAAGAAAGTTCATAAAGAAATTAGTTACAAAATGTGTGACACACACTGATGCCAAAAACTATTTCAAGCTACGTACCTCAAAACATTTGTTACTCCATTTCCATCAGTTGTGAAGAAGCCTCACAACCATTTTGTGGATGAAACTCTTTCTTCAGAGCATTTTCATGCAAGCATCGTTACCTACATCACTGAGAGCCACCAGGTCCCTGTCACCGTAAGCTTCCAGCATGCTTCAGCGACCACCTTGTAGTGTGGCGGTGGAATGTTGTGTGTCTCAGGGATTGGGGATCTTGGCCTAAATTTCAAGGTGTGCTGTGTGCCAATGAGATGCATGGCTGTTGAGGTGAAACAGTCATTAGCAGGCAACCTCTGGGGAACCTGCAGCACCTCAGTTGTATAAGGCTTCCCCAGGCATGAGGGGCTCTGTCCGGGTGGACTTCCTTCCCTAGCTGCTCATGGGAACACCATGAAGCCGCCGGCCACGGTGGTCTCACGGTTCTAGGCGCTCAGTCCAGAACCGCACGACTGCTACGGTCGCAGGTTCGAATCCTGCCTCGGGCATGGATGTGTGTGATGTCCTTGGGTTAGTTAGGTTTAAGTACTTCTAAGTTCTAGGGGACTGATGACCACAGATGTTAAGTCCCATAGTGCTCAGAGCCATTTGAACCATGAAGCCTAAATCTCATTTTCCTACTCCCAGCAGTTCGGGTGGCCCTTTGGGCAGTATTACCACCCAAAATGCTAAGAAGCCTCGTGTGGTTAGTCCACCTGGATCATGTCCGACTGTCAACGACAGTAACCAAAGTAACATCACATCCTGTGGTGGATAATGTTTTTGTTGTTATGAAACATGTGGAGGGTTATTTCAGAAAACTGTCAATGTTTTATATTTATAAAAAACTTGACGTACTTGTTGGGCAACTCAGATCTATTCTCTTCTGCTGGAGATTATGAAGGCTCCCCAAGTACAGAAGCTGTTGAATGCCAATCTGCTTGGGGAATATCCCATCACCAATGAGCTGCACACCGGGTTGAATAACGTTAAAGGTGTTATGACTTGCTGGGACATTGCAGATATGGATATGAAAGAACTGCAAGAGGAATTTGCACGTGCGCGGGTGACTGACGTCCAAAGCGTTATGAAAAGGTTTGACGGGGAGCTGCGAAAGTCGGCCTCATTTATTCTGACACTCAGTCTTCCGAAGTTGCCAGACTGTATTGTTGCAGGATTTCTCCGCCTTAAGGTAAGACCATATGTCCGAAATCCAATGCGCTGCTTTAAGTGCCAGCACTTAAGTTATACCACTACGGGTTGTAATGGTCGGGCTACATGTGGCCGATATGGCAGTGCAGCACACGAAAAGGATTTCCAGTGCACTGCGTCACCCAGGTGTCTTAATTGCTCACAGGCCCATCTGGTTTGGAGCAGGTATTGTCCTGTCTATGTTGAAGAAAAGACGATTCACAAAATTAAAGTCATCCAATGTATATCGTACTCTGTCAAGTCTTTTTGTCTCGGCTTTGACACAGCATTTCCAGAATATCAGTATTAGCACCCCAACTATGCCTGTTGAGCAGGGCACATCTACCTGTTAATGTAAATGTAGCTGCCAGCCTGCGCTGCTGGTTCCTATCGGTAAGCATTGAATGTTACCGAGCATAACACCAGAATACACAGAAAACCCTCATGGCAGACATCTGATGAGATTCCATCGAGTGTTTGTTCAGTTAGCCTTGCCAACAATCCCAAAATCCAAGGTGAGGACCAAGGCCGGATGGCCGAAGCGGTCCGCTTCGAAACCATCAGACCGTGCGACCTTGCTGTTGTCTGATGGATCTGAAGGAGATCATAGCAAAGCTGGTATGGACATTGAAGTTTTCCTGAGGGTACCAGTGAGTCCCTCTGTTGCTGTGTCGACACCACAGCGAGTTGAGAAGAGGAAAGACAAGAGTAAACCCTTGTCATTAAAATGGCTTCCATACTGCAGTGGAACATCAATGGGTTGAGGACTCGTGTGGAGGAACTGAAACTCCTAGCACAGGCACGCCCCTTGTGCCTGTGTTTACAAGAAACTCATTTTAAAGATACAGACATCCCTGTACTATAGGGTTATACACTACACTACAAGGATGACATAGGGTGGAGTGGGGGCAGAAAGAACCAAGGGATGGGTCGTCACGTTTGTCAGTAATATGCACCACTCCTCTGCTCTCCCCTTCGCTACTGACCTGCAAGCATTTGTTGTTGAAATCCATGCCCATCAGAGGATTACAGTTTGCCCGCTGTTTTTTACCTCTGCTAGATGCAGTAGCCTCTGAGGCTGTCACAGCTCTTGTAGGACTACTCCCACACCCATTTCTCCTTCTGGGGACTTCAGTGACCATCACGTCCTGGGGTGCTCGACCTCTACTTGCCCTCGAAGTCAGGTTTTGGAGAGCCTCGTGATGTCTCGCGAGCTGTGCATCCTCAACACAGGTAATCCCACTCATTTCTGTAGTGCTACGGGGTCATTCTCAGCCATCGGCCTCTCTTTCTGCTCTCCTGACCTCACAGGCTCTGTTCAGTGGGAGGTCATTAATAACCTCCATTGCAGTGCCTACTCCGCATCTCCCTACCCAGCCACCGAAATGTATGGTCAGCAGGGCTAAGTGGACGCTCTTCAGCCAGCTGGCTGTGTTCGAACACCGCGACAGCATCCACGAATGGGTGGACCACATCACACGAGGGGTCCAACGTGCTGCTGACCTATCCATCCCAAAGTCCTCAGGACATTTTAGGAGGTGACCTGTACCTTGGTGGACAGATGAGTGCTGTTCAGCAATCTGGAACAGGCTTGTGGCTCTTAGACATTTTCAACACCGACCAACAGCAGACAACGTAAGGGCCCTTCTAGTTGCAAAAATGTCCAAGGCTCAACCCGTCATTATGGAGAGTAAGAAAAGGTGATGGCTAGCATTCCTGAAGTCAATTAATCATTCCACTTCTTCTACAAAGCTATGGGAAGCCATCCACAGGATTTCCGGTAAACACAGTCATTTACCAATAACAGCAGTGCTGAAATAGAGGTGTCTCCAAAAAGCATCTGGAGACATTGTACAGACATTGGCTGAGCACTTTGCAAAAACTACTGCCAGTGTAAGTCAGGATCCGGCGTTTTGTCGCTACCGTGCAACTGTAGAGAGAGTGGTAGTTTGACTTCAGATCCCACAGTTCTGAGGCCTAAAATTCCCCTTTCTCCATGTGGGAGCTTTAATCGGCACTGACTGAAGCTTGTGACACTGCACCCAGTCACGACGAAATATGGCACTGCATGCTTCGACATCTGCCAGCGGCATTGGTGAAAATCCTCCTAGAATGTTTCAATCTCATATGGTGGACAGCCAACTTCCCCAACTTGTGGAGGGAGGCAATTCTTATAGCTCTCCTCAAACCAGGATAGGATCGCACATATCTGAGGAGTTATCAGAGAGTCACCTCGATGAGCTGTGTAGGAAAGACTGTGGAGTGAATGGTTTACCATTGTCTGGTCTGGTTGTTAGAGACCAGGCAACACCTTAGGTACTCTGTGTGGTTTCCGGAGATTTCAACCAGACCTTGCTAGAGGTGGCTATTCTGCAGGCTGTCATATGTAACCATCACTGTATCGGCATATTCTTCAATATCAGTAAGACGTATGATACTACTTGGAGACACTGTATTGTAGCACAACTGCATCAGTGGGGTTTTGTGGCTACATCTCCATCTTTATCCGGTCTTTCCTGTTTCAGCAGCTTTTTGGGACCTGAGTTGGTGACACGCTGTCAGACCTATTTGAGCAAGAGAATGGTGTCCCTCAGGGCAGTGTTTTTAAGTGTTGCCCTCTTTGCCGTAGCCATAAAGAGTATCACGTCTATGGTAAGGAGTCCTGTACAGTGCTCCTTACTTATGGATGATTTTGCTGTTTTCTGTTCCTCTTCCAGTGTTGTAAGAGCGAGACACTAGTCGCAGCTTACAGTGCGGTGGTTAGAGGAGTGAGCTGCAAAGATGGGTTTTCTGTGTGTGTGTGTGTGTGTGTGTGTGTGTGTGTGTGTGTGTGTGTAGATGCGCACGCGCATGCGCGAATGTTCATTTTAGTTATTCCCATCATATTTTTAATTTACCTGCTGTGCATATGGGCGACACCATTCGACATTTAGAGTGTCAGAGGTTTCTGGGCCTCATTTCTTACTCCAAATTGTATTGGTTGCCACCCCTGAGAGATCTGACAGCCAGAACCCTGACAGCACTGAATATCTTAAAGCGCCTTAGTCACAGGTCTTGGGGAGCAGGCAGGGTGCATCTTCTCCAGTTTTATAGGGCTTTTGTGCGTTCGCAGCCGAACTATGGGAGCATGGTGTATGAGTAAGTGAGGCTCTCTTATTTGCAGATCTTTGACACTGTCTACCATGAGGTGATTCAGCTGACCACAGGTACATATAGAACCAGTCTCGTACCCAGCCTCTATGCCGAGACGGGGAAATCGCCACTTACAATCCTGCAGCAATTCCTCATGGTCATTTTTTCCAACCTTCCACAAGCCACAATGCCATTTGGGATCCGCATGCAGCATGTGCTGTAGTCACTCGGTGTGGAGCCAATATGACCCCAAATCCAGGGTTTTAACCATCTGCCACCCTGTTTACTGGAGAGGCCCAGAGTGATTTTAGGTTTGGTGCAGTACAGGAGAGATAGCACTCCTGCTCCTGTTTTTGAGATATTTCCTGACATTTTAGCTGAGCACCACGACTATGTCACTGTTTTTGTGGATGACTCAAAACAGGGGGATTCTTTTGGCTCCTCTGTTGTTTCCTCAGATTGTGTCCTCAAGTTCCAACTGCCTCAAGCCTTTACTCTCTATGATGCAGAATAGTGTGCAGTCTTGCAGGCACTGGAGTAGAAGAGATGTTAAAGTGCTAAATTTCTTGTCTGTTCTGATTTTTGAGTGCCCTTTACTCTCTGAAACGTGTGTACCCAGCGGATAAAATAGTCAAGACTATCCAGGATAGCCACCTCCACCTACAACAACTGAGGAAGGTGGTGTCTTTGTGCTGGTTACTGGGGCACCTTGGAATTGTGGGAATTGAAAGGGCGGCTCTAGCAGCCAAGGAGGCGTGCCTCGATCCGCAGGTATTTCAGTCTACCATCTCCGTGCGTGCTATGACCTCTCTGTTACGCTCAAAAGTCTCGTGTCAGTGGGAAGTTGAGCGGCTGGAAGTGACTGACAATAAGCTCCATGTTGTGAAGCCCGCAACTAGGCCATAGAGTACCTCCTTCCAGCTGAGTTGATGGGACGATGTTCTCATCACTCGCCTTCGCATAGGCCACAGCAACTACGACACGTGGCTTCTCGGCCCAGCGAGAGAACCCTCCAAGTGTGACACTTGCAGTGTACAGATAACTGTGCACCACTATTACACTGCATTTTACTTTTCGACCAGCAGACTACAGCTGATTTGCCGATGGATCTGAAGTCTATTTTAGGTAATGATTAAATGAATGTGGTTTGAGTTTTAAAGTTTTGTGAATTGTCCAACATTTTTTGCCAAGATTTTAGGCAGATGGTTTTAGTGTGTTCACCTGGTGACTGGATCGCCCCTATTTTATGTAAGTGGCCTGCAAGTGACATTTTCCTGTACCTTACTTTTAGCTCCTTCGTCATTTTATTTATGTGTTAGTCTATTTTCATAGCATCTTCTATTCATCCCCATTGTATTAATATGTACAGTAACATTTTAATACCTGTTCCCACATTTGTTTCTTTTAATATGTTTAGGGGCGCTGAAAACCTCGCTGTTTAGCACCCGTAAGCACCAACCAAAAACACACACACACACACACACACACACACAGTACCTATCTCAACTTTTCAAATTCAGCTGGAGTTCTGTGCAAAACTGTGGGTTTGTTTCCTAACCCAACAGACACTTCTAATCTGTCTTGAGGGTGTGTGACAACTGATAATCCTCTGTGGAAAGAAAGATGTATTCTGAAGAATAGTTTTTGATGTCATCTCTGCTGCAAAATTTGCCCTCAGCCTGTCATTTGAAAAATGACTTATGGTTCGAGACAAAACTTAATAATGAGATAATAGTAAATCAGTATTGTTAATGCACAGGTGAACTGCCATTTCCGGCAATGTGTTTCAAGGATGTGTATGGTTTGAATTGTTATTAAAAAAATCTCATTGTCTTCATCAACAACTTTTCATATGCATTGTGTATGATTGGCAGGTAAAAGTTATTTGCTGAAAGTTAACTTCAAGTACAGATGTTAAATTTCCTGTGGCTGCACTTAATAAAATATCTGATAACCCTTGTATATACGAAGGATGAAGAAATCTACTGTCATTGTTTTTGTATGTATGTCTTGTTCCATTACCTCAGCCTTGTATATAGTTGTTCCATTTGCTTGGTCCTCCTGCTCAGATGTTAATTATGGAGACTGCTGGTAATTATTGAAGCTGCAGCTGTGTAACAATGAACACACTGTCATTTCAGCCTGAGCAGAATGCCGGAATCATTTTGACTCCTCATTTGTTACATGAAGTTTTTCTCGCAGCTTAAAATTTGTTAGAATTTCACATGAAAGGACTGAAAGTGTCACTTATTTTGCTGAAAATAGCTGAATTTCCACATATTGTAACACCTAATGAAAAGACAAAACTTTTGTTCAGTTTCCATGTAATCGTAAGATTGTCAGCACTTTAGATATAACACAGTTTTGACAAACTTCAAATTTGTTATTGATTTTAATCTGATGAATAGTTTTCTGTTCATATTAAATTCTTGCACTGTGATTCAAACAATTTCAACTGATGATTTGATGCTGTCTCGTATGTTTAAAAGATTTGATTCTGTGGAAAATATGTTTTATCTGCAAAGGCATTGATAGAAACCGTAACATGGTCTAAATATTCCTTCCTAAGACCTAACATAAAATTTGAAAATACTGCAATGTCTATTTCAGAATTATTTTTCTATTTGAGAATTGTTGGAAAGTGAATGAATTCTTGATGTGCAGGATCTTTTTCAAAGACATCCAGCTTGCAATGGAAAAAAGACACACAGTGTATTAGATCTCGTATTAATTTCCCATTTCTTTTTAGCTTGGTATTGAGTGCATTTAAATGTTTCAGAATATCTTTCAGGAAAGTCACAGATAGCATATTGCATTCATTTGCTAGGAACTCCAGATGCTTCCTTGCTTCTTGTGTATTCAAGGTGTCTGAGATAGAAGTTACTATTTCTGTTATTTGCCAAAAATGTTCACTTGTCCTTGACTGAGCCAGCAAACATTGTTGTGCTGCAGTAAGTCAGATGTCCCAAACTGCACTCAGATAGAAACTCTTTGAACTGTCAGTGCTGAGGAGAAGGATGAGCCCTAATAAAATTAATCAACCTGATCACGCTGTTTTTCTTTGCCGTTCATCATTCGGCTCCCCGTAGTTAAAAGACACACCACTTTATCATAATTAATTTTTGATTTTGTCATGACGTCATCAAACTCTTGACTAAATCTTCTCCACAAGTCTTACCATTAAACAGCAATAATGCCACCAATTCTTCCCTAAATGCTTTACTTTCAATGTACAAAAATCGCACAAAAGTTGACGTTTGTTCTTCATCAGCAATGCCACACTATTCATCAAGAGAGTGGCATAGCAAGGCATGATCTGCAGGAGTTCAAGCAAACGACTTCTGCTGTCAGCAGCTAAAATTTCGATTCTTCTCGTATTGCTTCTTGCCAACAATGGAATATCTTGAACTGTGGCAATAACATTCTCTCTCTCTCTCTCTCTCTCTCTCTCTCTCTCTCTCTCTCTCTCTCTTCAAAAAGTGCTGTGACCACTTGTAACACACTTTTTTTTTAAAATCTCTGACTTGAAATGGCTTCGGGTGTTTATTAAATGTCCAACACACATGCATCTATGCTTTGGCTGTTTTTTCTTGCTCACTGATAGAGCAACTTACTAATGCTGTGCTTTGCTCATAAGAAGCTAGAGGTGCCTGGAGTTTTTCTTGGTGAGCTTCATTACCCAAAGGAAATTTTTTTGTATAACTGCGGATGGATTGTTTCGTATTGTTGATTCAAATTGGCACTTTTAACAATAGTGACATTTTGTTGCATATGAGGCAAAGTGTAACAGCTCCAGGCCTGTCAGGCAGCGTAGGACAATATCGTTCAATCCACTCGGTCAAAAACTTCCTATTTTAACTATCAACTTTGCAGATTTTTGGGATCCATATTGATGTAAAAAATGTTCTAAGCCTCAACACTAACAAAACAAATTAAGAACAGCTCCATACAAGATCGCAACAACTACTGACAAAGTGATGATAAAATATTTTTTAATTATATTCACTCTCTATAAAAATACCACCAGCCAGCTCAAAGCAAATGCCAACTCACCGCAAAGGAATTGCTTCCGTATCAAAATATATATTGACGCACCACAAAGGAGCCGCTTCCACATTACAAGTCAGTGCTGCCTGCATCAAAAAGATAAAATTGTCATTTCACATCAAAGTTTCATAAACTGGCATTAAGCTTTCATAGAGTGACGAGCAGAAAAATTGTGTTAAAATGAATATGACTGCTGCTATTAAAAGAGGTTTCATAGTTGCCATAGTCAAGAGATTAATTTATAAAATTTCCTGTGTCATTAAATGAAATTCTTGTGTGGCTTTTGGGTGTAAAGAGTTGTTATATGATCAACATAACATACTTCCTGTGCCAGCTTCCTCCTTTCTGTCCTCGCTCTCCAGCGCACACTCTTAGTAGCAACTATCTATTTGATCTACCCTACTAACCATTAAGAATTCAAATCAGTCATGCATTTACTTGTAAAATACTATAAAAAATAAGGGGGATGCTCAAATGCATAGTTACAGAAAAACAATTTTTAAATAATTTGAGTGATTTATATTTTTAGCAGTCCGTTTTTTACCTCCTGCAATATGAACCTAGACGGTGGTCCATCAGTTGCCGACCGTGGGCCTAAACAAATTGTGATATGAATTTTTGGGACTTTCTGTACACATGATTTTGACCCCTCTTTACTTAGCAATGAAGATTAAAACAGTTCCCTCAGAAAATAATAGACAGACTCACATTCATGAGGATGACAGTTGAAATCTGCATTCAACAATACAGATTTAGGTTTTCCACAATTTCGTTCCAAGCAAATGCCCAGGTGGTTCCTTTGAAAAGGCACGGCCAATTTCCTTCCCCATCCTTGAATCATTCTGAGCTTGTGCTCTGTCTCAGATGACCTGTGTGTCAATGGGACATTAAACACTAATCTTCAGAAAATAATTGTTTTATTGTATAAAGAATATTGTGCACATAAGCAAAAACAAGCTGCATTTGCGACTGACTGGTCAATGACACTATAAACACTTTGTAACTACAGGAAATACATCTTAATTCGATTGGTTGAAATGGAGTTGAAAGCAAACCAGTTCAAGTTTTTGTATAAGCTGCTGTTGGTGTCTGTGGTTGACAAATTTTCATGCACATTCCTGGTGTCATTGGAAAACAGCAAATTTGCACTCGAATTTCGCAGCTGCAGACAGATCATTAGCATAAATCAGAAATAATGAAGGACTCGGGACAAAACTCTGAGAGACTCCACAGCGAATAATTTCTGTATGTGGTACTACAGTTACTCCCAACTTACATTCCACAACATCCAAAATTACTTATAGCTTTCACCATTTATAAACACAAAATTGAAATGTCTTCTTTGAGCTTTAGTGGGTATGGAACAAAAAAATGTGGCACCTAACACACACACTTGGCTTTTTCGTATGCTAAACTTTGTTCGCAACATTATTATTTCACAGCCTTTAAGTGAGATGCCTACCACTCAACAGTCACATGAATGTTATTATGGTGTGCTTTAATAAAATTTCTGTGAAATGATTATTTAGAAGAAACCTCAAAATCCAAAATCTGCCATACCTGTAGTGCTTTTATGATCACGTTTAAGTTTTACTTATGCTGTAATAAACTGCATTTAGTGCTGGTGTACGGTAACTATGTACTTTCCTCAACTCAGTCTGTGCTTGGAACATAAGCAACCTTTTTAAATAAAAAGTTTTGTCACTGCACAGTATTAACCTTGATAAATTACTATGCAGCCAGAGTCATGCATAATGTAGGCAACTGTATTGTACCTATTTGAAACCTCGAGGTTCTAATAAGAGGAGTAAAGGTAACTACGCACCATATAGTTGACGCATTGAGCAGGAAATACATTCATTAAAAAAACAAACTGAAATTTCAAAGTAGTGTGTGCGTGTGCTCGATCCCTCCCTCCCCCCCCCCCCTTTTCTCTCTCTCTCTCTCACACACACACACACACACACACACACACACACACACACACGGGCAGAGTGGAAACTTAATTCTTGAAGACAACTGTAAGACTGAAATTTTCTACAATTGTAATTAAGCTTTTGGATAATGCGCTTCCTCAGAGCTAACTGATAGGCGTACAGATAGCTAAATTGTTGTGGCAATGCAACCTGTCTTTTCTGTGGCCCTTACCATTAATGGGTATATTCATAAACTTTTTCTGTGGCAAGGGAAAGAGCCTTTGAAGAAGACTTCAATAACACATCATGTTCAGAACTTGATCAAATAGTAGCAAGATGACAGTGCCACTAAGTACCATCCTGCCATCGGAAGAAATCACGCAAACATCTATCCTATTGAACGATATGTAAGCAGACACACAACTCGTTACGCTTCCATGCTTCCTGTGTTTATTACTGTGAGTGTCACATAGAGTGCTCGAGATGTCAACATTGAGAACTCTTACTTGGTATAAAGTGATTGCTGACAGACGATACAGTATGTTCAGTTTCATCTGGGCTTACTACAGTGTAGACTGTGTTACAGAGTATTTCATGTCTTCAGGAGATGTCACGGTTACCTCGTTCTAATTTCCCAGTGGGTAATACATCTGGTGAGCATATAGATCATTATGTTTTTCCTGAATTATTGATCCAATGCTCTGCAAATGTTCTGTTACGAATGTGTGTAATTATCTGTGCAGAATGGGCAAGACATCTGACATGTTGATACCACACGAATGACCTTATGCCCATGAGACAACTTGCAAAGCAGCAGCAGATCTGTAAACAAAATTTTAATAATCATGAGTATTTAGACTTACATCAGTAAAATAGTGACCAGTTACACAATTCTTCAAAAAGCCTGCACCACACACATACGTCATTGTTCATCCATTTCTTTTGGTGAGCATGGATTCCTGGCTGACAAGGAGAAGTTCTCAGCAGTGGGATCAACTTTTTGAAACCATCTGGTTAAAGTCAAAGGTATCACACCCTGCAGCCTTTCATCCTGATGGGCCCTCGTTAGCGAGTAATCGATTTAAAAAAAACTTCAGACTTTCATGTGATACTCTACAGCTTTAATAAGGTTAAGGTAAAGTCTACACATGCAAAGTAGTGTCAGTTCAGATCTCATCAGGTGCTTTGAAATATTTTATTTTTAAATCTTTATCAAAATGTCTTTGGCCATTAATTTTATTCAATGAATTGGTTTAATTGTAATGTTTTTTATTTACATTCATTTATCAGGTCATTTTAATCACCATGTTAACTGTTTCATTTGCTCTCATTTTTTTCTCATCATTCTTTTTCCACTGCAAATCTTTGTGCATGTGAATTTAATTACTTTTATCTATACATCATAATTGTTATTCTATCACCAATTGCTTTCCTTTTTTGTTGGTGTGTTTTCTCAGACTTCGAGTTTCATGAATTTTTTACATAATGTATGTAAAGACAAATGGTGATGGCTTCCAACCACACTCCTGTTCTTCAGAGTTTGGCAGTGTCACCATAATGAAAACCATATCCATGTTTTCCATTGCTTTATACAATGCAAAAGTGTAGGTAGCTTCCAGAGCGAGTTGTTTGATCACTACAACAAGTAGAGTGGAGAAGATGAACTTTATTCAGACAGGTAAACACACAAACCATATCTGACAAGGGGAGGCCACAACATTGGGATCACGGTTTACGTGAAATTTTGTACATCTTTATTAGGCCATTGAAACAACATTCTGTACAAGTAGTAAGGTGCACTACTCCCGCAATTCCAAGAAAATAGCTAGAGAAGTTTTACTCATCTCTTAAGTAACTGATGTCTCTATGGGCAGGTGCCGGACGTTAGAGTTCATGGTGGTCAGGTGATTAGCATTCGTGCTTCGTAAGATGAACGTGTATGAGACAATAGTTCAATTCCAACTCAAACCTTCATTTTCATAGTACAAGTGTACATTTTTAGATACTCAAAAAATTTGCTCCTGCACCATTTGTTCTTGCTACATTAGCAAAGTCTCACTGCTATGCAGGTTAACTGCCAAATGGGGTCTGTCTCTGTGCCTGCAGCTCAAAAGTATCAAGGTGCAAATTAGTTCTGAGTACCTTACCAAATTGCATATATGATTTTGCAAACCGTGATAGGCAAATGTTTTCAGGAAAAATCTATGCATTTCTTCATTTACTTGTCGATATATATATATATACATACAGTGTATATATATATATATATATACATACAGTGTATATATATATATATACATACAGTGTATGTGTGGATGGATATGTGCGTGTGTGCGAGTGTATACCTGTCCTTTTTTCCCCCTAAGGTAAGTCTTTCCGCTCCCGGGATTGGAATGACTCCTTACCCTCTCCCTTAAAACCCACTTCCTTTCGTCTTCTCCTCTCCTTCCCTCTTTCCTGATGAGGCAACAGTTTGTTGCGAAAGCTTGAATTTTGTGTGTATGTTTGTGTGTCTATCGACCTGCCAGCGGTTTTGTTCGGTAAGTCACCTCATCTTTGTTTTTTATATATAATTTTTCCCACGTGGAATGTTTCCTTCCATTATATATATATATATAAAAATTGAATTTAATTAAAAATAGTAAGTAGTGAAATATCATGATATTTGCTGAAACTTCATGTAAATATAAGTGATTTTTTAAATTATATTACCTCTCAGAAGTCACATAAATTAAATAAGAACAGTGGTGGAAAAAAATACAGTTGGAAAAGTTAAGTTTGGAGGGGACTCAAACCGTCGTCTCGTACACATTCGTTTTACGAAACAGTAGCAACTGGACCACCATAAACTCTAACATCAAAGCACCAACGCCAGATACATCCGTTACATAATAGACGCGTAAAATTGCTCTTGCAATTTTCTCAGACTTGCCAGAGTAGTGCACCTTACTACTTGCAGATTATGTTGTTTTAATGGTCTACTAAAAGTGTACAAAGTTTGAAGTAAATCTGTGATCCCAATGTTGTGGCCTTCACTTGTGAGTTAAATGATTATTTACATGTGCTGCAGTGTGGCAGACATTTACAGCACTACTTTTTCTGATAGCAGAGCAGGCATTTGTGGTGTCTGCCATATTTTTTGATCACAGCTCTTATCTCTGAGGAAGGGCGTTATCTGAAATATTAGCAACTTTGATTCTTATGTGCATATTGATCATTTAATGTGTCCCAGCTATACCTTTACTTCTTCAATTAAATGTTTAAACATAAGTGTTACACAAAATACACTTTCCGACACTCATTATGTTTACGATAATTTCCAACTGCTTGAAATAAATTGATAAATCTCCACTTGTATATCTCTTTCTTGCTGTGTATGTGTTACTGTCACATTAATGTGGATTTTTAAAACAGGAAGTATGGCTTGTGGCTGCTAAAAAATGTTAAAGATTTGTTTTGTCCACAGTTTTTATTCTGGAACAAGACGTCCGGACAGAGTGCACCTAAACAGGGCAGGGCTTCAGAAAATTCACAGTTTTCTTCTGCAGAAGCAGCTATTGAATGACTAGGCTGGTGACTGGGGCAGCATTTATGATTGCATTTCTGCCTATAACTCATCTACACTTTGTGCACTGAACAGTGGCAGTAAACAGATGCAGTTGACGAGCTGTGTCCCGCCATCACTTTTATTCCACTCTGGACTCTTGCATTAATTTTAATTTCATTTTTAGTATTGCTCCACCTGGAGAGGTTAAAGTTTCAACTGTTTACACATTGTCATCTGTATTGAATAAATGTTTTGTTAGTTGAACAGGAGTTACAACTGACTGAAGTAGTTTCAGTGCCCATTATGAGGTTGTTCCAAGTGAAAATTTCTTCTTACAATGCTCAGCAGTCTTTGTGCATGTGAAAATATTTTGCTTAAATGATTTAAGCATACAATTTTGAAAACTGTCAAGTGGTTAGCTTTTTTTTTTAAGCTACTGCTCTGTAATCATGAGATGTAAAATAAATACAATGTATTAATAACTTGTTTGTAAATTGATACCAGTTTTATGACAGACTTTTTAAGAAAAATGCCTTTTGTTTCAATTTCATACTTTGTTTCTTCAGAAAATAAAATTTTTCCACTTTAGAAGAATCATATACTATATACCAAATATCCAACAGAGGTGTGTCTGGTATGTGAAAAGAAGTAAAGAAAGTGTTCATTTAACTGTACTACAATAGAGTTACAAAGTTACGAAACATAATACTATTAGGGGAACAGTAGTTTCAAAAATCTTTGCATGGATATTATTCAGTGCAGTAAAAGGAGCTCCCCAACATAAAGTTATTTAATTCACTCTTAAACTCCACTAAATTCATCCTTGTGAGAAGTTAATATGCTCTGGTAAATTCTTGAATATGTAATATCCATCCGAAATCAAACAATGGGAACACCATGTAGGAGGCTGAGCTGCCAGAGTTGGCAGTCATTTGCATGAGGTGTGCTTGCTTGTGTGTACAAGTGGTGTGCATTTCTCTTTCTCTTTTACTGATGAAGGCTGTGGCCAAAAGCTTTGTGTAAGTCTCTATTAATTGCGCCTGTCTGCAACTTAACATGTCTTCTTTACGGTAAGTAGCAATCTATCTTTTCCTACATTGTTAAGTATCCATCCATTTATTTGTCTCCTCTCTGCAATAATCTTAAACCCTTTGAAGTTATTGTATATTGTTTTGGGCATCAACTCTATAATGATTTGACACAGTTGTCCATTTCTTTCATTTGTTAGCTAGTCTGTTAATTTCAGCGATTAAATAATTAAAGCTTGGGTAGTCAAACGCAAAATTATAACATGACATGCATCAGAGTATAGCACAGTTTTAATGTTTTCCTTTAATTTCAAACAAATTCCTGTAGAATATAGGTAAGTCTTCATTACTGGTGCACCTATCATAGGTAAGTGAGAGTGTACAACTGGAATTGTCATGGTATTACATTTTACATGGACAAATCGTGGAATTCCATGTTTTTGACCTAGCATTGTAATTTAATTTTATTGAGTTTCGTAAATGACAAATTTTAAAGACTTAATATGAAATATTATATTAATTATGTGCGTATTATCCCATATAAATTATCAGTGTTTGAAGGCTGTGTCTAAGCTACAGCTTATTGGCTAGTATGTCTTAGCCGAGAGGGGGGGGGGAAAGTCGTTATTGTGATGTTAGATGCCCCTCCCCGTTAATTTTTTTGGGAGCTCTTATGACAGTCTTGGGCATGGCTGTTAACAGCAACTGTGAGTACACTTCAATTAATAAAGTAAACGGCCAATCAGTTGCAGAAGTTTATTTATTTAAACTTGACATAGGTCTCAATACTGCTATGAGTATCTTCTTCAGAAGTATGTGATGTTACTTGCTTACATTACATTACATGTTTTAATTAGTGTAACCAAGTAACATCGGTATTACATCCAGGATTATCCATCGTTTTAATAGGGGCACTGTATTTCAACTGGTGCTTACTAATGAAATGCATGACTCAGTGAGGGATTTAAGTATTTTTGTATTCATTTACAAATAAATAGTGCTGTTGTTGTTGTGGTCTTCAGTCCAGAGACTGGTTTGATGCAGCTCTCCATGCTACTCTATCCTGTGCAAGCTTCGTCATCTCCTAGTACCTACTGCAATCTACATCCTTCTGAATCTGTTTAGTGTATTCATCTCTTGGTCTCCCTCTACGATTTTTACCGTGATCCCTTGATGCCTCAGAATATGTCCTATCCAGTGATCCCTTCTTCTAGTCAAGTTGTGCCACCAATTTCTCATCTCCCCAATTCTCTTCAATACCTCCTCATTAGTTTTGTTGATGTTCATTTTATATCCTCCTGTCAAGACACTGTCCATTCCGTTCAGCTGCTCTTCCAGATCCTTTTCTGTCTCTGACAGAATTACAATGTCATCGGCGAACCTCAAAGTTTTTATTTTTTCTCCGTGGATTTTAATTCCTATTCTGAATTTTTCTTTTGTTTCCTTTACTGCTTGCTGAATATACAGATTTTATAACATCGGGGATAGGCTACAACCCTGTCTCACTTCCTTCCCAACCACAGCTTCCCTTTCATGCCCCTTGACTCTTTTTATCAAGATTAAGAGGACTGGATTGAAACTGTGCCTGGTGAATCTGCTTTAGCTTACTCCAGCCACTGCTTTGCTCAAATATTTTTAAGCACTGTGGATTGTCAAGTGCTTTTCAGCCACGTGAAGAAGAAAGAGCATACAGCATGCTTTAAATAAGAGAACATCATGTCAATTTGAAGTGTTTTTTTAGTGAAAAAAGTTATCTTCTACCCAGTCACCTACTACTTCTGAGCCATTCACTTCAATACAATGTGCTTCAGAATCAACAGTCCCTTTATTAACGTAAACAGCGAGTCGTTGATGCAGCCTTGAAGAATTTGTACTAAAAGAAGACTTAGTGACTGTTGAAACAGTAACGACACACAACTCACTTTGGTAAGATGAAAAGGTTGTTGCTATAATCTCAAGAATGTAAAAACTGCACTGCCGCTAACAAGATACAACTTAAGCAAGATATGATACAGTATGTTCAGAATTGCACCCTACTTTAATCAACAGTTGCTTGCATTGCTGAAGAAAGCCAGTATACTGTTCTTGGTTTTCATGATCACTGAATAAAGTTGTGGACACACACACAAATGGATTTAAGTACAAGATTTTAGAATGAAGATAAAAAAGAGGCAATCACAAGATACAGTACTTCCTCTTTTCTGGGTCACTCCAGAGCTACTGACCTTCTAATGTTATTCATTGACATTGATGATTACAGGTACTTGTGTGGTTCCTCTTGTCACCCAAAGTAGGTGGCCCAGTAAATCAGATGCCACTGTCTCTTTTAAGCCTTTTCAGCAACACAAGGTGCAGAAATTGTTTGTGCTTCAAGGTAATAGCCTTTTTTTCTGGCAGATTTCACATGTATTAATAAGTGTCTTATGCTCTTGGCCCTAATGAAAAATAAACAACCACCTCCTCTTAATTTTTCCAAGCACTTTTCCAGTCTAAAGTGTCCACAGATAAAATGTGTGTACTGTGCCAAATCATCTATGGCATGCTGTAGTATGCACAATTTACAGTCCACTTAGGATTTGTTCTCTGATACAGTACTCTTTCATGCACCAGAAATATTTTCAGATTTTCTCCTCTTCACCAACAACAGACATTTGTTGATGCATTGTTCACGACATATGTTTTTCAGCATTCTATGGGCTGTCCCTTCATGCGCCACGCCTTTCATGAGTAGTATCCTCTTCTCTGGCTTCAGTAGTTGAGCTCCTTGTTCTTTTTAAGTGGCTAAGACTTGGAGCAGGAGAGGCACCACGGGACATTTTAATTTCCACTGTCTATACTTTTACAAATAAATTCATAAAACTTTGTCAGCATGACCAGGAAGGATTCAGGATTCTCACTCACAGCAGTGGAAGTTAAAAAATATAGCAAAATAATTTTCTTTTACATGTGAAATTTCATGATTTTTTTCACCTACTATTGGCTGCATTTGTTGCTAAAGGCACACTTTTCTTCATAAGTAAGAGAGATTCTTTGATGAATTTTGCACAGCATACAAACCGTACTTACAGGTGTGCGAAGCTATAGAATTTATTTAATTTATGAAAAAATGAATGAGCTGTTACATTTTAAACTTCATATCTAGAAAAAATTCAATTTTTATAGTTAATTATCTCAGTTTTGCCACAGTTTGTAATAGATTTGGAAAATTCAAGAGTTTTGCATTAAGGAGTTTTTGTTTACCAATTTTGAAAGTAATAGGATATTTATTTTGGGTGTTACATGTACCCAAGTAGAGAAATTGGTGTTTTGTGGAAAATAGCCATTAAAGTTTCTACTTCTATTTGACATTCTTTTAGAACTGTCCAGCACCATAAGCAGGTTCTTTTTCATTTTCTAAATCAGTTTTCTTCCTTTTCACATTCCTATGATTTTTATTACCTCCAAAAATGATTTATTTGTTTCCACTACATGCTCTCAGTCTATTGCATACAAAGCTTTGATGCAGTTTACTCTGTGCTTAATTCCCATTTTCTGTAAAACATATTTCATACTTTGCAGACCATCACTAAAACATGAAACTGCATCATAAACACCAATTAGCAATTCCATTTCTTCCCACAAAAATTGTTTTTGGCAATCTTTCCCATACACATTGGTTAAAACTTATTTGTATTTTGGGTACCGCCATGAAGACATTTCTTCAGTGAGTTTTCATTTGCAAGGTCCCTGAATATAGATTTGGTGGCTTCCATTACAGCAGTTGGTAAAGAATTCCTGTGATGATATTCTTCACCACCAGCAATTGACATTTGGTAGCCACACCATGATTCAGTTTCTTTTGGGCACAAGTTGTGGATAGGGTTATTGTCTGTGGATATTTTGTTGAAGTATAAGGCCCAAACTGCTTGCTTCATATTTTTCAAGTCCCCTGTGTTACCTCTTATTGCCAAGCCGTAATATGTGTGTAGCTTGTCAGTTTCTGCATCCGTCAGTCACCCTCTCCCTTTTATTCCCTTCCCATCAGATAATTTTTTCCTGACAAATCTTGTCTCAGGCTTCTAAGTCTAGTGCCGAGTCTTTTCTGTACATGTCCCACACAATCTAACTTCTGCACAGTAGTCTCAGCTATATATGGAGCACATTTTTTAACCTCACGGAGAGCTTTACTATCAGCATCGCCAAGATACTTCACGAATCGCAGGCCATGGAAGGCAACAGATCTGATAAACAAGCTGACAACTCCCTGCACTTCCATACCTCCACTTCAGCCTTTATAGTTCATATTACATTCATGAGCTGGAATCCCTTTCACACATCTGTGACAAAATGTGCTTAACATTTCAACATCTAGTACTTTGCCAGTGTCAACAGATGTTATAATAACACCATTCAATGAAGTGTGCCCTCTTTTTTGCCAGTTACCATCAAAAGTGGCCACTATGTCCCTGTCACCATCATATTCGATAATAGATTCTTCTTCAGCACTTTTCATTGAAGATTCTGCAACTTCTTGTACAGCCCAAAGCAGTAAGCCATAATATCTCTCATATTTTGCTGGATGGGGTGGAAGATTCATCACTGCACAGTGTTCTTGCTGCTTCTGTCCCCTACCAATACAGTGCATGCCATATGCTGCCCTCAAATTCACATCATAACCTTTGTTTATGGTTTTAGATGTTGTGCAAAATTGGTTCAAATGGCTCTGAGCACTATGGGACTTAACATCTATGGCCATCAGTCCCCTGATGTTGTGCAAGACACACCAGTGTTGCATTTGCTGCATATCACAGATAAGTTCGTAGCAAGGCCTTGCCTGGCACTCTGATCTTCCACCACAGAAACACACTGCACACCAAAGCAATGCTTGCACATAACTTGTCCAATATTAACTGTGACAGTATGTTAACATCAACAATAATATTACATGAACCTTCAGATTCACAACCTCCCTTTTCATTAGCACCAAAAACGAGGTTCCTTCTTGAAGCACACAATGGCGGTTTGTTTACTGGCTCTGAGAGGTTGCAGTCCTAAGCCACTGCTGTAACATTTGTTGTAGCACCTTTTACTGTGTATTTGTTGCCCTGGTGACATTCTTTACTGTTGAAGCAACAAATTCTGGACATCTTGTAGGATAATATGCCACAAACGAACACAAAATAACACAGCCAAATTAAAATCATTTTGAAATTCACAACACGACACTGCAAGCCTTTCAACACAGATAACAGACAAAATCAGCGATCAAAACAATGCACATGGATAGCAGCAGAGAAAGTATCAATATCAATAGTCCTTTGTTTCTTGTATGACAATCTCTGGTGCAAATATACACATTCGAATTCTACAGAATGAAATACACTTACGTATGACTGAAGAATGCTGTAAAAAGGTGTGTGGCGCTGCATTTTGGTGCACTTAAGACCAAATAACGTGCCTTATAATCTCTCAAATATATATGTTTTATACATCGAACTATTCAGGAAGATTTGCGCTACAAAATAGGCATATTTTTGAATATTTTTTATTTTTATTTTTTTACTTCCTACCTTCCCTCAAATCCAGTGACAAGTGCAATAAAGCATAGGGGACTAAATCTTCTCTCCCGGCTTGTACTACACTTCGAAATCAAATTATTGGAGGGCTTAAGTCTTCATGTTACTTGCCCTCCATGTAGCATTTACTTATTAACATCAACAACAAGGCCCAGTGGCTGGTGACTACTACATATTTTCTCCCAGCTAAATAATAGTGGAATTTCGTAAATCCAAATAATATAGCTTGTGTTTCCCTCTCTATTACTGAATGCTTTTGTTAACTGCTTGTCACCATTTTATTTCTGAAAGTGATCCTCTTAATGTTGTTCTGCTCCACAGCTTCTTCAGTTTGATACAGATGCACTGCCATGCCATAATCAGATGTGTGACAGGCCAAATTAAAAAGTTTTGTTAAGCTCTAGATGTGATGATATTGGCGTGTTGGTTAATGCTGTGTTAATTGGTTGAAATGTTCCCTTACAGTGTTCTGTCCACGACTGCATGCTATTTTTCTTAAGCAGATTGTGCAAAGACTTATCGTTTACTATTTTTTTATCTATAAAATGGCGGCAGACTCTGCACAGCCCATAAAATCTCCCAAGTTGCCTCTTGGAGCTACACATCACGAGTTCACATATTACCCACAATTTTTCCTCGACCACCTGTATACCTTCTAGCATAGTTACATGGTTAAGTGCCACGAGAATTTTGTTTCCTGCCAACCAAACTCTGATTTTCTCAAGTTCATTTTAGCTTCAGCAGCTTCAAACTTCTGGAAAAACTTCCTTTAAAGTCACCAAATACGCTTTTCAGTAGATCGTGTCAGAAAACTCTGTCCAACATCTGAATAAAGGTGATGTGACCACTTTTAGCTCAAAGGGAAACATTAGAAACTAATAACACCACTCTTCGTGAAGGGATATGTTATCTGCTAGCACTCTGAATCTGACAATACCTGTTGATATCTGGAAGTCAGGTCCAAACCCGTAAATACTTCAGCACCATTCAACTTCTGTAACAATTCTTGAACATTATATGGGTCTCTCTCTCTCTCTCTCTCTCTCTCTCTCTCTCTCTCTCTCTCTCTCTCTCTCTCTCTCTCTCTCTGTCTTGTTTGAATATTTTGTTCACTTTGCTAAGATCTATTATGATGTGCACATCTCGTCCGTTCTTATGTACAATGAACAGTGGACTGTGTATTGGGCTATGACCATGTTCTATGATCCCTAAAACTACATCTTTCGAAATTCCCTTTTAGCTGCTGCATTTTATGCTTGTGGAATCAGATATATAGGTTTGAAATATTGTCCATCTGGCTTTATTTTTGTTTTGTAAGGCGGTCCTTCTATCACTCATGGCTTCCGTGAAAAAAATGTGTTTGTCATTTAGCAATATGTTAGTAAGTTCCATTGCTGCCCCTTCTATTAATTCTTTTATGGCTGCTACCATCGTTTTTATATCCTTCCACCAGTTGAGCTGCTTCTTCTTCCTGTGATCAATAAGCTATTCTGTCTTCGTTATCATTTAATTCATTCTGCTTTTCCACTTCTCCTTCTGCCATTGCATAATATATACTTGTAAACAAACTTTCATTACTGCCGGCTGTATTGCCAGACAGCTGTGCCATTCTTTATCTGTCTCCACATCACACTCTCATTTCATTTTTTGGTAATCTGTGTCTTCCTTATTTACTGTTAACCAGGCTGATCTCATTATCAACTCTGCTTTGAAGTTAGCTACTACTACTACAGCATCCATTCTAAACAGTGCCTCTTCAGTCTTCACTTCCAGCAACACTTGACACTTTATAGGCTCTGCTCATTTTACCTTATAACTGTGTATCTCCTGATCCATATTAAACAGTTCTTCATATAAATTTTTAGTGACAGCTCAGATTTGAGTCTCAAAGTCCACCATCACTTTAATTTTCTTTGACATATTTTTGCAGTTATAATCAGAGTCACAACCATACATTATCCTTGCCTCCTTCTTCGTCTATCGGTTCTTGTTGTTCTCCACGCAGTACATCTCTCTGTATAATGTATATCCTCTGTGTGGTTTACTTCCATTGGCTGTATATCATTAGTTTCAGTGCTGGTCTCAAACTGAACTAATGCGAGTTCATGGGATGTTTATTGCTTGGCTTATGTTCACATCTCTCTTGCTGCCGCCCTTCGGAATCCCTCAAATGAAAGCGTGCTCCTTCATCAGTGGTTGTGACATTTCACGGCAGTCCAAACGTGTAGAGACGTCCTAGTGCACCCTCTTCATTCTGTCTTCCTCCACAGTCAAGACTGTAATTGGATGAGCTGTAATTATATCACTTGTGTTTGTGATAGCAATCACATCCTCCTTTGTTTCTGCATCGGCTGTTTTGTCTCAAATCCAGTGGTTTCTCCTGTCTTTCAGTTTGTGCAAATATTTGTCATGCCTGATCTACAGTTTCAATTATGGTGCCAATCGAGTGACAACAGCAGCCGTTGAACCAACCAGAGTGCAGTGTTGCATTCATCATAAGAAACTTCCAAATATTGTTTTCTCTCTGGTGATTTTTCCAAAAAATTCAGAATAGGTTTCTGTCATATCTCCAGTTATCAGATGATACCAAATTGAATTCAGAATCTTGTCTTGCTTGGTCTTAGCACAGTATTTTGCAAGAAACATCATTTCTATCTCCATATATGGCAAACTTTCTTTTTATAGCCATGTCCCTCAATTGTAAGCCTCATCATCCATCTGATTTACAACATAAAACAGAAATTGTGTATGAATGCAATGGGATAAAGTGCGCCACTTCAATTAAACTTACTGAATTTACCAGCTATTCACAAATTCCACTTGTGGGTCTTCTTTTACTCTGATTTTGGTGTAACTTGCAACACAACTTACTTCATCCCTTAGCTCTTCCTTAATCATCTGCTCAACACAGTTGTCAGTGTTCCATTATACAGCATCTCCTCAACCATTAAGCCTAGCATATTTACTCTTTTTTCCATGTCTCCTACCCTTATAACCACCTCTTTCTACTTTTTGAATACACTTCCATCCCTTCTAACCTTTTCACTTGCTTTTTTGTTTTGTTTTGTCTTACTTAAACATGTGAAGGAGGCACACATCCCACTGACCATGTGATGATCATCATGCTCTTACCACATGCACTATCCTGCACAGATATCCAGCCCCGTAGCTTCACAACTTCAACCGTGCTCTCAATGGACTTCAGTGTTCAGTGTCCTCGACTGCACAGAGATATTAACTTGCATACCAGATGCTGTGGAAGACATCTATATCCACATCTTTATCTACATCCTGCAAACCAATTTGCAGTGCTTGACAGAAGGTACACCTGAGTGTATCAGGTATTAGGGATTTTGTCTTGTTCCATTCACATATGGAGCACTTGAAGAATGACTGTTTGCATCTCTCCGAGCATGCTGTAATTAATCTAATCTTAACCACATCATCCCCATGGGAGTAATACCTAGTCTTCATTTGAAGCCAGTTCTTGAAACTTTGTAGTTAGTCTTTCTCAGAGTAGTTTATGTTGCTCTTATAAAAATCTGCCAGTTCTGTTTCTTAGCATCTCTGTGACCTCACAGGTCAGACAAACCTGTGACTATTTGTGCTGCCCTTCTCTGTAAACGTTTACTATCCCCTCTTAGTCGTATTTGGTATGGGCCTCACACACTTGAGCAATATTCTGGGGTGGGTCACGTGGATTCTGCCTCGTGCTTTACACATGACTGAGCCTTTCTCCTTACAGGTACACATTAGTGTGTTTCAAGACATAAGGTAAGTCATTTTCCCCCACAAAATCAAATAAAGTGCTGACTCTATGCCAAACATGAGATGTGAAAATTTGTACTGAGAGTATGGAAGGATTTTGGAATTTAATTTTTATATGGTAAATAAAACACCAATATCTCCATATTGTCTTTATATAATGTTTAACATGTAAAAACATTATCATTAAATTTTCTTTTCAGAGTTTACTTTCTGCATTCACAGTAAATGTTTTGGAGTTCTTGTGCACAATGTAACAAAAATTGGGTTTGTTCCTCCTCAACCATGATTAAACCATGAAAATTGTGCATGAACTTGACCATCCTTTCTCCTGTATTGTTCACTGCCCTCAATGTTGAAACCTTTTTTCAGGCTTCTTCAAATGAAGCACTATTTGACTACAGGCCCGGACATTTGGGGAGAAAACTGTTATCAGTTGTAAGATGATCGAGCAATGACTGACTTCTGACCAAAATGAAGTCATATATGCTTTTCCCTGTAATTAAAAAAGAGTAAGTGAGGTAACAAAATTGTGATGTAAACAGAAAAGTAAAGAAATGACTTTTGTGTTTCCTTGTATAACTTACCATACAATGGACTGCAAAGTTCTTACTTTGACGGGATGTAACATTTACAGTGCTGATTTTCAACTATTTTTACTTTAGGTTCTGGATCAACATAATAGTCAGTGACAAGACAGAAACGTCATCAGGCAAATACCATAAATGCAGGCTTACCTTTTGTAAAGCTGCATTTGAGATGGTTTTTTGAGTTTTTCGTAAGACTTCATCGATTTCTAAAAGCACAAATCTTGGGAGGGTGCTTTTACTGTCAAATTACATTGGAGTCATGGCTTTACGTAGCATGTGTCAGTGAACAGGCAGAGTCTAACAATGCTGCCTACCCTTGCAGGTAATTTTGAACGGAGCACAAATTAACGATATTTTTAGGGAATGAATAGCTCTCACCATCCAAGTTTGGTGTATGGCACCTGGAGGTCGAATCTTAAATTTTTTCTGTGCATCTTCACCTAAAAATATCACAGAAAGCTCTGCCAACTCTCAGTAGTCATCTCACATTATTTCTTTGGTCAGTTCTGTTTGGTGAAACTCAAGCAGATTGTCCGTTTTGGAAACAGTCAGGTGCATTGTGAGCTTTTCTTTATAGCATTGAATTTTATTTAGAAAGACACTTTTGCAGTTATATTGGAACTTTTTGAAGGGTGGAATTTCAGGATTTGTTATCACTTGACTGACTTGCAATTTTCAACACCAATTCATACACGTGCTGGTGGCAAGCAAAAATGAGCAGATTTCCATTAAGTTTTTGCTCGAAAAGCATTGGGGCACCATTGATATGACTTGTAATTGAAGTTGTAGTATCACAACAAATTAATCACTCTTTATCTTTGGGATTCCAGTCTACAGCTGCATTCCAAACAGCCTTCGCATACTGAAGAACTTTCCAGCTTTAGAACAACAGTAAGTTGTTCCTTATTTCCATATGAAATAACTTTTGGAAGATGTTCTTCTTTTGATTTCTGATCATGTAAAGCAGGTAACAGTTTGCCATCACAGTGAACAGTAACATCAAACGGCACCTCGCTTTGAAAATTAGCTTTTATAGGTTTGGCACCTCTTTCAATTTTTCCACATAAATTCGTTGAATAAAAGACTTAAATACAGGAAATTCAATCAGTACTACATCCAAGTGCCTCAATGGTAGCTTCAAGAACAAACACAGTCTCTCATACTTAACTGACTCCTGTCTAGTGCTTCAATTAATTTTGGAGTAATGAAATTCTTCCACATAGTTGCTTTAAGGATTGTAGGATGAGTGTTCTTGATCACAGCTGGGAAAATCTACTTGTAAATGCATGTAATTTCCATTGAAATCAGATGATGAGTAGTATTGTTCATAAGATGATGTCGAAGAAGTTGGCATGGGAATATATATAGCACATTGCTTTTCTTCCTCAATAGTTCTGAGGCATGACCTATTTTTTTTATTAACTAATTTTTTATCCATTCCAGCTAAGTGACTAACACAACCCGGCTCCCTCTGTCACTATAAGAAGGTTCTATCTGCATTAATTGAAGTTCACCAGCATGTGCAATGTCAAACAAATCATCTAAAACTCTTGTCCGTATTGTTCAAATAGGTTTTGGTGCACTTCTTGTAACTCCTTCCGGTTTTGATGTAAGTTCACTACTTTCTTCACACAATTAGCCAAAGATTTGGCTGGTATATGCCCCATTTCCCAAAAGATAATACACTGAGATGACAAAAGTCATGGGATAGCGATATGCACATACACAGCTGGTGGTAGTGTCGCGTTCACAAGGTATAAAAGGACAGCCCAGTGGCGGACCTGCTACTTGTACCCAGGTGATTCATGTGAAAAAGTTTCCGATGTGATTACGGCCGCACGACGGAAGTAGACAGACTTTGAACATAGAATGGTAGTTGGACCTAGACGTATGGAGCATTCCATTTCAGAAATGGTAAGGGAATTTCCATATTCCGAAATCCAAAGTGTCAAGAGTATGCTGATAATACCAAATTTCAGGCATTACCTCTCACTGTGGATGACACAGTGTCCAATGGTCTTCACTTCATGACCGAGAGCAGGAGCAGAAGGAAAAAGTAGCTTACACTGTCACTCACAATCAAAAGCCCTGTGGTTTACCTTCTGGCACTTGTGTTTTACCATCTGGCACTTACAGTACCATTCTTGAAATGCCTCACTACATGTGGACATGGCCACGCAGACGTGGAAACCTCAAAGTCAGCACTAAAATCGCCCAGTACCACGGTAGCATCCCCATCTCCTCCCCCCTCCTCCTCCAGCTTTGCAACAACCACCAAATCTCCATCTCCAGCAGCGAAATCACCTGCAACACAACTGTCAGGGCAGAAGGAATACTACCGCGAAAACTTCTTATGTCCCTCCAGCCAACAAACATCTGTGTCTTCAATTGCCACTCCCAAAGGCTGTAAGAAATCAATCAAAGACAAATCTTCTCCTTAGCTGACTCTAAGATCCTCTTCAACGGTGCTGCTGCATGCTACCCTCACCTGGTCGCCCTTCGTTTCCACCAGCCTCTGCGCCCTGCAGGAGAGAGTATTCAAAGGCTGGCATTCGACAGCCACCGAGGTGACAATCCTTCCTTTTTTCCTCCTCCTCCGCTTTCCCCATCACGACTCTCCTCAAATGGAATTTCGCGGCATTAGATCCAACAAGGAGGAATTATGCCTGTACTTAGAATTCCAGTATCCGATTTGTTTTCTGCCTGCAAGAAACAAAATTGCATTCTCGTGTCCACTTTGACCTCTCGCATTTCTCTTCGGTCCACTTTAACCTTCCCCCTGAGGACACCATTCCATCTCATGGGGGAGTCGTGCTGCTCCTCTGGGATAACATCCATAGTCAACCCAACTCACTGAACAGCCAGCTGCAAGCTGTTGCAGTCCATATTTTCCTTCCTCACTTCACCTTTTCTCTTTGTAACGTCTACATCCATCCATGATTTGGCATCACCAGGGCATACTTCTTCCAGCTTATTGGTCAACTCCCTCATGCATTTTTGCTGCTTGGTGACTTTAATGTACACCATTACCTTTGGGCTCTTCCGGAACCTGTCCGAGAGGTGCACCCACATTCCCTTCAGGCTCCAGGCACACATATTCGCATTTGGACCTCTTGTTCTGCACTACCCAGCTTGACCTTCATCTTGAGTGGTCCATTCCCTATGACAAGTACTCGAGCGTCCGTTTACTGTGTGCTATCTGTTTGCTGACACCTACTCTACCTACATGTAAACCCAACTGGCAGCTTTCCAAGGCTGACTGGAGGCTTTGCTCCACCCTGGCAACTTTCGATGAACAACATTTCCCCAGTTGTCATGACCAGGTAGAATACCTTACAAACATTATCCTTACCACTTCAGAATGTTCCATTCCTTGCACTTCGTCTCAACAGCGCCATGTCCCGTTCCCTTGGTGGATGAGGCAGCAAGAATTAGTAAAGACCCAGAAGTAATTTTACACTATAAAAATTGTTGTAATATACTGAGAAAAGTTGTCAGAAAATCAAAAAATATGTACATTAGAGATGAAATAACAACTTGGGCAATAAAATCAAATTAGTATGGAATGAGGTTAGAAGAGAGACAGGAAAAGTAACCACTGAGGTAGGTAGTATTACTATTAAGGAGAATGAGACCATCTTAACCAACAGTATACAAGTAGCTAATTTATTTAACAACTATTTCTTAAGTGTAGGTGGGAAAATTGGTGAGAATAGTTCAAAAGAAAAAGCCAAGCAGTACATGGGTGAGTCAGTTTTGAGAAATCCTAGTCAGGTTAATTTTCATCTAACAACCTCTTGGGAAATAAGGAATATCATTAAATCTTTGAAGAGTAAATATTCTGTTGGAGTAGATGACATCTCTAACAAGGTGTTAAAACAATGTGGAGGAGTTACAGCTGCTGTTCTGAGTCACAGCTGTAATGCATCACTAACTCATGGTATTTTCCCAGACAGGTGAAAATATACCATTGTCAAGCCTCTCTACAAAAAAAGGGGACACCACTGATGTCAATAATTGTTGGCCAGTATCCTTGCTTACAGCCTTTTCAAAAATCGTTGAGAAGATAACGTACTCGAGAGTGGTTAGCCATCTCAACAGTAATGGGATGCTTAATAAATCACAGTTTGGGTTTCAAAAATGCTGTTCCACTGAGACGGCAATATACAGTTTTACTGCCAACACATTGTCACCAATAGGAATTTTCTGTCATTTATCCAAAGCGTTGGAGTGAACTATGACATTGTGTAACAGATATTACAATTCTGTAGTATAAATGGAATGGCATATGAGTGGTTTAAAGTCATATCTACAGAACAGGAAGCAAAAAGTTTAAGTGATTTAAGGAAGTTTCCCACTTCATCTAACTGGGGTGAAATTACATTAGGTGTTCCACAGGGTTCGATTATGAGTCCCTTTCTGTTGTTGATATATGTGAAAAATTTGCTTATTATCTGCAACAAGAAGCTAAACTGACACTGTTTGCCAATGATACAAGCGTCATTATTAATCCAGTAAAAGAAACTCCAATGGAAAATGATACAAATAATGTCTTTGGAAAAGTTATTGATTGGTTTTCTGCGAATGGGCTTGCTCTGAACTTTGAAAAAGCACAATACCTCCAATTTTCTACTGAAAGACTACAGTTCCTTCAATAAATATAACACAGAAGTCAGTAGCCAGGGTAGAGCATACTAAGTTTTTGGGTGTCCATATAGATGAGAATCTTCATTGGAAAAATTCATATTTTGGATCTCCTAAAGTGACTAGGTTCAGCAACTTTTTCAATCAGAATAATTGCTAATTTTGAGGATATAGAAATTAGTGAGGTAACATACTTTGCATACTTTAACCCTCCGTGTCACTCAACACTTAGGTAAAACAGTATTCACTGTTCAAAAGAAAGTGGCTAGAATAATATGTGGGGCACGTAGTCGCACACCTTGTAGGCATCTGTTTAAAAGCTTGGGAATTCGCACAACAGCCTCACACTTCATTTACTGACAAGCGAACCTCCCCATCGCACCCCCCTCAGATTTAGTTATAAGTTGGCACAGTGGATAGGCCTTGAAAAACTGAACACAGATCAATCGAGAAAACAGGAAGAAGTTGTGTGTAACTATGAAAAAAATAACCAAAATATACAAACTGAGTAGTCCATTTGCAAGATAGGCAACATCAAGGAAACAGTGCGGTCAGGAGTACTGTGGTCCCATGGTTAACATGAGCAGCTGCAGAACTAGAGGTCTTTGGTTCAAGTCTTCCCTCATGTGAAAAGTTTACTATCTTTATCTTCGCAAAGTTATGATCTGTCTGTCCGTTCATTGATGTCTCTGTTCACTGTAATAAGTTTAGTGTCTGTGTTTTGCGACCGCACCGCAAAACCATGCGATTAGTAGACGAAAGGACGTGCCCAAGGTCATAGGTCAACCGATTCCTCCACAGGAAAACACGTCTGAAATATTCTACACGACACTGGTGGCGGCATGTGCATCACATGACAGGAATATGTTGTCGACCTATCAAACTTGTACACTTGGCGAATGGGTAAAAAGATTCTTCTACCTTGCCCGATTTAGATTTTCTTGTGGATGTGATAATCACTCCCGAAAAAGTGATGAAAACATAAGAGTTTGTCACATAAACTGCAACAAATGAATGCAACAGTTTCACAGTCGCACAGTTTTCCCTGTGCTCTGTCAAAACATATGTTTTTAACGTTTTCAAATTTTTCCTTGTGTAGACCGTCAAATCCTGCATATGTCCAAGCAAATCTGAACATGTCCTGGAATTTTGGAGAGCGAAGTTGATTATGTGTGAGTGCCTGAACTTCGATAATTGTCTGAAAATAAAAAAATTAAACTTTTCACTCGAGAGAAGACTTGAACCAAGGACCTCTCGTTCCGCAGCTGTTCACGCTAACCACGGGACCACGGCGCTCCTGTGCTCGTATTATCCTTGATGTTGCCTATGTAGCGCATGCACTATTCAGTTTGTATATTTTGCTTATTTTTTTTTCATAGTTCCACACAACTTCTTCCTGTTTTCTCAATTGATCTGTGTTCAGTTTTTCAAGGTCTATCCACTCTGCCAACTTATAACTAAATCTGAGGGGGTGCGATGGGGAGATTCCCTTGTCAGTAATAAAATTTGTTCTTGACAACATGTAACAGTTTAAAAACAACAGTGACATTCATGATTATAATACCAGAAGAAAGAAAGACTTATACTATCCTCTACTTAACCTATCTTTGGCACAGAAAGGGGTAAAATACGCTGCTGTACAGCTTTTCGATAAATTACCAGATGAAATAAAATGCCAGACAGACAGCAGTAATAGTTCTAAAAAGAAATTGAAATCATATCTCCTCGAGAACTCCTCCTATACCATAGAAGAATTCTTGAATAGGAATAAATAAATCTATAGCTAAAATATATGCATTTTGTGCCATTCAAGGGAATGGGGTAGCAAAAATTTTAAGTTTAAAAAAGACCAAAAAAAAGATTCATGTGTGCATTTGTTATGCACTTGACACGTTCCACATCATAGTGGTTACCATGAGAGTGACCAATGGAACACGTAACTAACTCTCTAACCGAGGCTTGCCACGATACAATTCATGAACGGAGACATGCTCTCTGCGTTTTTAACCATCATGCTATGATGGTGAACAGTATACGTTATAAACAATTGTGTGCGCAGTGTCATTGCATTCCTCGTGATAGCAATAAAGTTTGCTGGATTTCATTTACTAGTTCTTTTGACAGTTCCACTACCTCTTCCATCGTGTGGGCCAACCTCTGACAGTCCTCTGGGGTCCAGGTCCATTCCCCAATTTTGGTCCTAACCATAGCAGATGATGTCATTGTGGACCCCATTGCTATTTTCGAACCTTAGGCCACTATTTTGCAGAGATTTTGAGCTCTAACCACTATCACCCTACCTTCTTCCATTGGAAACTAGTGGAGGCGGCTTGGGTGATACCCTTCTCCTCTCAGAATCGTCAACACTACAATACCACCTTTACTATGGGGGAGCTGTATCAAGCTCTCATTTCATCGCAATCTTCCGCCTAGGACCAGAAAATGTTCACATTCAGATGTTGCTGCATCTATCTCTTGTAGCCAAGTACTTTCTCCTTCATACGTACTATTCATCTGGGCAGACGGCATGTTTCCCAGCCACTGTCATACCCATACCTCAGTCTGGTAAGGATAAATACCTTTCTTCTTGCTTCCACTCCATTTCTCTCACCAGCTGTTTTTGCAATGTGATGGAATGTATGATTCATGCCCAACTGGTACGGTGGCTCTAGTCTAGCAATTTGCTAACCACTGCACAATGTGGATTTCGAGTGCGCCAGTTAATCATCTCGTAACATTGTCAACCTGTGTCATGAACAGTTTTCTGCCCAAATTACAGACTATAGCCATGTTTTTCGATTTGGACAAAGCCTATACATCATCTGCTGGAGGACTGGTATCCTCCATATTCTCTACGTGTGAGACTTCTGAGGCCGCATATCCCGTTTCCTTTAGGAATTTTTAAAAGACAAAGTTTTCAAGGTATGTGTAGGTTCTGCCTTGGTGAAGACCTTTATCTAGGAAAATGGGGTGCCTCAGGGCTCCGTCCTGAGCATTGTCCTCTTTGTTATAGCCATTAACCCTATTATGGCCTGTCTCCCGCCAGGCATCTCTGGCTCCCTTTTTTTCAACAGTTGGCCATGTATTACAGTTGGCCATGTATTACAGTTATCCATGGACTTGTCTCCTTGAGCAGATCTTCAGCGATGTCTCAAATGTCTTTGCTTGTGGAGCATCGCCAATGGCTTTTGCTTTTCCACTGACAAAACCACTTGTATGGATTTCTGGCAACACTATGGGTTTCTTCCACCATCTTTACAGATTGGACCTGTTGCTCTTCCATTCACTGAAACTATGAAATTCCTGGGGCTCATGTTTGATAGAAAGCTTTCTTGGTCATCACATGTGTCTTACTTGGCCACCTGCTGTACCCGGTCCCTCAGTGTCCTACATGTCCTAAGCGGTACTTTGTGGGGAACACTCGGACCATCCTCCTCCATTTGCACTGATTCCTTGTCCAGTCCAAATTAGACTATGGGTGTTTCATTTATGCTTCTGTATGTCCATCCATCTTACGCCGTCTAAATACAATCCGTCATCGTGGAATCCATTCGGCCACTGACGCCTTTTACACTAGCATCGTTGAGAGTCTCTATGCAGAAGCTGCAGAACTATCCCTGTCATACTGGCATGATGTTCTTCTCAATGGATACGCATACCATTTGTCTGCCATGCCAGGCCATCCATCCTATGCCTCCTTCTTCGATGACTCCTCTGACCACCAGTATGGGACACATCCCTTTTCTCTGTTTTACCCCCTGGAGTTCGCTTTCAGCTATTGCTGCAGCAACTTAACTTCACACTATCTGCCACTTTCCTGATGGATGTGAACACTTCACCACCTTGGCTTTGTACACCAGTCCACTTCCACCTTAGATTTCACTCGCTTCTTAAGGAAACTACTCTAGATTTGATCTGTCGCTGTAAGATTCTCGACCTTCACACAGAACTCAGTGATAGTACCTTTGTGTACACTGATGACTCTCGGACTGACCATGGTGTTGATTGTCGCTTAATTATTGGCATCGAGCCCTTACCCCTGTATTGGGCCACGCAATACATCTGGTGACACAGGCTTTTCAATTGTGTCATCTGCTCTGATTCTCTCAGTGCCCTTCAGAGCTTCTGTGTGCTGTACACAGTCCATCCTTTAGTGCAACAGGTCAAGAAAGCTTCCACTTGATCACTCTTGAGGGAGCCATTTGATGCTAATGTGGGTTCCCGGTCATGTCAGTCTGACAGGAAACAAGGCTGCTGATGCTGCTGCCAAGACTGCAGTCCTCCTACCTCGATCTGCTAGTGCTTCCATTCCTTCCTGTGATCTCGCTGTTACCGACTGTCAGCAGGTGGTGTTACTTTGGCATTACCACTGGTCTTCTCTTCGTGGGAGCAAGCTCCAGGGAATTAAACCTCTCCCAGCTGCTTGGCCAACCTACTTCCGGCCCTCTCACTGCAAGGAGCTCATTATAGCTAGGTTGTGTACTGGTCAGTGTCATTTTTTCCATCGGCGTTTGTTAAGTGGTGATCCCCCACCGCTTTGTGCTCATTGTCATCAATCCTTGACGGTTCACCATTTCCTGACCAAATGCCTCTTTTTTTAAAATCACTTGCATTCTAATATGTGTTTTCTGTCTGAGTTATTGGCTGTTTAAGCAAACAATGCACATGCCGTCAACCGCATTTTACTTTTTATCCATCGTAGGATATGGTGAAGGACATTTAATCTTTAGTTTGGGGCCTCTGTAGTCTCTGTTGCGTATTTTATGGACCTTTCTCCAAGAGAAAGTCCCTGTTCTTAGCTCTTTTTCCTTCCGTCAATTGAGCTTAATGTGTAGTTGCTTTTAACTCCTTTTTGTATTAGTGTTCTAAGGTCCTGATTTCTGCGCATGTGACCTTAGTTGTTTTTGTGCCTGAAACACAACAAACAAATAAACAAAATTTGACTTTAATGGGCTACGGCAACAGACAACAGACGCGAGTGCCTTTGCTAACGGCATGACATTGCCTGCAGCATCTCTCCTGGGCTTGTTGGACTGTAGACAACTGGAAAACTGTGGCCTGGTCTGATGAGCCCCGATTTCAATTGGTGAGAGTTGATGGCAGGGTTTGAGTGTGACGCTGACCTTATGGAGTGGTGGGTCCAGGTTGTCAACGAGCACTGTGCAAGCTGGTGGTAACTCCATAATGTAATCATGGAATTCTTATGGATGTTACAATTGTTTGTGTTTGGTTTGAAGAACATTCTGGACAATTTTAATGAATAATTTGGCCACTAAGATTGCTTAACATGAATCCCATCGAACATCTATAGGACATAATCGAGAGGTCAATTTGTGCACAAAATGCTGCACTAGCAACACTTATGCAATTTTGGATGACTATAGAGGGAGCGTGGCTCGATATTACTGCAGGGGACTTCCCAACGACTTGGGTCCATGCCACATCTAGTTCATGCACTACACCAGGCAATAGGAGGTCTGACAAAGTATTAGGAGGTACCCCATGACTTCTGTCACCTTAGTGTACCTTCCAAATAGTGAGATTTCCACTTTCGCTGACAGTTAAATTTACTTCACAGATATTACAAAATAAAACTGCTACAACTTGTCCATTATAGGGCAGTGTTGAATCTTTTATTTGATATTTTACAACACCTGTTAAAATTATACACTTTTTAGGACTACTATGTATTTCCACTGATATGTTCACTGACTGACAGCAATAAATTTCGTAAGAAAATTATGCCACATTGATGTGGGAGCGCGTGTTCGCCTTACTCAGTGAGTGCCACTAACCTGACATGTTTCGATACAAGTAGGCATGGGATGCTAAGGTCCTGGTTTCTGAAATTTTATTTAAAATTGTTTTGAAATCACAAATAAAGAGAGTATGCATTCAAAAAACATGACTTCGATTTTTTTGGGATGCCCTATTACACACAGGTTGAGTTGACTGATTCCAATTGTGGCTCATCACATTATAATTGTATAAGATACTAAATATTTTTTGTGTTGTGAAGTACATAGTTTTACATTTCCGAACATTTAGAGAAAGTTGCCCATCTCTGCACCACTTCCAAATCTTATCAAGGTCTGACTGAATATTTATACAGCTTCTTTCAGATAGTACTTCATTACAGATAACTGCATCATCTGCATTAAGTTTTATTTTACTGTTAACATTGTCCACAAGGTCATGAACAGCAAGAGTCACACCACACTTTCCCAGAGCACACCCGAAGTTACTTCCACATCTGACAATGACTCTCCATTCGAGATAACTGCTGTGCCCAGCCTACCAAATAAATCCTCATCCAGTCACAAATTTCACTTGATATCCCATATGATTGTACTACTTACAATATGTGTAGGTGAGGTACTGAGTAAAATGCTTTTCGAAATCAAGAAATACTGCATCTATCTGACTGCGTTGATCCAAAGCTTGCAGTATGTCATGTGACATAAGTGTCCGATGGGTTTCCCATGGTCGATGTTTTCAGAGTGCGTGGTGGTTGGTGTGAAAAAGGTCATTCTGTTCAAGATATCTCATTATAGTTGAGCTCAGAATATGTTCTAAGATTCTACAACAAACTGTTGTTGAGGATATTGGATGGTAGTTTAGTGGATCTCTTCTACTACCTTTCTGGTAAAATGGTGTGACTTGTGCTTTCTTCCAACTACTGGGCAGGGTATTTCATTCAAGGGATCTTAGATAGATTATAGTTAGATGAGGGGCTAACTCAGCCCAAAATTCAGCATAGAATCAGAAAAGATTCCATGGACTCCTAGAACTTTGCTATTTTAATGATTTTAGATGCTCCTCAATGTCACCGACACTAATACTTATTTTATTCATCTTTTTAGTGGTACAAGGCTTACATTGGGGCAGGTTACTGGGTTTTCCTTTGTAAAGGACCATTTGAAAACGGAGTTAAGTATTTCAGCTTTTGCTTTGCTACCCTAAGTTTCAGTTCCTCTCTCATTGATGAGTGACTGGATGCTAATTTTCGTGCTACTAACAGGCTTTACATATGACCAGAATTTCTGAAATACAATACAGGACCCCAACGATAGAGGCTGCGAGGTTGACGTCTAATTTATATTGACAGTATTTCCATCCACTGTACGAGGTGTGGCTAGAAAAAAACCGGACTAGTACTGGTGAAACAATAAAACGAATGCAATAAGGCTGAAAGTCGCGTGGCCTGTCACGTGACTCTCGCTCAGCCTACTGCTCGAGTTTCATCTGCCTCCTGCACTCAGTCTGCCCGTGGCGTCTGTTTTAAGTAGTTGACGTTTTGTCTGTGCGTCGGAAAATGTTGAGTGTACAGAAAGAACAGCGTGTTAACATCAAATTTTGTTTCAAACTAGGAAAATCTGCAAGTGAAACGTTTGTAATGTTACAACAAGTGTACGGCGGTGATTGTTTATCGCGAACACAAGTGTTTGAGTGGTTTAAACGATTTAAAGATGGCCGCGAAAACACCAGTGATGACACTCGCACTGGCAGACCATTGTCAGCAGAAACTGATGCAAACATTGAAAAAATCGGTAAACTTGTTCGACAAGATCGCCGTTTAACAATCAGAGCAGTGTCTGAGTTAACAGGAGTTGACAAGGAAAGTGTTAGGCAGATTATTCATGAAAGTTTCAACATGAACAAAGTGTGTTCAAAAATGGTTCCAAAGTGTCTCACAATTGAACAGAAGGAACGCCGAAGAATGATTTGTTCTGACATCCTGGAAAGCATTGAAAGTGATCCCACCTTCTTACAAAATGTTATTACTTGCGATGAATCGTGGTTTTTTACTTACGATCCCGAAACTAAACGCCAATCGATGCATTGGAAAACTCCTGGTTCTCCACGACAAAAAAAAGCACGAATGTCAAAATCGAAATTCAAGGCAATGATGATTGTTTTTTTTTTTTTTTTGACATCAAAGGGATTGTGCACATTGATTGGGTACCAGAGGGACAAACAGTGAATCAGCATTACTACATTAGCGTCCTGGCTACCCTACGTGAGCGAGTACGGAGAAAACGGAACGATTTGTGGAGAAAAAAGTCATGGAACCTTCACCAAGACAATGCCCCAGCTCACAGTGCGTTGTCAGTGAAGACGTTTTTGGCAAAACACAACATTCCCATCTTAGATCATCCACCCTACTCACCTGATTTGGCCCCCTGTGACTTTTTTCTTTTCCCTAAAGTCAAGTCAGCTTTGAAAGGAACTAGATTTGAGACTGTTGAAGCAGTAAAAGAAAAAGCGACTGAAGTAATGTATGGACTTACCGAAAAATGATCTGCACCATTGCTATGAACAGTGGAAAATTCGTATGGAGCGGTGTAGAGACCGAGGAGGAGAGTACATTGAAGGAGATAACATGAAATTGTAAATAATTGTAAATAAATGTTTTTTCCAGAATCAGTCCGGTTTTTTTCTAGCCGCACCTCGTAAGCTCAATTCAAGGAGGTCCAGCAGGATTATGGATCAGAGGTTTCAGATGTGCCCCAACTGCTGCAACTTCACTAGACCTCTATATAATGCGTACTCACTCAGAGACAGGATAGAATGTGGCAGTTCATTACGTGCACTCTGCGGATTCTGGATTCCATTGGCTGTCGGAGTGATGGACTGTGTAATGCATTAGTGATCATGTGTGCGATGGGATATGTCATCGAGAGCAGTGGTCGCCTGAGTGACAACAGTGCATTAGTGGTCATCTGAGTGACAGGATACAGCAGTGTGTGTGGCAGTCAGCCAAGTGATGGCTTGTGTAGTGCATTAGTGGGCACTCATGCAATGGTGTATGTCAGTGAGTGCAGTGATGGTCCGAGAGATGGATTGTTCACTGTGTTTCTTCGGTCTGGTGATAGGCCTTGTACAGTGACTAAGTGGTCACCACTGCAACAGGAGTTTTGTGGCATCGTGATCATTCCTATGACTAGTTTCTTGTAACAATAAATGTTAACTTAGTAAGCAACAGCATCTTCTATGTGCCAGAAGATGCCTGTTTTACTTCCTATATGCAAATTACTTCTAAAGCTCCTGTATGGTTTTCAAGGGAATCTTATACCACCCTTCCTGCAAAATAGTGGCAAGTTCAAAGTTCAGGTAATGATGATGGAGACAGATAGTGGGACTCACATTCGGGAGGACGACGGTTCAATCCCGCGTCTGGCCATCCTGATTTAGGTTTTCCGTGATTTCCCTAAATCGTTCCAGGGATGGTTCCTCTGAAAGGGCATGGCCGATTTCCTTCCCCGTCCTTCCCTAATCCAATGAGACCGATGGACCGATGACCTCGCTGTTTGGTCTCTTCCCCCAAACAACCCCAACCCAACAGATAGTGATCACGCACCCTTCTCTCCAAAGTAGTTCACAGAGACTCAATAATATTGATATCTTGTGACTGTGGTGGTCGCGGGAGATGGGACAATTGATCCTTGTGCTCACAAAACCAGTTCTGAATTATGCAAGCTGTATTCAAAGGGCTCTGTCATCTTGGAACTCAGCCTCACTACTGGAAAACAAACATTAGGATGGGCCTGATCAGCCAAAATGTTCACATAATCCTGTGCAGTAATGTGACCGTGGAGAATAACTGTGGGGCCCATGGAATACCATAATATGGCTGCCCAGATCATCACTGAACCCTCATCATGTTCCATTCTTGGCAGCAAGCAGTTTGCATCATAGGCTTGGGAAGGCACATGCCAGATGTAAACTCAGCCAGAATTGGAAAGAGAATGAAACGAGACTCATCCAGCCAAATGAATTTTTTCCATTGCTCCGTAGTGCAGGTTTTTTGGCTGTGGCACATTTTCCTCTTTTGGGCATTTGCATCACTGTTGTTTGGTTGTGAAATTCCAGCTTGCCCTGCAATTCCTTGCTTATGGAGCTTCCTTTATGTTGTTTTGATGCAGACAGGGTTCACAAGACTGCTGTCATCTTCTTATTTTTCGTCACAACCTTCTTCAGTGGCATTCTGTCATGATCACTCCACACTCTCTTTTGTCTGCGTTATGATCTTGCACAAGGTGTTTTTCTGCTCCTCTTTACGCAGAATAAATCTTCAATATGGTGCCTCTTGGAACACCAGACACTTTGGATTGTTTATAGAACCACCTACTGTACAAGCACCAATAATTTGCCCACTTCAAATTAACTATCTTCAACATAATGATCTCACTGCTCCATAGAACTCTGTTCTGACTGCGACTGATTCTTGCAACATATTGAGAACATTGGACAGGTGTCAGTTCATGGTCAAATACAACAGCATTGCGTGCAGGCTTGGTCTGCCATTATATTCAAGACTGCATTTCTCTTGGTGCTTCCATATTCTTGTCCTGTCTGTGTGCATAAAAAAAGGAGATCACTCACCAAATAGCAGAAGCATTGAGTCGTTGATAGACACATACAAAAGAAAGAAGAGATGCTAGCTTTCAGAAGGTGCAGTGCACAATAATGTTGAAATGATGGTGTGGCTTGGGAGGGAGTGACAGGACAGAGTAAGGGCAAATTTTGTGGGTAGAAGGTGTGAGAACAGTGGGTTAGCAGAGATTAAGGCCAGGAGGGATTCAGGAGTAAAGGATGTGTTGCATAGGTAACTCCCATCTGCACAGTACAGTAAGGTTGGTGCTAGAGGTAAATATCCAGAGGGCTCGGATTGTAAAGCAGCCATTGAACTAGAGCAAATTGTGTTCAACTGCATGTTGTGCCACTGGGCTGATCAACTTTATTCTTAGCCATAGTTGGGCAGTGGCCATTCATTCTGGTGGACAGCTAATTGGTTGACATACTGACATAAAAAGCGGTGCAGTGATCACAGCAGAAGTGGTGTATGACATGGCTCCTTTCACAATTGGCCCTGCCTCTGATGCACTAGGATAAGCTTGAGACAGGAGTGGAGTAGGAAGCACTGGGCGGATGGATCGGGCAGGCCTTGCAACTGTGTCTTCCCCATGGATATGACACCTGTGGCAATGGGGTTGTGAGTGGAAGTGCCATACGGGTTGAGCAGCATGTTGTGTAAGTGAGTGACAGAATACCACTTAGGAGGGGTCAGAAAGTTCTTGGTTAAGACATACTTCATTTCTGGGCACGATGGTAGATAATCAAAGACTTGGCGAAGGATATGGTTTAGTTGCTCCAGTCCAGAGTGGGTTATGAGGTGGGGAATTTCCTTTGCGGCTGATTATTGGGAGCGGTGGGAGGATTAGTGGTGCATGAGGAAACTGTTTGCAGACTAGGTTTGCGAGGGCGGGGCGATAGTACCTGTCTGCGAATTCCCTCATATGACCTTCAGCATACTGCGCAATACAAGTGTCATCACTGCAGATGCACCATCTGCTTGTGGCCAGGCTGTACGGGAGTGATTTTTTAGTGTGGAAGAGGTCACTAGCTGTCAAAATGCAAGTGCTGTTCTTGGTTAGTGGGCTTAGTATGAATAGAAATGTGGATGGAGCCATCAGAGACATGGAGTTCAACACCCAAGAAGGTGGAACATTGGACTGAAGAGCACCAGGTGAATTGAATCAGAGAGAAGGTGTTGAGGTTGTGAAAGAATGAGGATAAGGTGTCTTGCCCATGAGTGCAGATCCAGAATACACCATCAATAAACCTGAGGCAGACACAGGTTTGGTGTTTTGTGATGCTGGGAAGGTTTCCCCATGATGGCCCATAAAAAGGTTGGCACAGGAGGGAGCTGCACAAATGCTCATGGCTGTGCCTTGGATTGGTTTATATACCTTCCCCTGAAAGTAGAAGTAGTTGTGAGTGAGGATATAGTTGGTAAACTATATGAGGGGTTGAGGTAGTGGGTATGGAGACTGAACGACGTTGAAAGAGGTTGTCTTCATTAGTGGCAAGCCCATGGGCATTAAGGATGTTGTATATAGGGAGGTGGCACCAACAGTGACGAGCAGGGATTCAATTGGTAAAGGGATGGAGATGGTGGAAAGTTGTTGAAGGAAGTGGTTAGTTGAAGTGAGAGGCTAGGCTTTGGGCAACTGTGATTGGAGGTGTTTGTCAACAAGAGCAGAAATTCTACCAGCAAGAGCAGAATAAACAGTTACAAATGGGTTGTCCAAGAGTGTTGGGTTTGTGGAGTTTGGGATGCATGAAGGAGGTGGGTGTGCGGGGTCTCGGGCTGAGGAAGGAGATGGGCTTGGGAGAGGTCCCATGGGATCGCTATGCCAGAGCTTGCAAGTAGAGTCAAACAGTTGGCAGAAGCATTCTGTCAGGTTGTCACTGCTATTCATCACGACAGAGATGGAGCCTTTGTCTGCAGGGAGGATGATTATGCCAGGACCTGGTTTGAGGTTTTGAATGGCTGTCGTTTCTTCTGTTGAGAGGTTAGTGTTCTTAGAAAGGGTCCTGGGGAAAGATGGTGTGTTTTAGCTAGGGAAAGGGATACTTTTCCGAAAGGACACAAATAGATGGAGCAGGGGTCAACTTGGGCGAGAAAAATATGAAATGATGTGGGAAATGGGCGAACGAAAGTGTTAGGTGGTTGTAAAGGGAACGGGATAACAAAGCATTAGTTTGGGCAGTGAAAGGCTTGGAAGAAATTGTGGTGATGGCAATGAGAATATATGATGAGTCACCATCATACATGGGAAATAAAAAGGAAAGACATAAGATTCTGACTGGTGCAGTTTGTAAGGAAGGGGAGTCAATTTGGAGATTAAATAGTTTGTTGCTGGGATAGTGTTTTAACTGTCATCCAGTTGTCAGGTGATTTGCAGAATTGCATGTGACACAGGCAAAATGTCTGTAACTGGTGCCACAGGGTGTCACAAAGTCATGCATGACTACATTGCTCGTGGCCGGCGATGCATGTGTGTAACAAAGGTTGGAAGGAAAATGTAGGGAAAGATGTGGATGGACAATACGAGAGAGACTGGTACCAAAACCTTTGTATGGTTTACGTTTACTGATGTCTTTATATTCTTACTCGGAGCCAGGATATCCTATCCTCATTCCTCCACACACTCGAACACCTCTCCCATACGCTTCACCTGGTTCTCCTCAGCCCAACATGCCATATCTGGATGTTGACCTCCAACTCTCTGATGGCTCCATTCACACATGCATTTTAATAGCTAATTTCCCCTTCCACATTGAAAAATTGATCCCAGACGGTATGGCCACCTGTGGATGGCTTAGCTGCAGTGATGACAATTCTATTGCCCAGTATGCCAGTATATTGAAGGACTCACAAGGGCGTTCACAGACACACTACACCTCCCCCCAACCTAATCCACAAATTATTTTCCATGCCATATCGTTACATGACCCTAACCCTCCCACCACCCCCAAGAATCAGCTATGAAGATATGCCCCGCCCCCACTTGTCACCTGGACTTGAGCAACTGAACTATATCCTTCACCAGGGCTTTTATTATCTACCACCACGTCCAGAAATGGGGACATTTTACCCAAAATGCTTCTTACCCCTCCCAAAGTCGTAGCCACCATCCACCAAATCTACACAATATTCTGGTTTATCCGTAAGCCACTCCCATCCTCAACTCCTTCCCACATGAGTCATATCACTATGGAAGACCCAGGTGCAAAACCTGCCCAATTCACCAACCCAGTACATTCTACTTCAGTCCTATCATGGACCTATCCTACTCCATGAGAGGCAGGGCCTAATGTGGAAGCAGTTATGTCACACATGAACTCCACTGCATTCACTGCACAGCTTTTTATGTTAGTATGACAACAAATCAGCACCAGAATGAAGGCCACCACCAAACTGTGGGCAATGACAAAGTTGACCAACCACTGGCACAACATGCTTGATTCCAACAGCTGCTTCATATCCTGGGCCATATGGATCGTTCCTTCTAGCACCAGCTTTTCCGAATCAGGCAGATGGAAGTTATCCATGCAACATGTCCTTCTCTTCCATTGCCCTCCTGGCCTCAATCTGTGCTAACCCATTGTCCCCACACCCCCTACCCAGCTGTTCCCCTTCCTTTATCATTATCGAGCAACACACCTCACATGCTCTGGCATCTGTGTTATCACATCCCTACCCTGTGCACCTGCCATCTGTCCTTTCTGCATTCCTAGCCAGCAAACCTGCCTAAACTCTCAAGCCACTCGCTACCCATCCTCAAACCCTCTATCAGACTTGCAATTTCTACTTACTAATCCACGAGGGACCCACTATTTGTGAATGTTTCCTAGTTGTGACTAATTACTGACAACAGATTTCAAAGTGAAATAAATGTGCTATGGTCAGTAGTGCTGTTTAAAAAATTTCAAAATAGTATGCATATTATCCTTCTGTGCACCAAATGTCTTCTTCAGTTAAGAGTTTCCCCGGAATATTAAGGCTTACGGCATTTTTGTATGAAAATAGTAATCTACATGTACACTCTTTGACATAAAACTCGACCGGCGGCCAGCCGCTTCAGAGGCTAAGTCCGCGCCGATCGCGACATGGGACAAAAAAACTGGCCAACTCGCTAATTCTCTAAGTTCGGTTATCTGCACAATCTGGCAACACTGTAGACTGCGGCACTTCCTGGAAGAAAACTTGTCCCATGATAGAGAAACCCTAGGCTGATTACGCTTGTGGTCTAGCGGTAGCGTGCGTTGTTTTTGTTCATAATGTCAGTGGATCGAGAGCAGCTGGCATAAAATATTTTTATAGCCTCTTCTGTCTGAATGCTGAAGACGTGAATGTAATGGTAGCGCAGATTCAATCTATTTCGCTTCCTGACACACCGATATCAAAATTTTATCCTGTAACGATTTTGCGGCAGATTTCCTGCAGACTGTCCTCTGGACGCCGTATGCGGCAAAGCTCCGGGATCCACTTGCTGGCTACTGGCAGCGGCCGTGGCGACAGCAGCGGCGCTGCACTCCCCCGTTCTTTATCGAAAGCGCCTGCTACCGCTCATCGCTTTTGATGATTTAAAACGCTTTATTATTAAATGTTGCTCCACAGAAAATTTCTACAATTTCCATTCACGCTCAAAAGCAACGGAGACAGACGCCCTGATTAGTAGGCGGGTATTATATTACATTAATCGGCAAGAGCTGAGTATGGCCCGAAATTAATTTTATAGACTGGGACGAAATTAAATCACCTCACTACATTCGATGAATTTATAAATGCTTCGTACCTCGTTTCTTTTCCTTTCAAACTCAATTATTTGTGCAACTTTTGGTCAATGTTTGGATGTTTTCGTCAAGCCAGAGTGAGCGTCTGTGGTGTAAAGTGTATTACAGTTCTTGTTTCATTCCTTATGGTAAGTCTTTGCGATAAACTGTGTGAATACCTTGCAATGCATGCTCTGTAGCAGTGCAGGAACACTGCACATTTGGAGTTCCATGTATGGGTTCATGAAGTATTTATTGTTGATCGGAAGTGATAGTTAAGATCATCAGATTTAAACCAGAAAAATTTGTCGTTTTGAAGGTTTCAGAGAACGGAAAGGAATTGCTAACGCCGGTGTTAGAAAACGTCTACAGTTAAATGCTATTGCAAAAATTTAGAAGAAGGGAACTATATTAATCAACATGTGCACTTCATAAACAACCTTCTGACATGTTAGACCTATATGACGAACAAAGCTCAAATTTATATCATTGACAGTCGGTTTCAATCTTTTCAGGACCTATTTTACAGTGAAGCACCTTGGAATTTGCAAAGCAGAAGTCCATGATATTAACTTAATTTACTAAGTCGAAATCGGACGAAGATTGATGTTTAAAGGCATTCTTCAGATTTCGCATAAGGAATTTTTACTAGCAGTTTGCAACTCCATTAATTAAAATGGAAAATAAAAGGTTGTACTCAGCGGCTTCTACCGTGATTCGAACTGCTATGTCATATAGTACGAGCCCTGCAACGCACAAGAGAACCTCTGAGCTAACGACACACTGGCAGCAAGAGGCGGACTATAGTCACTGCGATGTTGCCTGAGCCTCAAAACGCAACCTTAAACACACAAACAGAGGAGGAGGAGATTAGTGTTTTAACGTCCCGTCGACAACGACGTCATTAGAGACAGAGCACAAGCTCGGATTATGGAAGGATGGGGAAGGAAATCGGCCGTGCCCTTCCTAAGGAACCATCCCGGCATTTGCCTGAAGCGATTCACTGAAAACCTAAATCAGGATGGCCTTTCTAATAGTGTCATCTTACAGGAGATTATATCGTACGAGTCTTCGATGTGGAAAACGAATGTCAAGTGAATTTAGCGAGGTAATGCCGGCCTACACCCGGAAGTAAATGCACTATCAGAGTGTTGACAAATACTTGCTACGACGCTGCCATTTCTCGGCTCTCTGACGAGGCAGCTCTTCAGCGAAATGCTTGCCGTGATTCTCCGATACGGTTCTTCAGAGTGGACACGCGCGTGCACGTTTGGTCTTTATGCGGCGTTCTCCCCTGATGGTTTCTGACGTCGCCTTGTGGGCTGTGTTTACATTTGAGACATTCAATTATCATTAATCCAGAATGATACAAGTTTCAGCTTCCGGCGTGGAAGAAGGCTGTTGACGCCGACATTATATCATTTCAACGTAGGGAAAGCAAAACGGATCATTCAATGTTTCTCATTCGACATAAAGCATGTGAGATAATTTTTCGTAACGTTCATAATCATCTAAAAATACAAACGAAGTAAAAATACATCGGAAGCTTATTCGAATTGAATATAATGTAAGATACCAAAAGCTTTGCACCTCGATGTCGAATTTGTCCACGTAAATCTTTTGCAGCATACACATAGAATGTCATGATTACCACGAGAATGAAGAAATATGTTGGTAAGGATGGAAGCAAGAAGAGACGCAGTCAACAAATATTCGATTCCTCATGGCATTCATTTCATTAGAGACGTAAGAAGAGGTAACGCGGGAATTTACTTTCGTTAACACGAAAGATATGCCGCACATATTGATAACGAGGAAGTCTGCGTCTTCATACGTTTCCTCCTTGAAATCTGTATGCTCTATTATATACTAAGTAGCCCGATCATTGTTTCAGTAATGTTACCCTCTTGTTTGACCCCGTAACGATGAACAGATTCCAAATGCATGTCTCTCCATGAAAGTAGCTGTTCGAACCCTTCCTGGGTTGTTTTTTGTGTTTTATTGCTAGGAATTCCTGAAGCAGACCACTGCGCCTTCCCCCCTCGTGGGTTAGGTCTCAAAACTAAACCGCTTTTTATCCAATGGCATAATTTATTCAGACAGCATCAGCACAAGACTATCAAACAAAGCCTTCCATTTACAGTTGCAACACTCTAACCAGCACTGACCGAAGTGTAATCCACGGTCATGGTCCGAAATTAGCAGCTGTCTGCTACTGTGGCAAATTCCGTACTACACTTTCGATTCCGCAGCACCATTTTATCTGGTAACACTGTGTAGTTGCAGAGTTGTGCCAGCATGTCTGTCCTCACACTGTCAACTTTATGTATCTCACTTCTCCTGTAGCGTAGATCACGAGGAGCCGAAGTAAATGAGTGTATTCTGCATGACGTAACATTCAGTATTCCCTTCTTTCATAGCCACTCTTCATGTGCATCGATACCAAATAGGAATGTGAAAACTCTTGCGAGTGAGAGAATGACAATAACAATCGTAACAAGAACAAGCAAATAATGGATGATGTTTATTCCAACGCAGATCGAGAATGGCTTTAAATATAAAAATCTATATCTATATCTATTGATCTTTGAGTTGGCACAATGCAAATATATTCTTAGCATTTAGTTACTGAATTTAGTTCTGGATGTTTGCAGAGAAAAGGAAAAATCGGTACTTCTCGCTAGTGTAATATAATGTGAACCAGCAACTACCCTTTCCTTAGAACACGACTCAAGCAGGTCCTCAAGTAAGTACTAAGGCACTGCTGCATTCTGTTCCCTGTCATTGCTCTGATGACGGTTAATGCAGATAGTTCCGATTATGAAATGGAAATGGCTCTGAGCACTATGGGACTCAACTGCTGAGGTCATTAGTCCCCTAGAACTTAGAACTAGTTAAATCTAACCAACCTAAGGACATCACAAACATCCATGCCCGAGGCAGGATTCGAACCTGCGACCGTAGCGGTCTTGCGGTTCCAGACTGCAGCGGCTTTAACCGCACGGCCACTTCGGCCGGCTGATTATGAAATACAAAACGTATTGCAGGTTAGTTCCCAGGATAGTAACATTAAATTTGCGTTGTAGACGGCACATGAACGTGACGACTATCCATATTACTCATCAATATAAAAAGACAATGTTATGGGAATTTAGCAGGATTACTCAACATGAATTCTGAAATTGGGTGACTGACCGCACAGGTGTATACGATGTCCTAATCGCATTAGGAATATGAAGATCGTCTTCGACAGCTCGCAACTTTCATATTGCTATCTCCACCCTACTCCAGACAGCCCTCGGTGGAGTTGCACTACGTTGCCGATGTTATGGAAGGCCTTCAAACCGACAACAGACCACATATATTGAAAAATACAAGCGAATTCTCTTGCAGCGTATGCTTATTGTAACTAATCTAAAAATTATTGGAGAGGAACATTGTCCTATTCAAAAAAAAGTAAAATGTTACACACTGTTGACGTCAAACGGACATTATCTATGTCCTGTCTTGTGTCCTACTCATCTATAATATCAAGTGTACTGTCAAAATGATTATATGTAATGGATGATAATGTAATGCATTGATACCAGATGGTGGGGGCCGGCCGGTGTGGCCGTGCGGTTCTAGGCGCTTCAGTCTGGAACCGCATGACCGCTACGGTCGCAGGTTCGAATCCTGCCTCTGGCATGGATGTGGGTGATGTCCTTAGGTTAGTTAGGTTTAAGTAGTTCTAAGTTCTAGGGGACTGATGACCACAGATGTGAAGTCCCATAGTGCTCAGAGCCATGTGAACCATTTGAACCAGATGGTGGGTTCACAACAGTATTGATGCGAAAATAAAACAAAGTTCGCAAAAGTGCAGTTGTGCGTTTTCGTACGTTTTCACCTCGAGATGTACAGTCGTGCTGAAAAGTATCCGAACGACCTGAATTGCATTTCGCCTGATTCGCATGCAACCGGCATAACGCAGCTGTCTAGCAGGTCCTCTAATCGCTCCTTAGTACAGTCGTTTGACTATTGAAAATGGTTCCAATAAGTCACCACAAGAAAACACTGCTCTGTATCGCAATAACTCAAGATGTAAAGTAATACCACGATACTACAAATATCAGGGAACATCTTATCACAGATAAGACTGTCATTAAGGCTTTTAAGCTCACATTTATTACAATAAATGACATACCTGAAATGTTACCACTCTCATTATTACGTCAGATTGGCAATGCACGTAGTAAGTTCGTCGTATTCATGATTTTCTCTTCAAAGTAACATACCGTACTTATTATTTAACACAAAATGACATTAAAAATTTAAGTTATTCACGAGCAGCTAGTTGAGATTATGCATGAACTTTAAATGACACGACAAACCGTCTTGTTCCGCATATGGATTCAAACCCAGCTCATGCAGACTAAGCAAAGATTTCGTGACTGACGGAAACTAACAGTCATTCCTGATTAGGCATACAGAGAGTGATATACCTCGATTTTAGACAGTAGCAGTTAGCAAATATCAACTTTAAATTGCATAACGCAAACATTTTTAACAGACGCGAATTCCTACCCAGCATCTGTTGTCCCTGTTAACGAACTACGAGGGATGTTAAATATTGCTTCTTCACAAGTAACTTACCTGAAATGCCGTGAGGTAAAGCTTTGTGTTGGACACGGATTCGAACCCAGAACCTAATCGGATTGCTATCGAAGCACAGTCAAATGTGACATATCGGATTTTCGCGGCAGTAGCTAGATGTTTTAACTGAAATGACGAGACGAAACATTAATTTTTTCCTTCCCAGGACTCCAACCCGGCACCTATCGCTGTTATATTCTAGAGAAAACGAACGTTAAATATGGGTTTGTTGCACCAGCAGTGACATGTGAGCATGTTTGAACTAGAAATAATATGACGAAGAGTTCAGCGCTCACTGGGAATAGAGCCCCATACATATCGTTGTTGACTACACACAGAGAGACGTCAGCTACCGAATTTTTCTCCACCAGCTGCTCAGGATAGCATCTTGAACTTCCAGTCATCTCGCAAATAGTTCTGTGTCTCACTGGGAGTTAAAACGTCAGATATCGTTAGTGTTGACAACGAATGAAAATACATTAAAAATCAAAATTATTATCCACCAGCAGATAGGTGTTCTCATGCTAGAGCTTGATAATACATAATGAAATCTTTAGTGCCGGGCCAGGATTCGATCCCATTCACGCGTAATATGTGAAGGTGTTGAGTAATCTGCAGTTTTGAACAAACAACAAATTGTAGCCGAGCTGTATTGCCACGAAGGGATCAAATTCCGCGTTAAGGGCGGTCTGAGTTGCATTCCCAGTTCAGAACCAATTTTATCGACATACAAAGAGAAAGATGGAATAAGTGTCCTGTGACCATACATAGCGTTTGTTTCGTCACTTGAAATAAATAACTAGTATAAGAAAGGTTACTGGTGATAGAGTTTCTACGTGTCGCCACTCCAGACTTTATTGTGGTTCAACCTACCGTCTACTTGGTAGAGACGGAATATCATCTTTAATGTGAATTTTCAGACCACGCTGCCATTATATCTTCTTCACTTGGTGTAGCCAGGAGAGAATGGAATCTGTCTCTCCCTATCTAAAATCATTGACAGAAGTGGGAATCGAACCCAGACCATAGGTATAACAACGTACCATCCGTCCAACAGACCACGAAATCCTCTTCTCTGCGACTCATTTTTCTATCGTAACGCCGTTGCGCCACACTGGATGAGAATTCTGACACACAGGCTCCCTGTAGTAATTTGCAGCATGTTCAGTAAATTCATTTACTTGGTTGACCGAATCACCATGAACTAGCTGCCTCGGCTACCCAGTGCATACATTCGACTCTATTTTGTAATCACCGAAATAAAATCACGTAACTGCCACCTATACAGAACTGCCAACAGTGTAGGATGCAGAAGTTTAAATAGGAAGTGCTCCTTTCCACTTGAGCTATTCTATTGCGCTATCTGTTACTAGAAAACGTCGTTCAGTCCAAAAGAAAAGCTGTAACTGTTTGTCTCTCAGAAGTCAAGACTTGGCCATATGCATAATCTTACAGTGCTGTGGAATCCAAAAGTTCTGGAGGAATAGTTGTCGAGCTCTGGAGCTGTTGTAGCTACGTGTCAGCTTGTAGCATAGATAAGATGTCGCGAGTTCGGATACATTCAGTGCTACATTTTTTAAAACGCAATTCTGCTGTCTGCTGAAGTTATCAATCTAATGGAACTTTGAACATAATTCCCTTCACTTCTCAACCCAAAGTAGCCGCATGTGGAAAAAGGGCTAACTACTGTGACATTTTGTTCTATTCAGGTTTAATAGACAGCAGGCAGCAGATGCATCTCGAAGATGTGTAGGGAGAGCGCATCGTGCCATAATATGTCAGAAAAGCATTTCCTACATTAGCTGTCGTGTGGTAGTAAGATTTTATTCTTCTTCAAACTTTGTTTGACAGCTTTAACTCAGAACAAGTTTTCTACATGCATGTAATCAATGAACTGCATGTGCATTGTCAGACTGTCATAGGTAACGTCAGAGAATTCGCATATATCGTTGATGATTAATTTCTCTCTCATGTTTACTATTGTTTTAACAACACTAAAGGAAACCTTACGAAAATTGTGCACTGTATTATAATAAATGAAATAAAACTAACCACGATAAACTTGCGACGAAAGTCTGTTTTAATAAAACCGAGTATCTGTACACAAGCATGCCTCTATCAACACGAATTAGTAAAATACTACTCACTTAGATTTTGATTGGATCTGTGTTTAATTGGTATGCTGTGTCATACTCAAGAGGTAAGCAAATGTGGCATTTCATAAATGTAGTTACGTATTCCTAGAAACCCCAAATTCGCTTGTCAGCAGCGGAAAGAGGCGTTACCCGTTGCGCAGCATTGTAAGTTTTTCAACATTGCACTATGAGCTGAAAGCATTTTCTTGCGATTTCCTTACTGATGTTTGATCCGACTGCTTGTAGCTCTTTCACAGAACAAAAGTTGCAGCCAGTGAGACTGGAACTGCGAACCATAACAGACGCTATATCACAGGTCAGCACGTTACCACAGAGCTGGCGAAGAGGTAAGGGTCTCAGCTTCCTATTACGAAGGCAATAGTAACTATAACTCGTAAACCGCTATTTAAAGGTCGAGATTAGTTGCGATTTCCACCTGCAACGACTTTCCTGGGCTGAAATCCGTAAATTTACAATCTTTTGTTACCCTTCAAGCGATAATAACTCAGATTATTCAATGGAAATGACAGGTAAAATCAAGTGAACTTTGAGGCTTAATTCCGTGCACACCAGGAAGTAACTCGTCGATCACAGAGTTGCCAAATATACGTTGCCTTGTTGCCAAATCTCAGTTACAGTACCAGCAGGAAGAAGACGAACCGATGTGATCCTACAGCGGGCTGGGAAGTGACCATAGCTGGTGTCTCCAAGTCGCGGCTGCTACGGCCTGGAATACGTAATGCGTCTGATTCGCTTTCTGTAACTAGGTTTAGGGACTGGAGCGTAGTTACTAATAATACTCAGAACTGACTGCAAACTGAGCATCATAAATCAATAACTCTCATTGTTGTTTTTAAATGTCTTTCGTAAGTGTACTCAAAACTAAGAAACTCATTCACAGGCGTTTTCGTGCCTCGCAGATAGTCGAGCACAACATACAAATAAAAACAGAAAAGAATGTGTATGTAAATGTGTGTGTGTGTGTGTGTGTGTGTGTGTGTGTCCAGCAGGGGAGAACGCCGCATAAAGACCAAACGTGCACGCGCGTGTCCACTCTGAAGAACCGTATCGGAGAATCACGGCAAGCATTTCGCTGAAGAGCTGCCTCGTCAGAGAGCCGAGAAATGGCAGCGTCGTAGCAAGTATTTGTCAACACTCTGATAGTGCATTTACTTCCGGGTGTAGGCAGGGCCAGCCTTAGCCATCCAGGTGCCCCGGGCGAGTCGTCCAGTTGGCGCCCTTTATTGTATAAATAGCGAACCTGGCAGTGCTTTGCAACACGGTATTTGACTGTTTTCTAGAAATCGTCTTAAGTGGTTAATGGCGTCATCTTATGATAATAACATGGTTTTTTCCATCGTAAATTTGAGTATTTTATTTTTTTAAATGGAAATGAAATCCAAATAATCTGAAAGCCCGCTAAGACGCTCCATGTGAGTCTTGTGTAGCCTGTGACGTCAGTCCAGCATGCTGCTGTCGCTGCCGTAACAGTCAGTATAGCAGTGATATATTGTTTGGGCATTCACGTTTTGGGAAATTGTCTAAAAATATTGCGTAGTACTGCACTGTACATCTACAACAACTCCAGAAAATTGTTTTTGCGTGTTCCAAACAAAGAAAAGATGCGTAAAATGTGGTTGAAACAGGCTCGTATATCCCAAATATTTCTTTTCTTTTCTGAAGCACCCCTGTACTAAAGCGAACAAAACAAAACAAAAATTATTCAAATTGGTCAAGCCATTTCTTTGTTTTGGTGAGACTAACACACAACAATTGATTTTTATATATAGGAGGTAATATGTATAACGAAAAAATACTAATTTTGAATTGGGTACCATATTTGTATTGAATTTAATATAACTGTAGGCCATAAACCTATATTTTCTGTCAGTCATCTGAACACAAGACATATTACGCCTAATGAAAAACAATTATAAACGACTAAAATTTTACTTTTCTCGCTTTTCTGTCGGCAAAGTCTCTGATCAGATTAGCAAAGTCCAGGTTTTCTGCAACTTCATTTTCAATGGACAGTGAGGCCAAACTGGTTAGTCTTGTTTGAGACATTGTAGACCGCAAGTACGTTTTTATCAACTTCAGTTTGGAAAAACTGCGTTCGCCGCTTGTGACAGTCACTGGTATTGTTAGCAAAATACGTAACGTTATCCAGATGTTGGGATATAACTCTTGAAGATTATGCTTTTTTATGAGGTTTAAGGCTTCAATAGGCGTTGCCTGGCTGTCTTCGAGATAGTGTTGCAGGCCTAAAATTTCGTTGCACAGCAAATTTCCATCAATGTCTGACTTCATGTTGACAGTTAACTTTTCTTGTAATTTAGAACAGCATTGTATTAGTTCTTCTTTATTTTGATTTTTTTAAATGTCAAACAAGAAACTCCACGTCGCAGAAAATTCTTGCATCTGTTCAAATCTTTCTTTCATGGATATGTGCACGGTGTCCAACAGTGCATTGAAAAACTCTACTTTAAACTTCTTTTTTGGGTCAGTTATTTGATCATCAACAGCCTCTTCACCCGGCCTGCGTTTAATACGTCTTAATCGCATTTGTGGTTTAAATCATGGCTGCGTATCAAGATCCGAAGCCAGTTCAGTTGCTGTTACAAGAGCTTGTTCGAAACCTGTTTGTCTATATGTTTCCAAATAAGAGCAACATTTGTCAAGGATTCCCATAAACTCGACAAAGTTGATTGTGGGTGACTGACTTGCTTTACTCACAACGTTAATTTGAAACAGAACATCATACCATGTCACGAGAGAAACAATGAAGCTGAAGTCTTTTAATTGTCCTCCTAGTGTTGTCGCTTCGTGTGACACCGCAGCATCGCTTTGTTCAGTAGCATCGGCCAAGGAAACCAAAGCGTCATGCATTTCGCATAATTGATAACGAAACGCTTTGACGCTATCAATTCGAGCTTCCCAGCGTGTGTCACTTACATTTTTCAGGGTGTATATCTTCAAATGGTCGGTCAAAATTTTCCATCTGTTTACCGATCCAGCAAATAGATTAAACATTTTTTGTAACATTCCGAACAGTGTCACGGATTTTACTATGATTTTGCCGCATCACACAATACCAAATTATAACTACGGCATCCACATGGCACAAAAAAAAGCTAGTGGATTTAACTTCTTAATTCTGTTCTGGACGCCTTTATTTTTCCCCTTCATGTTCGCGCCGTTATCGTAGCCCTGTCCTCTGCAGTCATTAATGTTAAGGTCAAGATCACTCAATGTTTTTAAAATGCTTTCTGTGAGGCCTTCACCGGTTGTATCATCTATTTGCAGAAATGAGATGAAATGTTCTTTTACACTTACGCCATCCTCTATTATGTCGGCGCATCTTAAAGTTATCGAAAGTTGTTCTTTGTGGCTTATATATGGAGTACAGTCAGCTATGATTGCATAATACTTTGAACCCTTTATGCGGGATACGATTGTAGACATAACGTGTGATGCCATGAGTTCTATTAATTCATTTTGTATATTTTTGCCGCAATAATGGTCAGCCCATTCAATGCCAATCTGACGTGCTCTTCCATGGTTGGATCAAACTTTGCCAATAACTGTACAAGACCTAAGAATTTTCCATTATTTGGGGTAAATAATTTATCTGATAACCCTCTGAATGCCATATTATTTTCAGCCAAATACAAAGTAATGTGCATCATTGCTCCATCGTAAACTTTCTTTAGAAATTAGTTTTTGTTCTTCCTTGTCAATAGTTAATCCAGCTTTAAACCTGATTTCAGCTTCAGTCCATTGAGTAAATGCTTTTTTGTGGTTAGGACTATTTTCATGCAGTTTCAGAGCTTCACTTAAATGTTTCCAATTTCTGAAACCCACAGTGGTAGTCAAATTAGTAGTTAACTTTAAATCAAACAGTCGACAACAAAAGCAAAAGACACTGGAGTTGCAAACTGCTAGTAAAAATTCCTTATGCGAAATCTGAAGAATGCCTTTAAACATCAATCTTCGTCCGATTTCGACTTAGTAAATTAAGTTAATATCATGGACGTCTGCTTTGTAAATGCCAAGGTGCTTCATTGTAAAATAGGTCCTGAAAAGATTGAAACCGACTGTCAATGATATAAATTTGAGCTTTGTTCGTCATATTTATTTATTTATTTATTTATTTGTCCATATAAATCTCTTTTTAAGTACATATATTGTACACAGGATATTGGACAGAAAACATTTTTTGGCTATTGGATTTTCAAATATCAAACATAAATTTTGTAAATTTTTATGACAAATTGGATCTATACAGTTAATAATTACAAATTTTTGAAATGCTGTATATTTATAACTTATTTCTACAATTAAAGATACAAATTACATTTTTTCTTGCATAAGATACTGTGAGACTGAATAGTAGCAGTTTTTCAGAAGGTAGGATGTCACAGACTTTTTAAAGCTTTGTAGTTCAGTAAGAGATTTTATATGTCTTGGTAATCTGTTGTAAAGTTTTGTTCCTGCATGATATACACCTTTTTGGCATAATGTGGTGTTACAATGATTGACGTGTATGTCACTGTCTGACCTGGTACTGTAATCATGGACACTTTTGTTTTAAGGAAAAAGCTTTTCTTTTCTCAGTATGCTTTTTTTGACATGCGTGACTATTTCCAGTATATAAATGCAGGGAAGGGGTAGGATCTTTAGATCTTTAAAGAAAGGTTTGCATGATTTTCTGCTGCTCACTTGTTTCATTATTCTTATAATTGCCTTTTGTTTCCTGAAAACTGTTATGGCCTGATGTACATTTCCCCAGAAAATGATACCGTACTTCAGTATTGAATGTACACGAGCAAAGTATACAGCCCTAACTGTTTCTGCACTAGTACTGTTGCAGAGAATTCTTACCACATAGCTCATTTTTGCTAGTTTTGAATTTAGGTCTGTGATATGAGTGTTCCATTTAAGATTTTCCTGGATATGAATCCCGAGAAATTTAGTTTCATTGACAGAACTAATGTTTTGGTTATCCATACATATTACAGGTTGTGCCGGATTTTTATTTTGATCAGTGTGGAAATTCATTAGTACAGTTTTTTGGGGATTAACTATTAGCCTGTTTCTGGTAAACCATTCAGACACTCCTTTTGTAATATCTTTTGCAGATGCAGTAAGATTTTCTTCATTATTCCCTTCAATCAGTAGACTGGTGTTATCTGCAAACAGTACTGGTTCAGAATCCCTAACGTGTGATGGGAAATCATTAATGTAGACCAAAAAAAGAAAGGGACCTAAAATGGAGCCCTGTGGAACACCATGAGTTAGTCCACATGGTTCTGAAACGTGTACCTGGAGTTCATTTCCTTCTGTGTACTTAATTTCAGTTACCTGAGAACGATATTCCAAATATGATTTGATCCACTGATTTGGCACACCTCTTACACCATACCATTCGAGCTTCCTCAGGAGTATAGAATGATCAATCACATCAAAAGCTTTTGTTAGGTCCAAGAATAAACCTGAGATATTTCTGTGGTTGTCCACTGCATTTACGACATGGTTTATCAGATTGAAAGTGGCAGTTTCAATTGATCTCTGTGGTCTGAAGCCATGTTGACACCCAGAAATAATATTATGCTTGTCGAAGAATGTAATTAGTTTTGAAAGGAACACTTTTTCAATAATTTTCGAAAACCCTGACAATAGAGACACAGGTCTATAGTTACCCATACATTGATTCATCACCTTTTTTATATAGGGGTATTACTTTTGACATTTTCAGTTGCTGAGGGAAGACACCACATGATAAGGATGAATTGCATATGTCCAATAAAGGTGAAAGTATTTGTCTTGCTGTTATTTTTATAATATAATCTGGAAAATCATCAATACCAGTTGAGTACTTACTCTTCAGTGAATTAATGGTATTTAGGAGCTCTGTTGGGCTTACTGGACTGAGGAACATGGATATATTATTTATTTCAATAGATGAAAGTTCTTTCCATGTTGTATTAGGTGGATTTCCAAATTTTTCCTTCACTAATTTCCCAGCAACAGTTGCATAGTAAGAATTGAAACTATTTGCAACTTCCCTAGGGTCAGTGACATTATTGCCATCATGTGATATCACAATATTTTTGTGAGTTGTCTTCTTCCCAGTAAGATCCTGCACAGCTTTCCACATGGACTTAGTTTTATTGGATGACTTCATAATATATTTGTCGTTTTCCTTAACTTTTGCCTCCTTTATGATGCGTTTCAAAACTAGCTTGTATTTTTGGAAATAATTAATAAATTCTGGACTGCTGTTAGTTTTTGACTGCAGAAAAAGTTCCCGCTTCCTTTTACAAGATACTCTGATGCCTGATGTAATCCAGTTTCTGAATCTATCTGTGCTCTTGGAAATAACTTTCCTTTGTGGGAAAGCTATGTCAGAGTTATGCTTGAATATGTTCAAAAAATGTTCCATCTTTTTGTTAGTATTAGAGGTATCATATACTTCTCTCCAAGATTGTTCACTGATTAGGTACTGGAAGCATTCAATATTTTTCCCACTATAAATCCTTTTATGGATAACATTTTCTATACTGGTCGAAGTGTGATTTACAGGTGTGGTCAGTAATTGTGAAAGGTGGTCACCATAGCCGGTATCAAAGTTTTCTGATGTACACTTGTCCATGTTTACACATACCTGATCAAGGAGAGTGACATGTGTTGGAGAGCTAACAGTAAGACAAAGATTGTAGGCTTTTATAATATTTAAAAACGTTTCCCTGTGAGGGCTATGGCTCAGAAAGTCAATATTAAAATCACCACATAGTACCACTGTTTTCCCAGTTGTCTTAAGTTTGCCTAAAGCAAGGTCCAATTTTTTGAAAAAAACACTTATGTTGCTAACAGGAGATCTATACACACATAAAATAATAGTGTTTTCAGACATTAACTCTACAGCTGAGATTTCAAAGTCTCTTTCACAACCAAGTTTGCAAACAGATGTTATACTCTTATAATCTACATTTTCTTTTACATACATACAAGTTCCCCCATGTTTTGATTCCATTCTACAAAAGCAGTTTGCAAGGTTAAAATGTAATATTTTTAAGTACTGAAAATACTCATTTTGTAACCAATGCTCACAAAAACATAACACTGAAACATCTTTCCATTCACTATTGAGGAGTATATTTATTTCATCAACTTTGTTTGTTAATGACTGTACATTCTGATGTACAATCTTCAGTCTATATTTGCAATTTAATTCTGCATCACATTTATTTGTGATACAGTCTACTTCCCTAAAAAATGCCTTTCACGCTTTTTATAAGACATTGCATCTTTCTTTATGACCCATTTGTCCAAAGTACTTTGGACTGCTTCTATATTAGGCCTATTGTGATTCCAATTTGCTAGATGACAGATTTCTTCAACCAAAAATTGTTTCCCAATGTGATTTAAATGAAGGCCATGGCTGGTGTGCATGGACCTGTCTAACGTGCTTACATTTATTAAGTTCACGTACAGAAACTTTTTGCATACAGTATCTATCTCTTTGTTTACTCTTTCTATTAACTTATTTACACATGACCAATGAGGAAGGTCGTATCTGTGTGGTTGATTTACAACAGCTACATTTGTGTTGCCTAATTTGGGTAGCACACTTTCAAGAACAGTGATGAGTTCACTACCTTTATCTCTGGCAACATCATTCGCACCTGCAAAAATTACGACACAGTCTTTTGGGTTAAGGTTTTCACACGATTTTACCACTGTTTTTGTCACTTCTGCAATGCCTGCTCCTGGTTTGACAAAGGCTTGGACACTTGCGTTAGTTTGTGTATCTGCTACCTTTTCTGCTATCTGACGTCCATGATTATCGGCAAAAATCAACACTTTTTGTTCTTTTTTGCACACTTGAGGCCAGTCGACTGATTTTTTAATCATATTTCTTTGTTTAGGATGCGACATGCGCGAAAAATTTACAGTGGACGGCTGTTGTTGTTTGTAATTATTATCTGGACTCATATGTTCCTGATTGACATTGTTTGTGGAATCACGTTTGTCATTATAACTATTTGATGCACTTACTTTATTATTTCCAAGTTTTGTACTGGTTTCCACAGTAGTTCTTCCTTTGATTACATCACTCGTAGCTGATATTTCTTCCAGGTTCAGACCATGCTATAAATTTGAGCTTTGTTCGTCATATAGGTCTAACATGTCAGAAGGTTGTTTATGAAGTGCACATGTTGATTAATATAGTTCCCTTCTTCTAAATTTTTGCAATAGCATTTAACTGTAGACGTTTTCTAACACCGGCGTTAGCAATTCCTTTCCGTTCTCTGAAACCTTCAAAACGACAAATTTGTCTGGCTTAAATCTGATGATCTTAACTATCACTTCCGATCAACAATAAATACTTCATGAACCCATACATGAAACTCCAAATGTGCAGTGTTCCTGCACTGCTACAGAGCATGCATTGCAAGGTATTCACACAGTTTATCGCAAAGACTTACCATAAGGAATGAAACAAGAACTGTAATACACTTTACACCACAGACGCTCACTCTGGCTTGACGAAAACATCCAAACATTGACCAAAAGTTGCACAAATAACTGAGTTTGAAAGGAAAAGAAACGAGGTACGAAGCATTTATAAATTCATCGAATGTAGTGAGGTGATTTAATTTCGTCCCAGTCTATAAAATTAATTTCGGGCCATACTCAGCTCTTGCCGATTAATGTAATATAATACCCGCCTACTAATCAGGGCATCTGTCTCCGTTGCTTTTGAGCGTGAATGGAAATTGTAGAAATTTTCTGTGGAGCAACATTTAATAATAAAGCGTTTTAAATCATCAAAAGCGATGAGCGGTAGCAGGCGCTTTCGATAAAGAACGGGGGAGTGCAGCGCCGCTGCTGTCGCCACGGCCGCTGCCAGTAGCCAGCAAGTGGATCCCGGAGCTTTGCCGCATACGGCGTCCAGAGGAGGACAGTCTGCAGGAAATCTGCCACAAAATCGTTACAGGATAAAATTTTGATATCGGTGTGTCAGAAAGCGAAATAGATTGAATCTGCGCTACCATTACATTCACGTCTTCAGCATTCAGACAGAAGAGGCTATAAAAATATTTTATGCCAGCTGCTCTCGATCCACTGACATTATGAACAAAAACAACGCACGCTACCGCTAGACCACAAGCGTAATCAGCCTAGGGTTTCTCTATCATGGGACAAGTTTTCTTCCAGGAAGTGCCGCAGTCTACAGTGTTGCCAGATTGTGCAGATAACCGAACTTAGAGAATTAGCGAGTTGGCCAGTTTTTTTGTCCCATGTCGCGATCGGCGCGGACTTAGCCTCTGAAGCGCCTGGCCGCCGGTCGAGTTTTATGTCAAAGAGTGTACATTCTGCAATCCACCCTGACGTACATGGTAGAGGGCACGTCCAATTTTACCATTAATGAGGGCATCTTCCCGTTCAGATAACGTGTGGAGTGCAAGAAGAATGATTGATTGAATGCCTTTGTGTGTGCAGTAATTGCTCTGATCTCATCCTTACGATCCCTATGCATGCGACACGTAGGGAGTTGCAGTATATTCCTATAGTCATCATTTAAAGACGGTTCTTGAAGCATTGTTAGTACGGTAGGTTTTCTTGGGATAGTTTACACCTATCTTCAAGAGTCTGCCAGTTCAGTTTTTTCAGTATACCTGTGACTCTATCCCATGGATCAAACAAACCTGTGACCATTTGTGCTACCCTTCTCTGTATACATTCAGTATCCCCTCTAAGTCCTATTTGGTACAGGTCACACACACTTGAACAATTTTCTAAAACCAGTCACACGAGTGATTTTAAAGCAATTTCCATTGTACACTGATTCCACTTCCCCAGTATTCTACCAATAAACCAAAGTCTACCAGCTGCCTTACCGACAACTGAGACTGTGTGATTGTTCCATTTCATATCCCTACAAAGTCTTACACTTGGGTACTTGTACGAGTTGGCTGATTCCAAGTGTGACTAAAAGAGGTACCACTGTTTGCATCACTTCAAAATTGTTTCCAGATCTGGCAGAATATTTACACATCTTCATTCAGGCCGTATGTCATGATGGATAACGAAATCATATGTCAAAGGTATGAGTTGCTGTTAATATTGTCCACAATGTCATTAATATATGACATTGACCTGACATTGACAGCAAGGGTCCCAACACACTTCCCTGGGGCACAACCGAAGTTATATCTACATTTGACGATGATTCTGCATCTGAGATAACGTGCTGTGTCCTCCCTACCAAAAAGTCTTCAGTCCAATTACAAATTTCATTTGATACCGCATGTTCTGAATCAAATGTTTTTCAGAAATCAAGAAATACTGCATCTACCTGACTGCTTTGATCCAAAGCTTTCAGTTCATCATGTGGGAAAAGTATGAGTTGAGTTTCACATGATTGATTTTTTTCGGCATCCGTTCTGGTTGGCTTGGAGGAGATCATTCTGTTTGCGATACCTCACTAACTTTGAGTTCAGAATGTGTTCCAAGATTCTACAACAAATTGATGGCAAAGATGTTGGACAGTAGTTTTGTGGATTACTTCTACTACCCTTCTTATATATGGGTGTGACATGTGCTATGTTCCAAATACTGGTCATTGTTTTCTATTCAAGAGGTCTGCAATAGATTATAATTAAAAGATGGGCTAAGTCAGCTGCAAATTCACTATAGAATCTGACAGGGATTCCATCAATTATGTTCAATTTTAATGATCTCAGCTGTTTCCCAACACCACTGACAATAATACTTATTTCATTCATCTTCTCAGTGGTACGAGGATTAAATTGGGACGGTTCCTTTGGGTTTTCCTTTGTAAAGGAACATTTGGAAACAGAGTTAAGCATTTCAGGTTTTGCTTTATTACCCTCAGTTTCAGTTCCTGTCTCATTCACTAGGGACCAAACAGTAACTTTGGTGCCACTAACAGCCTTTACATACGACCAGAATTTCTGTGGGTCTTTTGAAAGATTATGCAGAACCAACACGAACAGTAAAATATACGAATCTAGAATTTCAAATTGGCACACAACTCTTGTACATGTGGTCTCACATAAATGAAAATTCCAAAATCAGCTTTTATACGTAAATAAACATGTGAACCGCATGTTATTTTTCACTTAGCTGTTTCTGTGCACACTTCTACACTGGTGTGCTGAAGAAGAACACTGCAGCATGATCTTCCCTCATTCAAAATCACTAATATGTGTAGCACCATCAAAGCACATCTTCTGCCTGTTCCAACTAAACAATAATAAATTTTGTGGCATTTTCATCACCAAACTCTTATGAACCACCATTTGGCAAAACACGATATGGTGTCAGACCATAAAAGAACAAGAAGAAGCCATCTTGTTAATTCCAAGTCTTAAATGATGCACCTAAAATAATAATAATAATAATAATAACAATAATAACACATGAAACATGATATGCACAAGGTGTCATATATGTCCCAAAATATGAATGGGTAAAAAGCAAAGGAAAACATTTGGTCTGTGAAAGCTTGACACGATATCAAATGGAGGATTATGTGCTACAATTTTAAGTTCAGATATGTTAAACTCAGTAGAAAACATGCTAAGTTCCACCTATAACTAATATGAAAGACACTTGTGATAAATATAACTGCCTCCATAGGTCACTAAAGTGCATACATTATAAAAGTCACCAATTATATAGGAATAAAGGAGACGACTCGACAAAAAGCAGAAGCACTGTGTCTGTGTCGTCGATAGGCACACGAACAAAAGGTACAGAGCTTGGTTAGCTTTTGAAATGCACTTCCTTCTTCTAGCTGTAGGGAAAAATAAACACATAGCCTACACTTGCAGTATTGGGTGGAGGGGAGGGGAGCAAGTTACCTTAGGTTTACACCAGGAAGCTTACAGGAGCAATGGATTACAGAAGCGATGGATGTGCTGTAATGATATCTCCCATCTGCGCAGCTCAGGAAAGCTGATGGTGGTGGATATGATCCAGATGGCACGGTTTGTGAAGCATCCATTGAAATTTCGCATGTTGTTCTCTGCTGCATATTGTGCCCCACTGGGTTGTCCACCTTGTTCTTCGGCAACAGTTTGACAATGGCCATTCACTGAAGTTGACAGTTGGCTGATTGACATACCAATGTAAAACACTGTGCAGTGGTTGTAGCAGAGCTGGTATATAACATGGTTGATTTCACAGGTGGCCCAGCCTCTGCTGGGGTAGGATAAGCCTGTGATGGGACTGGAGTAGGTGGTACTGGTTGAGTGGCCTGGGCAGGTATATTATATTATAAAAGACAGGAATTATGAGAGTGCTGGCAGTGTCACTTTCTATTTGTGCTACGTCAAGATAATAGTCATTGTGTTAAAATAAAACAGTTACAAAGATAAAATAAAATTATGATCAGTGAACAAATCTAAAATGGAAGAGAATCTCGCAATTCACACATCATTTTCTTCAATCTTGCACATTGGTGTGGTGCTTTTGTGAATATTCCACTAGAGGGCATCGTTTTTTTGTGGTTTGAGAACAAGTACAGCTTGCAGTTAAAACTCCGCTGCTGGGCTGTAATTGAGCAGCACAAGTTGATCCCTGACACTTGCAGTGAGCTTGGCACCAGTTCTGTAGACAGCTACGGTTTTTGCTTGCAGCCATTAGCACTTCACAGTTGACAGTGCTGTGAGTTGTCAAGGATCTCCTAATTCTGTCCCTACTACAGTCTCACTGTTGCCGGGCTGGTACCATCAGTCGGTGTACCCCTCGTAACAGCTTAACTGTTTCAGCATGTGTATGGTAGTATGTGTCTATAAAATGTCTTTATAAAGTTAAAATAAATCTATGTCTCTGATAATTGTTTTGTTCATTGAGCAGAATAGCTGGCCACAAACAAGCGGATTTTAATGAGGGGCCAGATGTTTCTTACGGATTATGGAACACCACCATTCCCCATCTCTGCATTAGTGGAGACATGACCTTATGCCCGTCAACTGCAGTTCTCGGAACTGGTGATTTTCTCATTAGATGGGCACATACGTGCAGATTTCTGCGGTGGGCCACATTCGGGAAGTTGATGACTTTTCCTGTGGTCTTAACAAGACAGCAAGTTGTAGTTGCTTCCAGTATGGCAAAGTAGCTGACCGATGACCATATCAAAAAACCATTGCACTGTGAAAGATGGACCTCGTTTGTGGAAAATGACCCATGAATGGTACGCAAACAAAATATTAAAAAAGTAGTGCAGATGGAGAGATGGTTGAAACATTCCTAGACGATACTCCAACTGTGGACCACATTGTAATGACAGGGTATATATGCCCGGGGACAACCGGGAGATATGGGAAAAAACCGGGAATTTTTGCATCCGGGAGAAACCTGGGAATTTTTTTGGAATTCTGGAAATTTTTCATTGTTTTGGTTCTTAGTTAAATTTTTGTAATTTTGACTGGTAAGAACTGGCACCCTAACAAAGAATATTACTGTACCCCACTGCAGAATAACACTGTAGCAATAACAAATAACAGAGAGAAAAATCCAAAATAAAACTACATTTGCAAAGGAAATTTGCCATTTACAACAACAAAGACAGCGCGCACGGGGAAGCATCTGCCAACAGCAAAATGCGTCAAAGGCCTATCACGCCTAAGCTTCCACATTCGCGCATACGCAAAGCAGTCTGTGTTGTAGTGGGGAGGGGGGGTAGTCTCCAAGTGGCCCATGTCTAAAAAATACATTTAGTGATTTTGCTGCTTCCTCTTTGATTACAGCTCTCAGGTCAAATGGCAGGAAGCTATCAAGGGAATTAAAATACATTCACATAATTACGGAAAGCTAAAATATGTTATTAGTTCCAGTTTTCTTATTTTATTTCCACGGGTATAGCAGTCAAGCAATGAAGTAATTTCTGTCGGTTAGCTAAAGAAATATGGCTTTTATAAATATTTTCTGCTGAGGCAGTCATTTTATTTGAAGTGAATTATCTTCTGGCACGTATGGCATTATGCCATAATAAAGAAGCAAAAATGAGGTAGTACAGAACTGGTACTCCCAGAAAATAGACATCCCGAGAACCACACTGAAAAGCTTAACACCAGTTTGGGGGCATACTTCATTGTGAATCTGGGCATAAGAATGCGCATTTTAGGTCGAATTATGCATCTTAGTATGGTTTACAAAATTCCAATGCTCTTGGAGTAATTCTGATGTCCTGTTTCTTTTATGACGTAAGACCTCTTAATGCTTATACGTACAAACTTACGGGCTTCCTATGTTATCGTAGCTGCGCACGCGCAGTAACGCCTATTTTCTGGCTCTGGCAACTGCTGAAACAAACCTATTTCTGAAAGGTTGCAGGAAGAAGCGGTACTTTCAAAGTAAATTTTCTTTTACACAAGCTAAATTATGTTGCGTGTGATAATATGCAGTGAATGTCTTACACCACAGAGCGTTTGACTCTTGTTTAAAGCGTAACACTTTGAAGATCAGCCACTGAGAAGAATTTCGAGCCCAGCAGACCAGACATTTTAGACATTATTTTAAATTGTACTGGTATATTTGTGTGATGCATTTAAAGTGTACGACAAACACACGCAAAGAAAGACCACTATTACATGTGAAAGTTTCTCTCTCTTGTAGCTTATTAACCTTAAGCCTAGTTTACAAGAAGACACTAGGTTGCAGGCAACTGCGCATACGTGTGGCGCGTTTGCCCAAGTCGGTGGTAAAACTAAATCTTGTGGACAAACTGAAACATGAAGTGGGGAATGGAGAATAATGTTCGCTTTTCGGATATCTATGCTTTACATAGGTGTTTGTGGGATTTCAGTGATGCTGCTTACAAAAATAAGCAACATATTGCTGCTCATGAGTAGGTCATGTGCGATCAGAACATAGATGGTTTGACAATATCTGAACTGCAGGGTAAAATTTATAGAATTAGGAGCATGTATACAACTGAATTAAGAAAAATGCAAGCAAGTACAACTCTGGCTGCGGAAATGCTCTCATCTACAAGACTAAAATCCCATCGTTCGAGTAGGCCGACTTTTTTTTATTTATTTAAAGGAATATTGCTGACAGGAGGGAGGGTACACAAATCAAGAAGCTGCATTCCTTATTCAATATTAATCTACTTAAAACGTCGTAGCATTGATCCCCAATCACATACGGGTATTTTTGAATTTTGAAGTGTTTTAAATGTTGAGATACAAATGTATAACAATTTACCAAATGAAATCAAAGCAACAAAGAACCCAAGAGCCTTCACACATAAGTTAAAAAAATATCTCTTGGACCAATGCTTTTATGCAGTTGATCGTTTTTTGAAAGGGGTTAAAATTGTAAACAATTTTCTAATTAATGTTCAATCAGGTCTGGAAATTATATACTGTGCATGTCTATGAAATATACTGGATTATTTTACTATTAAATTTGTATTGGCTGTTTGTATTTTACTATACAACATTTGTATTTACTGTTTTGTTAAAGATAGATAATGTCCTCATTACAAAATAATGTTAAACCACTTCATTAAAAATTACTTGCAAATATGTTCTCTTGACCTGTCCAATATCATATGTACAACCATACAATTCTATGATTTGTATTGACTGCTCTGTTTAAGATAGACGATCTCCTCACTACAAATCATCATCATCATCATCATTTAAAACTGATTATGCCTTTATCAGCATTCAGTCTGGAGCATAGTCCCCCTTATAAAATTCCTTCATGATCCTTTATTCAGTGCTAACATTGGTGCCTCTTCTGATGTTAAGCCTGTTACTTCAAAATCATTCTTAACCAAATCCAGGTACCTTCTCCTTGGTCTACCCCGACTCCTCCTACCCTCTACTGCCGAACCCATGAGTCTCTTGGGTAACCTTGCTTCTCCCATGCGTGTAACATGACCCCACCATCTAAGCCTGTTCGCCCTGACTGCTACATCTATAGAGTTCATTCCCAGTTTTCTTTGATTTCCTCCTGCCATTGTTCCCATCTACTAGCACCTGCAATCATCCTAGCTACTTTCATATCCGTAACTCAACCTTACTGATAAGGTAACCTAAATCCACCCAGCTTTTGCTCCCATACAGCAAAGTTGATCGAAAGATTGAATGGTGCACAGATAACTTAGTATTGGTACTGACTTCCTTCTTGCAGAAGAGAGTAGATCGTAGCTGAGTGCTCACTGCATTAGCTTTGCTACACCTCGCTTCCAGTTCTTTCACTATGTTGCCATCCTGTGAGAATATGCATCCTAAGTACTTGAAACCGTCCACCTGTTCTAACTTTGTTCCTCCTATTTGGCACTCAATCCGTTTATATACCTTTCCCACTGACATTACTTTCGTTTTGGAGATGCTAATCTTCATACCACAGTCCTTACATTTATGATCTAGCTCTGAAATATTACTTTGCAAACTTTCAATCGAATCTGCCATCACAACTAAGTCATCCGCATATGCAAGACTGCTTATTTTGTGTTCACATATCTTAATCTCACCCAGCCAGCCTATTGTTTTCAACATATGATCCATAAATAATATGAACAACAGTGGAGACAGGTTGCAACCTTGTCTTACCCCTGAAACTACTCTGAACCATGAACTCAATTTACCGTCAACTCTAACTGCTGCCTGACTATCTATGTAAAGGCCTTTAATTGCTTGTAAAAGTTTGCTTCCTATTCCATAATCTCATAGAACAGACAATAACTTCCTCCTAGGAACCCCCAGTCCTATGACTTTTCTAGATCTATAAAGCATAGATACAATTCCCTGTTCCACTCGTAACACTTCTTCATTATTTGCCGTAAGCTGAAGATCTGGTCCTGACAACCTTTAAGAGGCCTAAACCCACACTGATTTTCACCCAGTTTGTCCTCAACTAATATTCGCACTTTCCTTTCAACAATACCTGAGAAGATTTAACCCACAACACTGATTAAAGAGATACCTCTGTAGTTGTTACAATCTTTTCTGTTTCCATGTTTAAAGATTGGTGTGTTACTGCTTTCGTCCAGTCTGATGGAACCTGTCCCGACTCCCACGCCATTTCAATTATCCTATGTAGCCATTTAAGACCTGACATTCCACTGTATTTGATGAGTTCCAACTTAATTTCATCCACCCCAGCCGCTTTCTTGCACTGCAATCTATTCACCATTTTCTCCACTTCCTCAAATGTGGTCCCATTTCCATCATCATTCCTATCCCATTGTACATTGAAATCTGAAACATTACTGATCCTATTTTCACCTACATTGAGCAACTCTTCAAAATATTCCCTCCATCTGCCCAAGGAATCAACAGGATTCACCAGCAGTTTTCCTGACCTGTCCAAAATACTTGTCATTTCCTTACCTCCCTTTCGAAGACTGTAATTACACTCCAGTATGGTTTTCCAGCAGCTTGACCCTAAGTCTCCAACCTCTTTCCAAAGACTTCCCAAGATTTCTTCTTGGATGCTGCAATTATCTGTTTGGCTTTGTTTCTTTCTTCAACATAACTTTCTCTGTCTACCTGAGTTCTAGTATGAAACAATTTTTGATACGCCTTCTTTTTCCTTTTACAGGCTGCCTTGACTGCTGATTGCTTCATCCTACCTTTACAAACTACTGTTCCAAGATATTCTTTAGCCACTTCTAGTACTGTATCCCTGTATCTTGTCCATTCCCTTTCCAATGACTGTAATTGACTACATTCAACTAACTGGTACCTTTCTGAGATCGCTGTTATGTACTTGTGCCTGATTTCCTTATCCTGAAGTTTCTTCACTCTTATCCTCCTACATATGGACCTGACCTCCTGCACTTTCGGCCTCACAGTACCAATTTCACTGCAGATTAAATAGTGATCTGTGTTGTCGGAGAATCCCCTGAATACACATGTGTCCCTCACAGCCTTCCTGAACTCCTTGTCTGTTATTATATAGTCAATGACAGATCTGGTTCCCCTGCCTTCCCCAAGTATACCGGTGAATGTTCTTATGTTTAAAAAAGGAGTTTGCGATTACTAAGCCCATACTGGCACAGAAATCCAAGAGTTGTTTCCTGTTCCTGTTGGCCTCCATATCCTCTCCAAATTTACCCATAACCTTTTCATACCCTTCTGTTCGATTTCCAATCCTGGCATTAAAATCACCCATGAGCAGAACACTGTCCTTGTCCTTTACTCTAACAACTACATCACTGAGTGCATCATAAAAACTATCCATCTTATCTTGATCTGTCCCTTCACAATGCGAATATACTGGCACAATCCTAATTTTCTTGCTAGACACTGTTAAATCTATCCACAGCAGTCGTTCGTTTACACACCTTAGTGCAACTACGCTGGATTCCATTTCTTTCCTGATGTAAAGCCCTACACCCCATTGTGCTATTTCTGCTTTGACTCCTGACAGGTAGCCCTTGTATTCTCCCACTTACTCTTCTTTCTCACCCCTTACCCGAATGTCACTAACAGCTAAAATGTCCAACCCCATCTTACTTGCAGCCTCTGCCAGCTCTACCTTCTTCCCAGAGTAGCCCCCATTGATATTAAAGTTCCCCATATCGTTACCGTTCGTTTGCCGAGTCGTATCTTAGGAGTCCCTGGTTTGTCAATTAGAGGTGGGACTCCGACACCTCCAAAGGTCCGAGGCATTTTGCTCTTATTGTTGCCAGTGTCATATTTAAAGTACCAGGGAAGCAGGTTGCTAGCCTTACTTGCCCCAGGTCCCACTGAGTTTTACCCCTAACGGTTGAGGGACTAACCGGTGGATGGTAGTCTTTGCCGTCTGAGCACAAAGGTGACCCCGACTCTGAATATGTCCGAGATGCCCAGCCTTATTCCAAAGTAACTGGTATCCTGACTGGCAGGACCACTTACTTGGCCACTCATACGTTGCCCGTGGTTTATGAACTAGGACATGACAACAAGAACCCACACCACGAACCACTACAAAATAATGTAAAAATAAATTTGTAAAAATTACTTGTAAATATGTTCTCTTGACCTGTCCAATATCATACGTACAACTGTACAATACCATGATTGCCTAGATCAATAAAATACAATACAATACAACTCTATCACACAACTTGTGCGACGTGCAGCTGCCGAAATTTTCATTTCAGACGATTCTCAGGTACCCACAAACTGACAAAACTGAAGTGTATACTGGTTTCGCCATGTCTACAGTCATATATGAAAGTATTTGTGTGAAACTCATTTCACGCGACGAGTAGCGCAGCCCAATGTCGTCGTGTATACTAGGCTTTAGAGACCACTATATGTGAAAGCTTAGTTTTCCTTGTAGCTACACTATGCATATTAATTTAAACAGTTAACTTTTCCTGTGTGTGTGTTCGCTCTATTTAACAGTGATGTTGCTATTGGCTGACTACATCATATGTTCTGTTCTGAACATCTGCTGTCATTGGCTGGTAAGATCACGTGACATGAGCTGTGCGCTTACAAAAGGACTTTGCAATCTAGATTTCAATTCTTCGGAAACAAACATGCTGTGTTTGCTGGAAGTCGAGCATATCGCAGTATGAAAATATGCAGCTTACATGTTGCTGTAGATCAAAGATCTCTCTCAAACAATTGATAAGTTTGACAATTCAGAAGGAAAGTATAGTGTCACTTCTCCTAGGAAAAAGTGTATTTTTAACCGGGAAACCCGGAAAAATTTTTCGGGATTTTTTTCCCGCGTATGCACCCTGAATAATACCTAAGCTACGAAATTTGAGATCAGGAACATTGAAGCAAGTGGAAAACGAAAGGGAACAAGTGTATGAGTCACTAAAGTTCATGTACTATGATCATTACTCTATTAAACATTACTGTGTCATATCTGTAATTTTACAAGTATTAAGAGTTACTTTCCTTTACAAAGAATCACGAACACGGTCTTCATAACATACCAAATTTTCACAATTCTCTGGGAAGTGCCGATCATTAAGAAAGCAAACTTCTGTCCTGGTGCAATGCCCACCAGGCCACAAGTGGCTATACGTAACACCAAAACTCACAGCACCTGAAGGAGACTATAGGATTGGTCCTCGAAATACTGTGCATAAAATGGAAATGACAACTCAGCAGAACACCTGGAAGTATGGCGTGATTAATTAAAATACAATTTGTGTACAAGGTGCTCCCTATCACCTAAAAGTGCTTCAAAATTATACAGACTCATTATTAAGTACATGTTCTAGTCATCAGGTTTAGTATTGGAGACTCTGAATCATACGCGTATTGCTGGAATATTGTCTGTTGGCATTCCATTTTTTCACTCATTTTGTGTGATTTTTGCCATGAGCATTTAGGTAATCATCCCACCAATGCAGCAGGTTGAAGATAACAATTTGATAAAATACCATGTCTTGCTGTGTGAAGAAGTCTGTAACTGCCTGCTGCACTTCCTTGCGGACAGGAATCGATTACCCTTCAAGGGTCTAAAGATGTGGTAGTTGCATGGGGAGAGATCAGGACTATAGGACAGGTGCTGGAATGTCCCCACTTGAGTTGGTGTAACTTCTGCGTTACAACATTTGCGGTAAGGACACGCATTATCATGAAGCAGCAGAACCCCGTGTTGCACGCCATTCCACAATCGTGGTTTTCGACAGACACACTGCCCAGTACACATTCTCCGTTCTCTGATGTGTTTGTCCTTTGGCAGCCAAGAAAAGAATGATAGTACATTGGTCCTGTTTGGAAGCATAAGAAAGATACAATGCCAAGTTGCATGTACACTCCAGCAATGCCCTCCAACGAACACTTTTGATTGCCCCTTATACTATCATCCATAATAACTTCTTGACAACGTGAGTGAGTTTCAAAATCCAAAAATGTACTACAAACAAATAAAGTCTTTAAAACGCCATACTCTACAATATACTTTCGGCAAGGCACAGTCACAACACCAAAAATTTGTTGCCTGTGGCCTGTGTCCCTAATGGATAAATCATGAAAATCTGTGAATTTATGGCACACACAAAGGGTCTCAGCCTTCGAGTAGATTTGAGGGATCAGATCTGATGGGAAGGGGGCTGCATGTTAATGGATAATGCAGGGCCTAAGATTAGCAGTCTGGATCTGTGCAAAATACCCATGGAACATCACTTTCAGATTGAGCCCAGTGCAGCAATCCACATATGTGTGGCCAGCCTTTGTTCGACTTCTTCAAATGATGTGTGAAAATTTCAAGTTCCTCAGTACAGTAAGGAAATGGCTATTTGGGGCTGTATCTATTACCTCCACTAGAACAGCACATGTTAAGTTTGCAAAGTAAGTTATTATGTGTATGCAAAAAGTACATTCTATACTTCAACAAATTATTATCAGTGACATAGATCTTTAGCTTGTATTCTTAATTCACAATGAAGACAGCCCGTCATAGATATCAGAGTTAATGGCTAAATGGTGTATAACTTCACTTCGATCATTTGCTGATTTACACACTGTGTTCCATAACCTCATCACAAAGGAGAGACTTTAGGAATGTGGAATGAGTCTGTTATTCATTAATAGTAAGAACGAGCTAAGGTACACTACTGCTGTGAGGTACACTAACAACAAATTGACTAGGGCTAATTTACTCATACTGGTAGCGATGGGAATTATTCCTCTCTCTCAGAGAAAAAACAGGTACAGCTTCTCTTCTACCACTCAGCCGTTTATTTCTTAACTAATTTTTCAAGGACAGCATTTATGTAGCTTCACACAGAGTACTATCAACTGTGTATGTACTTGTGAAGTAGAGGTGTTTATACAGAGTGCTTCCTTGATGATGATGCAACTTTCACAGATGATAGAGAAGGATGAATTTATCAGTTTGAGGTAAGGGACCATGGTGTCTGCAGCTCGTGGTCTAGTGGCTAGCATTGCTGCCTCTGGATCACAGTGTCCTGGGTTCGATTCCCGGCCGGGATGGGAATTTTTCTCTGTGCGGGGACTGGGTGTTTGTGTTGTCCTCATCATTTCATCATCATGATCTTCTTCATTTGCTTTACGAGATGGGAACAGGAAGGGCATTCGGCCGCCCCTTAAATTGACCTTGCCAAATCTGATCATAACCATGCTGACCCTGCGAAATTGTTGGACAAAGGCATAAGAAGAAGAAGAAGAAGAAGAAGAAGAGGTAAGGGACCATGGTCCAGAAACAACAGAGTAAAAAGTTGTAAGTGAAAATTGTTCTGCTACCTCTGAAAGTGTACCAGTACTGTTGCTGCAGTAGAAGAGATGTGTTTCACAGTATTGAAGATTAGCAAGTGCTCATAAGGTATGCATTTTAGAGCCCACATTTTCTGGATTTTTTTTCCTTGTTTTGGTCCATACTACCACCTTTGAAAGTTGCCTACCCTACAATCTAACAACAACAGTACCAGTACATACACTGATCAGCCAGAACATTACGACCATCACCCTACTATCGATATAAACCCATACAGGTGATAGCAGCATCACCTGTCAGGGAATGACTGCTAATCAGACACATCCATGGTGCATGTAACCTCAGCAAGCATGTTGTCTGTGTGTAGAGAGAAGAAGGTGCACAAACTATCTCAGTTTGACCGAGGTCAAATTGTGATGGCCCAGAGGCTTGGGATGAGCATTTCAAAATCTACACAACTTGTCATAGGTTGGGCAGACTGGTAAAACAGTACAGGCGGCAAACTAGGGCGGAACTAACATCAGAGTTTAATGCTGGGCAGAGTACAAGTGTGTCCGAACACACAGTGCACCACACACTCCTATCAGTAGGCTTTCGCAGCCAACGACCTGTGTATTTGCCAATGTTAACACCAGCAACTACGAATGAAATAGGCCCGTGAGTATCGGCACTGGACATTGGCACAGGGCAGAGCATTGCATGGTCTGATCAATCCTGATACCATCTTCATTATGCTTATGGGAGAGAGCAAATCCGTCGTCTTCAAGGGGAACAGCTCTTTGATAACTGTACTGCAGGATGGAGACAAGATGGTGGTGGCTCCATTACTCTCTGGGGAACATTCACATGGGCATCCATGGGTCCAGTGGAATTTGTACAAGGTACCATGAGGCCCAAGGTTGCCGACCACATACACCCTTCATGACGACCATGTTTCGGTAAGGCTGTGGCACTTTTCAACAACATAATTTGCCATGTCACAAGGCCATGAGTGTGATGGAGTGGTTCGAGAACACAGTGCCAAGTTCCATGTGACATTCTGGGCCCCCAATTCGGCAGATACTAACTTGATTGATCACATCTGGAATGTGGCTTCAGAGCTCTTCACCCCCTCCCCGGTGATTAGTTGACTTGTGTGTGCCAATGTGGTGTCAACTCTCTCTCTCTCTCTCTCTCTCTCTGGCAACCTACCAAGGCCTTAATCTGTTGCCGCTGTTATCTGTGCCAAAGGTGGGCATGCTGGCTATTAGGTAGGTGGTCATTATGTTCTGGCTTATCAGTGTATATTCCATTGTCAGAAGTATTAGAACAATTTTTATGTATAACTTTTGACTCGGTCATTTCTGGACTGCCTTGCCTCAGACATATATTTACCCTTCTCCATCATTCTGGAAAGTTAGTAACAGCACCACACAATCACCCTGTATAAAAATTAGTTATGTGGAATTTGTATCCCAAAGGTTAAGAAATTGTAGAAGTGGATAGTGAGGTACTTGTCTTTTACTTTGTTTTTGAATATCTCGTGATTTTCAGTTTCCTACCTGTCTGCTAATAACTTGTTACAGACTTTTGCACCAGAACCTAAAACTCTGTTCTGAACCATAAATAGTAATGTGTAGTCTGTATACAAATTGTTTTTACTATACTCCGTTTGTGAACTGCACAGTTCATCCTAAATTAACTCTTATTATTATGAGCAGTAAAGAAGACTACTCACTGAAAAGCAGAAGTGTTGAGTCATCAACAGATGAAGAAAAAAAGAAACAACAACAACAACAACAACAACAACTTGGCAGCTTTCAGTTAATTGTTCTTGGAGCTAGATCGAGGGGTACGGACGCGCACGCACATCCGCACATACAAACACGTGCCTATGCCCATACATGGTGCCAGCTGAACAAACAATACTAGTGCTGCATTTCAGCAGATGGAGTACATTAGAATTGGGGGTTGTGTTATGTGGGATGGGTAGAAGGGGAGAGAAGATGAAGAAAGGGGATGGGGTTGTGGGTGGATGGCGTAGGGAGGCAGCCAGTCTGCCACCTAGGAATGCGGGAGGGAAACGGGGCAGGTGCACAGGCTAGGCATGTGAAGCAAAGTGGTCACAGCCACTGGAGAGTGGTGCACATTGAAGGTGGTGTGGGGATGTGAACTGGAAGAATGTGACAGAATGGAGGAAGGGGAAATTGTTGGGTGGTCCGCTGGACTGGAGGGATGGTATGTGGTACAGATTGCAACACAATTGTAAGAGTGCCACAGAGCATCACGAAAGTTGCGCACGGCCATGTCGGTCGGAAGTAGTGAGGCGTGTGTATAACAAAGGCAGGAGGTAAAATGTCATCATGCGCTGCTCCACACCAGCTCGAACAACCATGCATAGCCGAAGCACCTGACACCCCTCCCTCATGCAACCCCAACCCCTCTCCCTGTCAACCTTGTCCATCTGCCAAAATGCAGGACTGGTATTGTTCATCCAGCTGGTACCGTGTACGGGCACAAAGGTAGGCAGGCAGGTAGAGAGAGAGAGAGAGAGAGAGAGAGAGAGAGAGAGAGAGAGAGAGAGAGAGAGAGAGAGAGAGAGAGACAGACAGACACTCTGTCAACACTTCTGCTTTATGGTGAGTGGATTCCTTCCTTTACAAAACCACAAATATTGTCTGGGAGCATGTGTACTGGCGTGTAAGAGGCTTCAAAATGTTCGGTTATTAACTTAACACTATATTTTTACTGTATGCTTATAAGAATAAATACTTTTTGGACCTTGGCTGCATTGCCCCAGATGATTGTGCCATATGACAGGTAACAATCCCATCAGCATGTTAGCACAATGAGATTTCTCAGTATACAGCAGACAGAATTAAGCTTTTCAGTTAATGCTAGTGCCATCTCTGGCTGCTAATGAACTTCACACAATGAGAATTATCCTTATGTGCCCATTGATCTCTACTTCTTATACCTGCTACTCATTTTCATTTGTTTGGAATTACACAATATTTTTTTTTCTTTGATTAAGGATTAAAATGTTTCCTTTGAAACCGGTTCAAACTTGTTCCATTATTTTTCTGGCTGTGTCTTCCTAGGCTCTTTATTGGTACATTTGTGTCATTGGCAAACCTCAATTTTTGAAGAGTCCTCCAGATGGGGCCAGGACCAACACCAAATCTTGTGGGATGGTTTTGACACTTTATTTATCCAAAAGATGCAAAAAGAGTCATGTACACAGCCACTGGAGTGAACCATGTGCTGATGACATGTATACATTGTCTGACATTTTAAATACTGGCAAATTTTTTTCTACTTTATTCTTAAAGACCGTTCTCATTACTTATTAATAAGTTTATAACTATATTTAACTCCTACAGTCTGTTCTAGGAACATAAAGATATAGTAAGAGTCACTGTCAAAATTATTGAAGGCGAAACAGTTATTTTCAGTCTACAACTAGCTTAACATAAGATTTATATTTTATTATATAATTTTCTTTCATATATTTTTGTATTTTGCTGGTAACATGACAATACCATCTCACAATTCTTACTGAATGACAAAGTATGCTTTAGAATGGATGTAATGCAAAAGCACACATTGCACCTGTCAGAATATATCCCACTCTTGTTGAGTATTTTTAGTACCGGGACAAAAACCAACCAGTTTACAATATGTGTAATTTATTCCTAGATAATACAACACAGCAGGATTTACAGCCAGTACTACCAACTAAATGCAGGGAACTAGGAAACCCAGATCTACTCTTAAACATCAACCCCTTCTTCGGATCTTCTTTGATCAGTTGCTGCTGCCTTAGTGTAGTTTACCATAAATCTCTCGTGTTCTTTCAGATAGGTATCTTCAAGTTTTTTTATCTTTTGCCTTTCAGCATTCCACTGAAAATGAAAAGGAAATTTAGTCTTTCAATTCATGTGTACATCATTATTTTGCCTGTCCCTACACTACAGTGAGAAGGATGAACAAACCAACCATCTGTTCTGCATAATTCAATCTTTCACACATTGCTGTGCTTATAGTTTCAGCTCCAGCCATGTATGACGCCTCAGCTGCATCAGTGGCTAGTCTCATCGCGTACACCATGAAACTCTCAATCTCCTGAAACATGAAGCTTGTTAATGTGAATCTGGTAATTAACAAAATACTCATAGCCACAGTAATATACACAGTTTTTAATTTTAGCACACTAAACTATCACTTATTACAATGTGCATGCAGTTATCAGTATAATGTCAATTATCGACAGTCTCTTATTATGAGGAGGGGGTTTACATGGAAATGCAATGCAGTCATATTCAGTCAAGGAAGATTACTGAAATTAGATTGGGAAATAACATAGTGAAAGCAGTAGACATGTTTTGCATTTTGAGAACCAAAACAACTATGGCAAAAGGAAAGATGTAAAGTGTAGACTGGCAATGGCAGAAAAGCTCTCTTAAAAAGAGAAATATGTTAACAGTAATTATGAATGTGTGTGTGTATGTGTGTGTGTGTGTGTGTGTGTGTGTGTGTGTGTGTGCGCCCGTACGGGGGGGGGGGGGCAAGCACTTGCATTGTGTGTAGCCTTATAGGAAAAGGAAATGTGCTTTTACATAAAAATGCTGAAGACTTCATTGGTAGTTGGATAATTAACAAAGAAGTTAATTGGGTGGAGAAAGAGCTTCATGGCACAGCTTGGCAAAGAGGGACATAAGCTGCTAGGATGAATTCTGAATTGTCAATTTGATAATGTAAGACATTGTGGAGGGTAAAAATTGTAGAGGGAGACCAATACAGTATCTAGGGTGCAGGTACGAAAAGACTTGCACACAACAGACTAGTGTGGGGAACTGTTTTGATTTTGCGCCAAGAACAATGTGCTAAGTGCAGCCATGAGCACGTGGTAAGTAACAATTGTACATGTCATTTCAAGATGAATAGTAAAGCATTTTTCATAGACAACAACTGCTGAATGAAATATAATGTACAAGGAGGTACCCAAAAGAAACCGAACTAATTTTTTGATGGACAGAGCTTTTGTAGTGCTAGGAGCACTTAGTAAGCCGAGTGCCATTGCTGGAGGTGGTGAAGCCTAGTTTCTGCAGCGTTTATAGTAACAACTGTTTGGTGTGATTGCTGTTTTCGCAATGGCCAATTTCCTGAACACTATGCGGCAGTGAAATTCCGCTTTTTCCTTGGATAAAGTGGAACAAAAACTCTCGAAATGTTAAAAATGATATAGAAGGACGATGCTATTGGGAAAACTCAAGTATCTGAATGGTTTTCCTCTTTCCGAAATGGTGAAATGTCACTTGATGACAAACCTCATTCTGGTCATCCTTCCACGGCCCGAACACATGAAAATGTTGAAAACATTCATGTGATCATCATCAAAGGTCGATTATGGACCACTGAAGAAATTTTGGAGCTGTCGACAGTAACTTGGAGTTCAGTGTAGCAAATTATTACAAAAGTTTTGGATTGTAAAGGGTGTTTGTCAAATTCATGCCACGACTGCTAACTGCTGAACAAAAACCAGCTCTTGTGACCTCATGCTGTGCTTCAAAAGGAGAATCCTGAAATGATCCAAACATTTTTTTTTTTGAAAAATTATCACAGGTGACAAAACTTGGTGCTATGCTTACAATCCTGAATAAATGCGACAATGGAGCCAGTGGAAGATTTCCAGTTTGTCTCACCCCAAAAAAGCTCATCAGGTGAAATCGAACATCAAAACAATGCCGATTTCGTTTATTTTTTCAGTGTGTGAGGAGTTATCCATTCAGAGTTTGTCCTGCAGAGTCAGGCAGTTAAGCAGTTTTTCTACTTGGAAGTTTTGAAAAGACTGTGCAGCAGCACGTGGCGGAAGCGGCCTGATTCGCAGCAGTCGGGTGACTGGTTTTTCCATCATGACAATGCCCCTGCTCACACAGCCCAATCAACACAACAATTCTTGACCAAAAATGGTATGACCCAAATGTTATCATATTTACAGAGTAGTTCTGTGGAAAATGTGTCTGGAGAGGGGTACTTGAATTTCTACCTCGCTGCTAGTATTAGTTATGCTGTAAAGCTGCTTCATCAGTGAAATGAATCAGTACCTGCACATGGTGTTGCAGCGACTCACAATTCAATAGATAGGAACAATCATAATTTTGTATGTGGAACATTAAAATTTTTATGCATTTGCAGTGAGAATAAATTCTGCCAACTGAAAAATGGCTTCTTTTTCATCCACATTTTGCTGAATTGTGGGTGCAGCAGAAATGCATTTGTTGTAAACAACAGTTTCACAAAAGTTGTTGAGAAAACACAAGTAAATATCTTTAAATTTAGAGCTCAGTGGCCAGGACTGCACCTACACGATCTTTTCACAAATAGTAAGAGAATTTCTGTTACAAATGCTGGATAGCTGCTTCAAACTTCTGTACATATAATGGAAGTGAATGCTTCAGTTTCAAACAGCTCGATACTCACACTCACTGAAAACACACCACACAATAAATGAAGATTCTAATTAGCTACTGTCCATATAACCATCTCCTGAAATATGTAACATTCTTCCTGAAACACACTAGCAAAACCACAGAACACTCTACTTATAACTATAAGTCTCATGTAAGAAAATAACTTCCATGCAAAAAGTTATGAGTGAGAAACAGGAACAAAAGTATACTAATCATACCAGTAATGCATCCCGTGCTGAATTAAGTTCATCTCGAATAGAAACCATGTCATCCCACAGCTGATCCTGGCATGGACTGCCAACTGCGTGCCTTAAAGTTTCATCCATATGGTCCATCATGTGTTCCATAGCATTCCTACCAAAAAAAAAAAATCACCTTAACAAATTTTAAAAGTAGACAATTGAGCGTGTGTATTTTGGCATATAGAATAATTTGAAAAGTATTTTGCTTATTATAGTATTGGCAATTACTTGAGTAGTTTGCATGTTTACTGCAGTGCAACTGAAAAAATGTAGGTGTCACATCACTTGAAAGCTCCTATCCATCTTCGCAGCCACTCAAGAAGTGTCAGCTTGCTTTGCTACCACTACAAAAATCCTTAATTATGAATTGGGCAAGGAAGGGGATAGGAAATTCATTGCAAAAGTGGGATTTCCTTGTATATCTCTCTTGGAATGTGTAAGTTTCCTGAAAAACAAGATAGTTATCTACTGCTGAAAATACACATACATCCTAACTGAACATATAGGGAATGCTTGTAACGGGTATCACAACTGTGACATAAATAGTTATTTAGTCTACATCTCTTGAAGGCATAAAATACACTAGGACTATCTTTTTTAATTACATGCATTAGCAATTTGTTGGTTTGTTCTATAAATTGATTATGTATGTGGTTCTAGGTTTAGAACTCAAAATTTTAAGAAATTCTAGAAAAGAATGGTTGCACTGTAAAATTGCAGAAAATTATTTTTTTTTTCTTTCCTTCTTACTTCACCTGCTAACAGTTATATCACATATTAATATGTATTGTTTTAGAATATACGGGTTAAAGTTTAACATATAGGAAATCCTTGCTACTCATTATTTTTTCATATTTTTTACTCTGCCTAAAGTGAATTTAAGCTTTCAAGTTTTAATGGAAATGTGATTTTAATCTTTCTTTTTTTACAACAGAAGTAAACTTTCTGCTGTGTCCCAACAAAGATTTTCTTTCATTGGACAGAAATAGACAATTCTGTATTGGAAGCAAGTGCATGTAATGGGGAGGGGGAGGGGGGGGGGGGGTGAATCATAACTGAAGGAGGACAAGACTCGAACACAGTACAGAGTTTAAAATGTATATAGATCACAGCAGTAACAAAGAGTTGAAGAGGCTTGCACAAGGGACAGTAATGTGAAAAGCAGCGTGAAACCAATCCTCGGACTGAAGACTAACACATCACCGCCGTCTTTCAAGAATGGTGCAGGCTCAAATTCCAGAGTCTTCCGAGGTTTCCTATTTTATCTTTCCTAACAGCACCTGGCATTTTATATCCTTGAATATAGACAATACTTTAACTTGTAGAAACGACGGTTAGTTAATGTCACACCCGGTTCACTTTTGAAATACCAGTCTCTTTCTGTGTGACTGCGACGAAGAAGGAAACAAAATCCATGTCAGTACTATTGTCCCTTGGAATACATCTGTGTGAATTTCAGACCACCTTTTCTGGGAAACGGCTTTAGCCCACTGTTACTATGACAAATGTTTTATGTGTATAATTGCAAGAAAATTGTTATTGCAACCAAGCTCTGATTTAGTTATTAAAGTTAAGTATTCAGCAAATTAAATCATACAAATTACTTGCCTGTACATTTCACTGCTCTCCATTGCTGCTGCAAGTGTCTGCGTCAGCAACTGAGTAGCTGCATCCACTGTTACAACTGTTGCTCTCCGTATCAGGTTCAAATTGCTCAAGTCAGCTGGTTCAGGGAGCTGTAGAACACATACCTCATTGGTTGGTCATTTCATGTGAGATGGGTAAGTGTATACACACTTCAGTTTTTGCGCAAACGTGACAGAAATATCATGCTGCTCCTATAGAAATAATAAGCAGTACTCTTGAACACTTGATTATTTTCTTAAACCTTCTCAGAAAAGCTACACATGTGATAACTGATATGTTAATTTCTGAATAAGTTTATTGTATTAACAATTTCAACAAAGAGGATAGTTTCCAATGTATAATGAGCACACACATTACTGCCTTTTAATTCCATAGTGTCTCATCAATGAAAATCGAGTATTTATGTGAATTCCAGCTGCAAATACTAACACACTGTGGATCTCGTCCAGAAGGAACCCTTTCTGAGTCAAAGTATGCGGTAACAATAGATAAGTAAATCACTGGAACTCAGTCTCCACACTGCATGAAGAATAAGCCGGTACTGTACTGGTAAATAATACCTATGCTTACACCAGCCAAATGGAACCTAGTACATTAGAAGGAAAGTCACTACTCTGAAAAATCTGCTGCTTTCTTATTTAGATCACTTTGCAGCTGTTTACTTTCAACAAGTATAGTAATATTTATTTCAGTACATTGGTATTTTTCAAAGAAAATAGTTACCTATTTATGCCTGTTTACAATTCGCAACTATTAGCTGTGCAACTTTACAGTGAATACTAGTACCTGTCATATGAGCAACAAATCTTGATAATCAGAGAATTTATAGGAATGTCTGATGAAGTACGTAGTAACTTTTCTTTCTCATTGTCTGTTACACACAATTTCTTGCTTCATATTAGATATGGGCTTGACAAATACCTCTGTACCAGAGCACATAACTGCAATTTGGATGCTAGGCAAGGAGGTAAACACTTTTATTTCATCCAAAAACTGCTTGACTGATTACCACACCTAAGCTAAGTATCCAAAGTATGAGCATATGGAGTGCTGAGGAGAATTTGTGACTGGATTGAGGATGTCCTTATAAGGAAGACGCAGTATGTTATCATGGATGGGAAGTCTTTTACACATGCAGTATACTTCAGGTGTGCCCTAGGTAAATGGACCCTTATTGTTAATGTTGTGTATTAATGACCTTTCAGACAATATAAATAGTGAATTCAGATTCATCTTATAACGAAGTTCTATATGAAGAAAAAAACAACACAAACTTTCAATCAGACCTTGATAAAATTTTAAAATGCTCTAAAGATTAGTAACTTACTTTAATTGCTCAGAGAATTGTGCACTTCACAAAAGGAAAAGAATGTACAGTAGTATCCTTTGAGTACAATATCAATGACTCTCAATTGTAATTTCCCAATTCATACAAATACTTGCTTGTAAAGACTTGTAGGATTACGAAACAGAACAATCACATATGTTCAGTTGCAGGTAAAGCAGGTAGAATACTCGAGAAAACACTCTCTCTACAAGCAACATTTCTTACAAAACACTTGTGTGACCCATCCTAGAATATTAACCAAGTGTGTAGGACTCTTGCCAAACAGAACTGATGAAAATATATAAAGAAGGGGAGCACACATAGTCATAGGTTTATTTGACTCTCGGGATACCATAGTGAAAATGTTGAACAACTTAATCTAGCAGACACTTGAAGATAGATGCCAATTATCCCATGAACGCCTAATCACCAAGTTTCAAGAACCGAGGAATACCCATCAGCCCCTATGATTATTCCCATAAGGAAGAGATTAGACTAATTATATGGCACACAGAGGCATTTAAGCAGTCATTCTTCATAGGCTGCTGGAATGGGAAGAAACCCTAACATGTGATACCATGAACTGCGACTTGCAGAGTATGTATGTGGATGTTGATAT